>NC_139891.1:16700538-16790538 GCF_905171665.1 Trachurus trachurus | reverse complement strand
AACAATTTGTGAGGGTGTGGCCTCCTGCAGATCAGATTCGTTTATGACCTTTAATTCATAAATATCAATGAGCTCATATAAATTATCAATAAATCATTGTTCTTTGAAAATGTCAACTGTAACCATTAACTAATGCTTTATCTTTTAATTTATTACAGTTTATCATATCAAACAATGATTGGTTAACCTTCAGCACACAGAGGAAGTACAAAGTGATGATGTAAAAAAAAAAGCTCCTGTTGTCTGAGGAGCATGTTTTCAAAGAGCCACAACATGAAAACTACACACAAAGAGAAGAAACCAAACATCAGGCAGCAGCGTTGCTTCTGCTGTTTACTGCAGAACAAACAAGACAGATAACAAAAATAAGAAGCAGAAGGAAGTGTTTTCAATTTTCATAAATTGTGATGTGTCAATCAAATAACTCTGGCTGGGGAGAACACACACACACACACACACACACACACATGCACGCACAAGCAAGAAAAACACCAACAAACAAACAAAAATCTGCACTTTTAAATGAAGTTAAATTCTGTAGGATCTAACATTATGCAACATAAACATGTTAACTATCAGTTTGGACATGTGGAGCTGCAATATCTGGGTGTTGTGGCGAAACGCAAACACACACACACACACACACACACACACACACACACACACACACACACACACACACACACACACACACACACACACACACACACACACACACACACACACACACACACACACACACACACACATTTGCACGCATACTTACACAGACAGTGATGTTGAAATGCACAGGGTGGGCTGTGTGTGCAATTTCCTTGTCAAGAACTTCTTCAAAAACAGTTTTTCTTCTTTGTTTCTATTATGTGTTCCTGCACATGTATGATGATGTAATACATATTTATTTTAGTTACCATGGGAGATTGACTGAGCAAAAACAGTAGTGTGCAGGGAATAATAAACAATTAAAAAAAACTTAATGAAAAATAAATGATCAATGATGTACAAAGTATTAAATTAGTGTTTTAAATTGAAATTACTAAGAAGCTTAAGTGTTTACTGAGTCAGTGTGTATGTGGGCTGTGCAACAATGAGGAAATGTGCAAAATATGTCAGACACAAGTATGCAAATGCATGTGAAGCATTCACAGAGGACGACAGTGTGGACATGCCAAAATTCCTCCTGGGAGGGGCACAATAAGCGTTTAAATTTAAAAACTTTGAAAATCCTACCTACCTGCCTACCTACTACAGTTTTGAAACTTTCACCAAAATGTAGCCCCAATACTGCTGAAACTTTTGTCTACTTAAACTCATTAACTTATTAAACCTATCTCCTCCCACAATTTTCTGCTCAACTGACACCAAACTTGCAAGAGAGCATCTTCAGACTGTCCTCCACAAACGATCCACACAGTTCAAGCCCCAGCTAGGGTGACGATAATGAGGACACATCAAAATGCCGGATGTCCTCAACTGGAAACACAAGACAATAGTCCTGATGGTGGTGTTACAGCATGCCTCTAAATGACAAAACTTTGAAAATTCATAACAAATCAACCTTATGTGCTACAGCTTTGTAATCTTCACTTTCAAATTGACAAATTTAGCCTAAAATTGCCCGACCATGAACACTGCTGCGCAGCAGCTATAATTCAGATCGAGAAACTGACATCGGGCAACACGGTTAGCAGCCCAATCGAGCCATCACACGCCTGGGTGTCATTGTCAACAGGGCCAGTACAATCAGGAGCTGACTTTACAGCCTCCATCACTCTGAATTATCCAGGTGCTTCAGGTAAAGTAGCAGCTTATCAAGATTTAGTGCTGCTTTAGAGCTTTATGAGCTGTTACTTACTAACACCGTTTGACCTTTTGTACTGACCAGTGCACTCTCATCTTCGCACCTGATGTGCTGTTACGTGGCTTTAAACAGAGCATCATTAATGATTACATCCATTGGAATTACTTTATACACCACATAAAAGTGTGAAGCTGCTTTCAGTTGGTGTGTAAAGGCTAAAGGTGAGATGGCACAGGTACAGTAACAGCTGCAGTTTGCACACGGTGCAACACCCCACACTAAAACACCACAACAGCTCCTTGTTAACTGCAACGTTGTCTTTTAAAAACATCCTAACCTCTGCTGAACTCTTTTTTTCTTACCAATAATTCAAATAACTATAAACATAACAACACTAGTGCTGTTGACTTACAGTTTGACTAATCACAGGGTTTTTCTATAATAATTATCAGCATTACATTGTTTTTGTGTAATAATTGCACTCTGGACTACATCCACTATTTTGTGGGCATGCTACTGTAAAAGGTAATAATTGTATTGCCGCAGCGCAGAGTGTCTGTACTACACTCTTACTCTAATTATACATCTCCATCTCCAAACTATGTGAGAAATAAACATTTTCCCAGCCCCTTTAATCACTACGAAAGCAATTGAATTCAACTCTTTAGAGACATTACGTCTACCACCAGTCCATGCGCACACACACACACACACACACACACACACACACACACACACACACACACACACACACACACACACACACACACACACACACACACACACACACACACACACACACACACACACACACACACACACACACACACACACAAAATTCATTCATTAGAATAGTAGAAACAGAACTTGATAACCTTTGTTATAAAGCCACCAACGTAAAATATAACCCTAACCCTATAATGGGAATGTAATTATCACATCCTCAGTAGGACAAGCCCACTCTCAGACTCGCTAGTGTTGAAGTCAGAGAGTCGCAGGACAACAACAGAGGCGCTGTGGTAGAGCTGGGCGCAGGGCAGGGCAGGGCAAGGCAGGGCCGAGGTGGAGTGTGGAAGGGTAAACAGATGCCAAGTCAAATAAAACAAAAAAAATATGGGCAACGGTACAACCCCTGGCAGTCTGCTCACCGCTGGCATAGACACAGCTGGCTCACACACACACACACACACACACACACACACACACACACACACACACACACACACACACACACACACACACACACACACACACACACACACACACACACACACACACTGTACACATATGCTCTGTTTACACACAGTGTAGGCAACGCTCTAGGTGGCGGGTGATCCTGCTCCCTGTCGGTTCACTCAACCAGAGAATTAAAAGAATATGTCTACAGATGTGGAGTGTCACGCAAGAAGCTCCTGTTTGTGCCCTTTAATGAGCAGGAGCTCTGACAAGGCAGGTGCACACACACACACACACACACAAACACACACTATACAAAATCTAAGCTGTTGCAACACTGCATGATGACTGTAACACAGACACACAAGATGGGCGGGGCTGCTCAGTCAGGGGTTAGGTAGCTTAGAGAAAATCCAGGAGCTCATTACAGATTAACTGCATCAACCTCTGAGAGAGAGAGGGTGGTTATGGTGGTCTGCAGGGTGGGGCCACATACTGAGCTGTCATACACTTTACCTGATGGTGATCAGACTCATTAAAGCAGGAGGAGGGCGTGCCCAGCTTCTGGATATTACGTAAAGATCCTGGCTCACTCTCTTGCTGCTTCATGGAAATCTCCATTCAGCGCAGTGTTTGTTTTGGATCAAGATATCATTGTTTCCTTGAAACAGGTTGATCACTGTAAGAGCCCATTGACAATATTGATGATGGTATTAATATTAATAACATTTTTTTTTTTTTTTCGTTGGTACATGTTTGAGAAAGTCTTTTGTCTTTCCGTCCTCCGCAAACAAGCCAGAAGTCATTTACAGTGCAGCATGTCTGGAGTCCCCCCCCCCCACGCAATTTACCCCCATTTACTACTGTAAAGTGATAGACAATAATAATAATAACAATTACTGTAATGAAGTCAGTATGCGAAAAAATAAAAATCTCTAACAAATTATAAAGTCCATCACTTTTTTTCAAAAACTGTAAAACTTATTAACCTATCTCCTCCCCTAATTTTTGCTCAATTGACACCAAACTTGTTAAGAGAGCATCTTCAGACTGTCCTCCACAAACGATCCACACAGATGTTTGATTTATCAAAAATTGAGCCTACAGTGCATGAAAAGGTTTGACTGTAAACATATACCATCCAATTCTTGCTAAATACATTTTCAATCTACCTGAAAAAAGTTGACAATATTTTGGAGTCGTGGTTGATGAAGTTTGAGATTGTTTACCGCCTTTCAAAAACTAGACAAACATGTGAAACAAAAAACCCGCCCGCCCAAGGACTTCTCTTGTTGTTGTTTTTTCTTTTATACAGTCGCGCGCGCACACACCCAGAAAGAGAGAGATACCTTTAATGACTTCAGGATAGTTCTTTAGTTACTATTAATGATCACTTGCATAACCAGAAACATCCTGATGAGTAGGCAGCTCCAGTCTGACCAGCTGCTTGATTAATGGGCCTCAGAGAACCTCAAACACGTTCAGGAATGTGAGGAGAAAAACACTTTGCCAGGAGTTCAATTGTATCCTCCTGTTACCCCAAGGTGGATCTATCTGTATACCTACATAAGTACAAAAAAAGGCACAATCATTTGGAAAAATCTGAGCAAGTGGAATATAGTATATAGTTAATAACTACAGAAAAACTATACTATATATACTATACTATATAACTAGAAACTATATGTTTTTTTAAATCATTGAAAATCAAACATTTCTTCCTTTATTTTGGATTTGTATCTTTTTTTTTTGTTCAGGTTCTTCTGTTGGTGCCTTTTCTGTTGTGTACACACATGCATGCATGCTAACAGAGCCATAACTTGCCCCAACATGTTTTTTTTCCTCCAACCTCAAGAGGTATTCCTGAAAACAAATACACGTCTGTACTCTAAGTCTAAGTACTGTGTGTACAGTACATTTCCATATGCCTGAAACCTTATATCAAGGCCATGACATTCAAATTGAGTGACATGTTTTGACAAGACGACATAAAGTCTATACCATTTCTGACACATTGCAAGTTCATACTGTGTTCATGCATATGTTAAAAAAAAAAAAAACTCAGCTTCGAATGTGTTTAAAGTATATGAAATGTATTTTAAAGTACATTACAACAACAGTAATAATCAATAAAACAAAAAACATGTGCAATGAGAGTCAGGAATAAGAACAAAGTATCTTTACAGTGTAAATCAACAGATTTGTCGATCAGTGAAGTGCACAAACACGCAGTGACATATTTAGACATTCACATAGGAACACACCAAGCTGCAGCTTGGCTTGAATGAATTCAGTGTGTTGAATACAGTAAATGATTTCTAGCTGACAGATTGTCTCAACAGCAGAGGTCTCCTATTGAAATTTCAGACATAAGTTTGTTTTGCAGCAATTTAAAGTAATTGATCAGGCTCTTAATAAATGTGTAATTCCTCTCACTGGAAAGCCAACACTACTGTTTTACAGTTTTCTGCTGAAACTGCATCTATTTCCCTTCCTACACAGATTGACGTGTATTCAAAGGTGGAAAAAACAGGATGTGAAATGGACTTTATTTATTGTGTTACTCTTCCTGCGGGGTACTGTAACTAAATGAAGTTTAAATACAGGATCAGGAGGCAAACACAGTGGAAGACTAGAAAAGCGGAGGAAACAAAAAAATGTTCGCCTCTGACCTCTGAATATGAGCACCACCATCCAAGCTCTTGCATTGTTTAAATTAAGTTTTATTCAACCTTTTTTTTTGTTACAGAAAAATACTTTGTCATGAAGTTTATCTCTTCACCCGTCCCTTCATTTCAATTTCTTGTAACTCTTCTTTGGAGACGTGTTATCTTTGTACTTCTTTTCTGTGGAGTGTGAGAGTGCTTGATCATAGCTTCAGGATGCTATCTGAGAATCTGAGTCTTTGTTCGAGCTTGTTTTACATAAACAGGGACAGTCTTTGGCTAATTTAGCCTTTTTGCATGCAACGCAGTTAAACAAATGCTCTCATAGGAGCATAAAATACATGGGTGACAGCACTCACAGACATTCAAAGACACAAACATACAAATACAGGTGCAAATGTAACTGTTGTTTGTTTTTACAGCACAGGCCCAGTGAGACAGTGCTATCTTTGGGGACTGTTGGTCAAATCACAAGTTCATTTATATTTGTTAGAGAGATGGAAGAGGGCATGTGAAACGTTTTAGGATAATACTCAAGGGTGCCATCTTTTATTTTCCTTTCTCTCTTTACCTCATCCCCATTTTTGTTGTATTTCCATTCTTCTTCTTCCCCGTTTCTACATCCAACTTCCTCTGTGCCGCCTCTTTCTTTATTAAAACATTCTGGAGCTGGGAAGAGGACAAAGGTCAGGATAGGGAGTCTTCTTGACTTCTCCCTCGATCCTCTCCTCCTGGGTCTTCCACAGCCGGCTCCCCCCCTCTGGTCGACCTTACTGTTTGGAAATGTATCATTTGTAGTTATGAACCCTCTGGAGGAGCGAGTGGGTGGGGAGTCCTGTTGGCCAGCCCCTCTCTTCTTCTGTCTTCTGTCTGTGCTGCTGCTACTGCTGCTGAGGCTGCGTGTCCTTCAGAGGGCGAGGGGAGTGTGTGTCCATCAGGGGGGCTGTGTATGCCGAGGCTGGTGAGGAGTTCCTGCAGGTGCGTGACGGTGTTCAGCAGCTGCTTCTTCTCATCCTCCAGCGCAGAAACCTGCTCCCTCAGTCGCCCCTCCGACTGGACAAAGGACTCCACTCGACTCTCCAGGCTGCACACACGGGCCTGGGACACCTGAGAGGACAGGACCAGGAGAAGGTTAAAACCAAACCAAAGCAACGTTGACATTAACTTACTTGTTTGTTAAAGAGATAGTTCAACATTTTGGCAAATTGGCCCATTGCCATAAGTCCTATAGTTTTAAGAGTAGGTATGTTACCTTTAATTGTCAGTGCAAGCTATTTTTAGAACGGCGGAGCAGAGCTACACTACCGAGGCTTATGGGATTTCTTGGTTTCCCTCATCAAACCCATCAAATACACAATCCAACAACTCCAAAATGCTCTTGTGGACAAGTTGTGACCTGCACATTCACGACCCTATGAGATAATAACGGAACGTTACAAGACTGCAAGTTGTTTTCGAGGCAAATGCAGAGACTTCTTGCCGAAAAACTGCCCCCGATGGGAACGCGCATCAGTGGATTTTAATAATAATAATAATAATACATTTTATTTGGAGGCGCCTTTCAAGTCACCCAAGGTCACCTTACAAAAAAGGAGTGGAGGCAACATAGCAGCGATAAAAACAAGACAAACAAAACATCAAGATAAAAAGTGAGTGCAGTGCAGAGTGTCTGGATTATAGAGAGTGTGCCAGTTTGAACAGGTGGGTTTTGAGTTGGGATTTGAATGTTGTGATGGAGTCTGACTGTCTTATGTGTGGTGGGAGGGAGTTCCAGAGTTTTGGTGCTGAGCAGCTGAAGGCTCGGGCACCCATCGTGCTGAGGCGTGATGTGGGGGTGGTTAATAGTCCAGCAGAGGTGGAGCGGAGGGAGCGGGAGGGAGTGTATTCGTGGAGAAGGTCGCGGAGGTAAGTGGGGGCTAGATTGTGGAGAGCTTTGTAGGTGAGGAGAAGATTTTTGTAGTGAATGCGGTATTGAACCGGGAGCCAGTGGAGTTGGATGAGAACAGGGGTGATGTGGTCAGATGATTTGGTGCGGGTGATGATCCGGGCAGCTGAGTTCTGGATGATCTGCAGTCTGTTGATGAGTTTGGTGGGGAGTCCGGTGAGAAGGGCGTTGCAGTAATCGATGCGTGAGGTGACAAAAGAGTGGACCAGGATTTCGGTGCTGGATTGGGACAGTGATGGGCGGAGTCTGGAGATGTTGCGGAGGTGGAAGAATGCGGTCCGGGTGATATTTTGAATATGGAATTTGCATGAATTTACCTCGAAAACAACTCTGTCTGGTAACGTTCTGTTATTATCTCATAGTGTGGTGAATGTGCAGGTCACAACTTGTCCACAAGAGCGTTTTGGAGTTGTTGGATTGTGTATTTGATGGGTTTGATGAGGGAAACCAAGAAATCTCATTAGCCTCCGTAGCATAGCTCTGAGCAGCTAGTGGCTCTGCCCCTCCGATCTAAAAACACTTGCACCAACAATTAAAGGTAACAAACCTACTCCTAAAACTATACGGATTATGGCAATGGGCCAATTTGACAAAATGTTGAACTATCCCTTTAATGTGTGATATGCACATGTGTACCTGGAGCTCCTCGAGCAGGTCGAGGTTCTGCTGTCGGAGGCTCTGATTGGTCCTTTCCAGCTGTGCAGCTCGCTGGTGCTGGTTGAGGGTGGGGGGCGTGTCCAGCAGCTCATCCTGCAGGACGTGGTACTCCACCTCATAGGCCTGGAGCTGCTTAGATACATCCATCTCACAAACCTAATAGACACACATGGGCTCATTATGAGAAACCGGTTAAGCAAAATGACAGATGACAGAATCTAGATGAACAAAAAATTTCCATTCACAAATACAAATGAAGCCACTGTATTCATAAACTGCTGTTAACACTGCACTTGGAAAAGATGTGAAACAGGATGAGTAATCTGGGAACATGATGACATTACTATTAAAGCAAGTCTGGCAGGAAAAGCAAAGATCAAACAGTGTGTAAATAAGCCAACAGCATGAAAACGTTCAGTTTTGCACTGTGAACACCAGCAGGGTTCGGCTGAATGCCAGCACCCTGACAATTAATACAAACGCCTTTGGTGTCTGTTGGAGAATATTTGTGTTACGACCCCAGTTGTACAATCCTTAAATTTCACCTTCTTGTTTGCAGTTCATAGACAGCAGCATCTACCAAATGTCAAATATATCTTTTCACTTTTTGCCTACACAGTAAAGATGCAATGCACATTCTTTTTCCTATGTTTTCCGGTTTAGCAGGATCTGGGCGTAAAACTTAAAGGGAACAACGATTTCTCATTACATAACCAAGTGTAGAATGCTAAGGTCTTTTGATAGACAGGTGATAATAACAGGAATAGTTTTTCTTTCCATATAAGTTTGGCTAATCTGCAGATTTGCTTAAAACTTGTAAGAGGATCTGAGTGTTTTTATTATGTTTCCGTGTTCTCAAATATCAGCAGCTTACCTCTGCAAGTACAGTGTTATCATTACTGATAGGCACCATGGCCAAAACTGTAAACAAAAGGTCATACAGTATGAAACAGGAAATTCTCACAACCAAGTCAGTTGTAATCTTGGACTTGCGTGTTTTAGATTTCTATTCGATTGTAGAGTTTAAACACTGGAGAGATGTTCAGCACACAGGGAACCACACACCCTGTACACTTTTATCTTTTTTTTTTGTAGGAAACTGTTAGTCACTCTTCATTTCACATAGACATAGGTTACATAGACCTGATGGGAATAGTTAGCACTGGAGGGGAAAAACAGTGAGTTATAACATGACTCAACACCCTTGCTATCTCATGCAAATCAGGTTTAGGTAAAGGGAACGGCATATTTCCTAAACTATGGCTTACTTTGATAATGTCACTGCGCATGAATTTGGCTCAATCAAATCAGATTGAATCAAATATTCCCGTCAGCCACTCCCATCTCAAGCCAACGTACAGTATATACTTACATTACACACCTACACATCACATATGTTCATGACTAATGCTGTAGGTGCCTCTCTGACTCACCTGCTAGCACACGTATGGCATGTGCTTTGTGTTTTACCTGCAGCAGCCATGGTTTCAAATCCAGCCCATTGACCTTTGCTGCATGTCTTTTCCCCATATCTCATGACTCGCAATAAAGACAAAATTGCCCAAATTATACCTTGAAGAAGTCTCATAGCTTACACAAGACTCACTCCCCTTATCTGATCAGAGGACACTCAAGTCATTCAATACATGACGTTCTTGTTATTGACATGCACTAGTTTCACTGTTTTTCTGCCATAAATAGTGACGTAAGAGTTGGAGGTTAAATGACTTTGTTCTCACTCCACCCATCAGTTGCCCTCATCTGGTGAACACACACCTAAGCACTCAAGCATAATATCAGATATAGCGCATCAGTTATGTTACAAAAGGTAATTCAACCACTGATCCACTTGTCACCCAGGCCCAGCCTATGCAAATTACTTCAACCTCCCATTAAATTGATAGCAATCGCTGCCGCATGTGATGCTGGATTAAATAAATCTAGTGATAATGTATACCGGTTTCACTGCTAACATAATCCCATGAAAAGGTGAAAACCAAGCGCTATTCAAATAAATGTTCAACAATCAGCTTTGAAGACAGAATAACGACACTGCGAACTATTCTCTAGAATCAAAGTAATCTAGTGACAGTTGTCTGATTTATGGATTTATATATAGTAGAAATAAATCAAATGTTTAAATCTTAATACCACAGATAGAAAATTACGAGATGGACAAACAATGACAGCAATAACAACATTATTAAGAATTAACCAGTGTATGTTTTTTTTCTTGCTTACTGTATCTTCTATGTAATTAAACACATGTATTCTGGTTAGGCCGTGCAGTGTCTCTTTTTCTAACCTGGTTGATGGTTTTCTCCATCTGCACCAGGCCAAGGTTGGGCAGGGTGGTCTTGATGAAGTCCACGATGGACTCCAGGCTGTCATGCTGCAGGATCAGAGGCTTGTGGCTCCCCAGCAGGCTCAAGGCCACCTTGAAGACGACCTCTGACCCCTGCAGGAACAACATATCTGACAGACAAAAGAAAGGCGTCCAAGACAACAAAGGAGGAAAAACAAAGATAGAAAGGTAGGACGTTAGAAAAGACTGTGGTATGACGTGTGTCTGAATTACTTACTGTTACATTAATTAAACGGGTGACAACACACCTTATTGTGATGACTGTTGACAATGACATATGGTCTGACATAAGTGAAAAGGTTAAAGCAAACATAAATATAGGCCACGGGTAATATGGTATGTCAGTAGGTGTGTGTATTTGTGTGTGCTTTGAATGCATCAGGGTGGGGCAGCATTTCATGAGATCATACAACAGATTAAGGACTGGGCGTGGAGGTGTGGAGCTCCACATATGATGCCAAAGACTTCACAGTGCTATGATGATGGCCTTTTACACACACACACACGCGCGCGCTCATGTGTGCGCGCGCATACACGTCGTGCACTCGTGCAGATACACAACCGTGGTGTTATGCTCAGATGAGCATGAGGAGCCAGAGAGTCTGGTTCAGTGACTGAGCACCATGTAAGAAATTGGGCATGAAAACAACAGTAAGGAGGGAATGAGGGAGAGAGAAGCGTAGATATAAAAGAAAGGACATTCACCAAGGGGCTGTGGGTGTGGTGCGATAAAAGATCAACATCAGAAGAGAGTCTGTAACTGACTTTATCACAAATGTGTCTGAATCTACATGACTCACTATTAAAGCGTCGAGTTCAAAGGAGCTGAAAGGTTTCGATGGACAACCTAAAACTTGTAGTTAATACTTTCACAAAATATAATTCCTCTCCCATCTTATTTCCTCTACCGCCAAACTAATTTAATTCCTTGAATGTACTTTACTTTCAGTTTTGTCCTGATTTGCCAAGTGTTGAATCATAGTTTCCTCGTTTTCATCCGGTTCCACCACTCCCCCCCCCCCCCCCCCCCCCTCGCTTCACCCTGGATTCATAATCTAATTAGAAAAGTTAACCAGGGGGATAAAGTAAACATCTCTGCGGATGCTCCATCATCCTGCTTCTTTCCTAAATCTACACTGCCGAGCATTTCTACAGATGAAGGGTCTGAGGGGACCACAGGAGCTTGTCGTGCGAGTGCAGATACATGCACAGTCCTCACAGCTTACCAAAGACTCTGGCCACGAAGCCCAGGGGGAAGTGTGAGGCGAAGGCGGTGAGGAACCAGGGGGTGGCGTACAAGCTGGGTCCAATCTCTTGCTGCTCCAGGTGGCTGTACAGATCCCTGTGGTAGTCATGGAGGAGCCGTGACAACTGGTACATCTGAATCTGACATCAACACACCACAGTTAGTTTTTTTTTTTTTACTAATCAGACTGGCGGCATGTTGTTGAGCGTTCAGGGCAGCTTGCGTTTTTATGGTTTTGTATGTGGTTTCTTGCAGTGCAGTTACAGTAACTCTTTAGAGCATTGCTACAGTACATAGCCTTCACTCGAAAATGTAAGATGCAAGATGCAAGATGCCACCAAGATAACATGGAGAGACGCATGATTGTACTGCTTTTGTTTTCTTCGATGAGTCAACATCATGAATGTTTCTGAAAGGCGCAGTTAACCAGTGTTTGTCGCTGAACCACATCTAGAGAAGTTCTTGAAACGGTTCCTGTTGCACCGGAGGTAAGGGAACCGATTTAAAGTAGTTATCTCCTTTTACGTATTCAATTTTTTCCACTGTTGATTTTTGTGTCAAAATGAATAAAAGCACAGAAAAGCAACAGCCATAGAGTACTGTATATAATTTAGGCACTATTCACCTTGATCATAGTACTGTATATCGGTCTATAGCAGTAGCAGTAGTTCTATCAAAGAGTGAAATCAGGCACTCAAGTATCAAAACCTCACAGTCACATGTCACAAAGACAATGAGAGATAAATACACTGATTGATTATTACGTAGACCTCTCCTTGATGTGATTTAACTATGATAGGTGACACAACCCACAAATAGACAGTGTTGACATTGTGTGTGTGTGTGGACATTTTACCTGCAGTACAATCATGTCAGGCCTGTACTGTTTACGAAGCCCGACGTCATACATTAGAAATTTGAGCATGTTGAAGGCATCCTCCTCCCCCATGTGTAACAGCAGGACTCCTGCAATGAAGGACAGGCCCTGACAGTAGCCCACCTACAATGACAAAAAATACAAACTTGTATGTCTACACCAACAGGGAAGTGGAAAGGAGCTTAAGCCTGAAAGACAGTTGACAGCTAACCCTGGGGAGGGGCTGAGAGGGCTGCCCCTGAAGGAGAGAGAGAGAGAGAGAAGAATGAAATGATACCTCAGGGTCCAGCAGTGAGTAGGCCTTCAGTAAGTTATACAGAGACAGCTGTCCTGCCCCCAGCTGGGCTTGGAAATAGGGATGAGTGGGAAAAGTGCGACCTGGGACAAAAACAAGAGAGATGTTATCTACATTGCAAAATATGTGCAGTGTTTGTGTTTTTGTAGGAAACATCATGCTAGATGTTTTTGTGAAGTCTGCGATCAACCTGATATTCATCTCAAAGCACACTTACTGTACAGTTTCAATACATTAGATATACATGATTGTGTCTGACAGTTTCCCGCAAAGCATCTGAGAGATGTACAATAAAAAAAAAGCAACGCCCCTGGGAGTGTGCACATGTTTGGACAAAATATAAACTATGCTGAACTTCATCTGAGGAGGATCGTCTTCACACTGTGCTGTTGATGTAAAAAAAAAAAAAAAAAAAGAAGCTCAGTATATGAACGTGTGGCAACTCATTCCAAGCTGTGCTTACTAACATGTTCATGAAAACATGAAACATGAATGTGGCTTTATACAAAGGCGTCGTACTCTCCCCGCAGAGGCTTCACAGCTGTGACATGGACCTTTCAAAAGTGACAACATAATAAGGACCTGGGATGTGTAATAGCACATTGTTAAAGTGGGCTGGTGTAATAGGCAGATGTGTGTGTTTTGAGTTCTTGGCTTACAGTGGGTGACAGTGAGGCTTTGGAGAAGACAATGAGGTCCATGTGAGTGTGTACATATGGAATGTGCTGTGGGGGCTTTATGTTTGCGAACATAATGCCAGGAGTCCCTCCCCTGCCTGGAGCAAGGTGTGTATTTGCATGTGTACAATTTCTCTGTGTCCTAAATGTTACGTGTGTGGGAGTGCTAAAACGACTCAAAATGATAAACCTCCTTCCTCTTGCTATACACTGCAGGTCTAAGTCTGTGTTTTGTTTTGCCGTTTTACGCGGAGCATACATCAGTTTGTCTTCTACCTGCAAAACACTGTGGTGTATCGACATCATAAACACTGTGCGCTTTTATCCAAAAGCGCATGACACCTTCTGCATGGGCCATGTCACCACATATCACTGTACATCACATGCCGCCACCGCCATCCCCACCCTTTTCAATGTAGAGTGAATAACATGATGAGGCAGATGAAAGACACAAGGTCAACAGCAAAAACACATACGGTTAAGTGCTAGAGGGAGAGATATGTGGGTGGATGTGTATCTAAGTATGTGGGTGTTATATGGGTGGAGTGTAGGAACTGTGTGTGTGTTTTTGGGTGGGGGGTGTTGGGAGCTTTTAAGGGTGAAAGTGTTAAAATGAGGTTTTAAACACTGTTAAGTATTATGAACAGTGTTTCTGCAATGTTCACCTACTCAAATTGGGTTAGGGAGGGACTTTTGATACCACATTATGATGCAATTGAATTTCTTTTTCAGTGTCTAACTGGCCAAAGAATGGCGCAAAGCCAAAGGGAATAATAGTACTTAACTTACTAATTAAGAACTTAAATTTATAGAAATGTATGTCACATTTTTGTTAAGTACTTCTCAGTTGTGTATAGCAATACTTCCAAAAATAATAAAAAATCATTGTATATGACCAGGATCCATATAAAAAGTAGGAGGGACTGTAGCAGTGACCGTGACAGTGTTTGCTCCAGGTCTGACTGAAAATCTACTGTCACACTAATATCACTGCTGATTTAGGGGCTCAGGGGGCTCTGAGCGCCCTGAGCCCCCTGAGCCCCCGCGACCAACGACCGTGCCCACCAAACGCACTTTTGGAGCGCTCATTATCTCTCAGAATGCTGCTGTAACCAGGTTACCACACGAGTCGTCTCACTTCCGAGCCGCTTGACGAGCATCGCGCTGTTCCAATAGCTGAACAGATTTAAACTCTGAGTACTCTGAGCACCGCGACAAAAAAAAGGAAGCGCAGAGAGCGTTTTTTCCGCCAAGGGCGCTGAGCGCTGTGAGTGCTGAACTCCATAGGATCTGAATGTAAAGTAGACGCCCAGAGCGCTAAAAGCGCGTCTGGTGGACACGGCCCCTTATAGATTACTGTATATAGCAAAAAAGTTTTATTACTTTACAGTGAAATTTGAGATTTTTGAATCCCACCGAAGACCTATTGGCGCAGTGGTTAAAGCGGCCGCCCCATGTAGAGGCTACAGTCCTCAACGCAGGCGTCCCCGTTTCGAAACCCGACCTTTCCTGCATGTCATTCCCCCTCTCTCTGCCTCCCCCTTTCCTGTCTCTCCCTGTGCTATCCAATAAAGGCAAAAAGGCCAAAAAATATACTTTAAAAAAAAAAGTGTAAAGGTGTATCCGGGATAAGATACGTACACACACAGAGAGGAATAGTAGTGTGTACACAGTATATACATTTCTTTGTTTCCTCTCAATCCATAAAATAGCACAGTAGCTTCAAATTACATCATAAATACAGCACAAATATTCTTTGTGTGTGTGTGTGTTTTACCCAGGTCGATGAGGATGGCATGTTGCTGTGAGGTGAGCTGTTTCAGCAGCTCTTTGTATGGAGTGTGATTGGCAGGGGGTCTGGAGGGAAGGGTCTGCCTGAGCAGGTACTGTTCAGAGAGAAACTTCCAGATCTCACCACGATGCTGTCTCGGGACACCTGGACGAAAGAGACAAATTAAGTGGGGGTGGGTAGGATGGGTGGGGTTGGTTAAGGTGGGGCAGTGCAAGGATCGTACAAAATATTCTGGTGCTTGACAGCTGCCAGGGGCAGATCTTGACAGACATTACTCAAAACCACTTATCATTATGTCCTTTACGCAAATCCTAGGGTGATGGTAGGGTGATCTAACAACATAACCTGAAAATGTCATGAATTTGAGGAATCTGAGGGAGCCACGCATAGGAGCCTGAGCTCAACTGTAAAAATACTTGACATTAACCAAGTGATGTGGCAGCCAGATGTGGGCGTTGGGAGGAATACTTTTTTTTTTTTTTTAAATCATGGAGCAGTAAAAAAAAGAAAAAAAAGAAAAAGGATAATGATAATTAATGATAAATAACCAAAGATTTGATTAATTCAAAGACAATATGATAAACAAAGGACATCATCACAGGACAAAAACAAAGCCATGGATCAACTGTTTTACATCTGATGTCCATCATTCACAACTGAACTACCCCTAATCGTTTCAGGAAAGTGGAACTAACCCCCCAAAAAAAACATTAATGGAAAAAATTGAAAAGATTCAATCACTGACAAATGAATAATATAAGTAATGACATGCATGTGAAATTGTCAAATGATTTGAAAACTTCAACATTTTACATTTTAATTAAAATGTTAATTAGTTATTTATCACTCCATTTTGTCAATTCACATGCATTTTCACCTCCCATTTCATTCAATCACTTTTTGTGAATGACTTTTTGTTACTTCCATCTCTCATTGACGGACGGCTGTCTGAAATGCGTCTTCATGGTGAGGGGGTATCAAGTATCAAGTAGGTTCATTCTTGAACTTGGGGATACATTTCTGTGGCAAATCTGTGTTTAGAATATGGACCGCAAATATTTTCCCCGATTACAAGGATTCTGTCTTTTGACTTGTGCATTATTTTAATCCCATGGACTCTGGATGTCTGGTGCACCACACAATTACTGTGCACTTCAAAATTTGATTCATTTTATTTCAGTAAATTAAAACTGAACTCAAGCTCAGAAACAGATGTGTCTAAGCTTTATTTATCCCGGTAAGTTTCACTAAGAACAATACTCTAAATTTCAGAACACCCTGTTCACACCTGAAACCCCTCCCAGTACAACCGAAGCCACAAGTGTGTTTTGCTGAGCAGCTTGACAGATGTTGAATGTTACAGTAAGTTAAAGTTATTTTCTATTTGGATGAGAATTTGTTGACAAAATTGACACAATGTCTATATAAATAAAATAAACGATAGATCAATATATATGAAGCTATACCAGACTTACAGACTTTATTGTCATTGTTGTTACTGTAAAAAACAAAACTCTTTGGCAGTGAGCAAATACTTAAAAAATACAATAAATGAAAAAACAAATAGATCAACAGATGGATCATAAGTGCAGGTGCTATGATTCAGGAACGAGTGCTTTGCAAAAGCCTCGGGGAAACAACTACCGTTGTCATCGCCATGCTGCACAACATAGCTACGAACAATTTGTCAGTTAATGTTTTCAGGCATGTGGTCGCGTGTGTAATTGCACATTTTTGTGGGAACTTATGCGCTGATTAACTGGTGATTGATATCAAAATCGATTTGCTTGGCATCGATTGATCTAGTTTCAGCACTGTGGTGGTGGACAGCTCCTGTGAAGAGCTTCTTGAAGAGCTTCTTTAGCAGGATCGCAATTTTCTCCTAAGAAGGGCATTAAGAACTCGTCTGGGAAACTCTTAAGTCTTAGCTGAGCAATTTTCAAGTCCTTAAAGGTCGATCTTAACTGGGAGATGCAGCCAATGTCTGAACATGTAAAGGCCTTTGCAGCTCTACTCCTTCCCTCTTCCCCTCAGGGGGCGTGGCCAGGATCTTATTAGTTTGATGGAATCAGTTTGTATCACAATCCATGTCTTGACGCTGCTTCTCAAAGTTTTAACACCGCTTTCCACTGACCACTATCATTTCTGCGTGTTCTCTCCTGTTTTGCTCTGAGGTAGAGGGGCAGAGGAGGTGACCTTCCTGTCCGCTGTGCAGAACATGCTGATACTAGAAAATGAACAGAACAGAGAGCCCCTGCCAGTGAGAGATGGGACAGCGGGGGTAAGGCTGTCGAAGGAAAATATCCACTTCACATACACCGGATTCATGCCCCTTTCTTTTTGCTGTATTTCAGAAGAAAAAAAACACAGCTCAGGCCAAGGCTGATGATAAGACGAAACGTTACAACACATATTATCAGTTTTGGAGCTTTAGACGTTAAGCTCTGGTCAATATTTGAGAATACCTGGTGATTTTGAAAAAGAACAAACATTTCCATGACGTGCTGATTTTTTTTTTTTTGCATTATTTGAGCCAAAAGCATACAGTACCTTGTGCAACAGCAGCATGTATGGTCTCTTTGTCAAATTTGACCTTTGCCCTCCCGGGGGTCCCCAGCATCTTCTCCCACACCAGAGTGACGTCCTTCAGACATGGAGTGATTTCCTCGTAGTCGAGCTTCAGGCGCTTGTTCTGCAGGTCGCTCTCTGAGGCTACAGATGTAGAAACAGACAACACGAGTCATTAACATGGCGGTCCCCCGGCTCCCTTTGTCTCAGTCCTCTAATGTGTTTATATGTTAGTTGCAGGTTTTTGGTGTGGCTGCTGCTGCAGCTGTGGCATCGTGATAGCGTGGGAACAGCTGGCCGTGCACTAGGCCCCGTCCACATGTTTGTTATTCTTTCACTTTGGTTTCACATTGCGTCTGACATCAGCTGCTGCACTGATGCACTTTCATCCATTACTAATAGTGGCTTCCACCCACTTAACAGGTCATAACAGTTATAACAGTGTTATAACAGTTCAGCAATCACATCTACCAAGGCCATAAGAAGGAATAAATAGTTACATGAAGTAAAGTACATAATAACGCCCAAATACACGGCTTTTATCATTTGGGAAATTGGGGTAAAAGCAAACAGCCAGCTGGAAATGTGGGAAACGTCTTCTTTTAGCTCTGATTTTGGTCTCTACCAACTCCTATGAGAAGTCTTGAGATCTGTATCTTCAGCCCTGCATCTGTCTGACCCACCTGGGATTCACAGTGGATCACTTAGCTTGAGTACTGTGAGTCTAGAAATATGTGAAACACAAGTTTTTTAAAGACTGAATCATACTATAATTCGACATACAGTACTACAACAACAAGGAGGCAGAGATAATATCAAAGGTAAGACATCATCCAATCACACATGAGAAACCCTGGCTGTGGACTTTTCAGATTAGCAGAGGTCACAAACTAAACACAAACATGTAAACCATAAATTCTGCTACAACATTTTGACACCAGTGATCAAAGAAGGTGAGGGCACACCCAGCGCCCCTCATCTGTTCCTCTCTTTTTGACAACACCCTTCCTCTCTCCCTCTTTTAATCTATTCACCCACAGACCATCTCGTCTTCTCTGTCTCTTTTCTGCCAACACTTAACTCATTCTTTCTCAGTCGATCCCACATTGATCTGATCCGTCAACCGCGCTTTCCCCTCCTCCTTTTTCTCCCTCCTTCCCCTGGTGGACCTACCCCACCCTTTCCGCTCATGTGTGGTGTCCACCCAGTGAACAGCTGCAACTTGGCAGAGCTGGACAGAGTAATGTCATCGCTACAGGACAGGACGGAGACGGGAGGCCACTTCCAGTTCCAACCTGCACTCATACCTTCCAGCAAACAGAGGAAATTGGGTGTAGCAGTAGGTGCTGGGAGTTTTGCAGCACAGTGCATACACAATGTACAAAGCAAGAAAAAAGTGAAAGGGGAGTAATCAAAATATCATAGCCTTAATGAACAAACTAATAATATACAAATTCAGTGCCCTGCAGAAAGGTGCTTTGCATGTAACGACTCCAGAAAAACACATAAAAAAAAAACTTGGCACAAGATTAAATGAGAAAATCTCAAGATGTCTGAATGCTTCTTATGAGGTGCTGTAAATCATGGCCTTGGCAATCAAAGTTAGAGAAGTAACAGGAGCGACCTGGAAGGCGTATCCTGGATAATGAAAGAAGAAAACTTGGATGGAGCAGACGGCTGACACACCCAGAGTAAGAATAGATGCCGTTGGAGAGCCTGTGGTTCTGCTCTCTGTCTTATCAGCCGTCTGGAGCAGGCACAGTCTAGTCTATCACTGTGGCCTCCATTGGCTCAGCTTGTCCTCAATCTCTCCTCTCCTCAATCTCTCCACTTGCTTCCTTCTCTCTCCATTTCTCTCCCTCTCTTCCCTCTCTGCCGCCGCACCACCGCACCCATGATTAACACAGAATGGGACAGGATACCCCACCCTGAAGCTGACAAAGATACACACACACGCACACTGATGGAGGCACACACACACACACACACACACAAACTTTCACAGTTGACCCACAAACCAGTTACAGTACCAGGGAACAGTCAGAGAGATAAACTGATAGAATGGAGGACACAAGAGTTGAGCTCCACCCAGACACATAACGAAGAGAAAGGTGGAGCGCACCCAGAGGGAGGAATAAAACACAATAAAACTATAGAGACATGAATCTTGTTGTGCGTGAATGCAACAACTGTGTTTCGCTTTCTCTGTGTGTGAGCGTGTGTGTGAGCAGGGATGGAGACCGAGCCCCGGTGCTAAATGAACCCCGCGGCTACGTTATTCAAGACCGCAGTATCGATCAGCTCCAACCTTAACGCTGCTGTTATTGGCAGTGGAGTTAAATGTTATCTTACACGTTTTCACACCGTGGTCAAATATCCGTCTATGTGTAATGTATTTTCACAACGAGACGCCTCTCTCAGCCGCTCACTCTGACTGCCTGCTGCGTCTGTCAGCGGGGATGTTTTTCACACGCACGTAAGCTCGAGGCAGCAGCAGAGACACCAGTTAGACCTTGTAAAGAAGGCGGAGACAGCTAAACGATTCAAAGAGTTGCTCTACTTCACAAAAGTCGATGCAGATACCGCACGCTGTCACAAGTGACAAATGTATCGCGTGCAAGGGCGGCGACACGAGTGTTGTGCTCTGGCATATCTCTCAACATACAACATACTGATTTGTTGATTTATAAACAAATTTATTAACTTAATTCATGATTTATAAATTTAATTTATAAATTGTAAACTTTTTTTCTTGTAATGCTTTATCTTTTTTTATTTCAAGCTAAAAAAAGTAATATATTCTAAGTAAAATTAATATATTTTGTCCTCAAAAAGTATCGATGAGAGCACCGTTAAAATACCAGACCAATAAGTTATACTACCGATAAAATCTTAGCACTACCCATCCCTGTGTGTGAGTGTGTATGTGGTTTTCATATTTAGATAGCAGCCATTTCTATCTGTGTGACGAGTGAAGTGTTACGTGTGTGTCGATTAAAGATTTGCATACACTGCAGGTAGTTAGGGGCGTGATAGATAGCTGGGGATGTGTTGGTACGTGCCAACTGGGTCAGGGTAGAGCTGGTGCACACGCCCATGGATATATCAACCACAAAAAAATACACACACACACACACAGACGCACAACTTCACCTAATATAATCAGTTCATTTGTGGTGGGTCTTAATATTCAAAGATTTAAAAAGAACAGGTGTGCACTTGTTCATCTACCTGTGTGTGTGTGTGTGTGTGTGTGTGTGCTTGTACATCTGGAAAAGTGTGCCACCAGAAATAAGCCAAGAGAGGCTTGATCATTCATGATATCATGCAGGTCAATTTTCAACAAGACCTGGCAGCAGAAACATGTATAGCGGTCAGGGCCGTTGCTAGGAATTCTGGGCCCCCTTAAAGAATACTAGAGTGGGCCCCTACCCCCTGACTTTTCCACTTTTTTTCTTTGACTACGTATGTATTATCATGTTTTATTAACTATGAGTATTAGTCAGGGTCTTATGCAGAATAAATGTTATACAAAGATTAGACTGCTGGGTTTTTTTGTTCATGAATACCAGTCCAAATGACTATAGCTGTCTGCTTCACACCATGAACAGGAATATTTCAAATGGTCCCAGATTATGTTGTATGTTGCTTTTACATTTCAGGCCAACATTCACTTGATCCAGACACACAATACATAATAACAGCTAAAAGTGAGTTTTTAGGGGCTCTCCAGTGTGTATGTGTGTTTTAAGAGCTCTTCATACAGACAACTTACCCTGCAGTTTCTGGTTCTCCCTCTCCATCCTCTGCAGCAGGATCTGTTGCAGGATGGCTTTCCTCCACAGCTCCCTCAGTTCCTCTTTGCTCCTCTTCGTCCGCTCCTCAGGCAGCACCCTCATGGAGGAGTCTCCACTTCCTGCAACTCCCACCTGGCCCACGCATACTCGACCCCCCTCTAGACAGGAATCCCCTCGTTCTGAGAGACACAAGGAGTTACATTACATTACATTACATTAGAGTGAGTCAGGTCATGCTACATTAGAGGTCAATTGCAGCAGCAAGTAAAGGATGCAGGTATAATAATAACAATATCATGGTTAACAACATTCATACTAACTCTCCTAGTATTAAGAAAAAACATGTATCATAACATATCATTTATCATCGCATATGGTGAGTATGTTGTGTTAAGCAGCAGAGCTTGTTGGGGGAAATGAAATATGTGATGTGAAACAAACCATTCTCTAAACTCTAAACATGTTTTTATGTTTCATTTTTATAGCAAATATAATATATTTAAAAAAAATACTCAATCTAAGAGGGAAAGTTTGTCTATACATTTTCAATTCATGACAAATCTTCACATTATGAGGAGTAAATTACATAATCACTGTGAAGGGATTCGTTTTTAAACAGTCATCCATTCATTGCTCTCGTCTAACTTATTAAGTGACATTTCAGCGCCATGCAGGCCTTCGTCTGAATTCCAACCCACAATCTTGTGGGTATGTGGCATGTGTCCTAACATGCCAGTTATTGCCACCATGGTCAGGGCGGAAAAAAAAGAAAAAGGAGACAGGTTATGCAGCAGGAAGTAACTGCATTTCTCCGTATTCTTTGACTTTTTCCTGCATTTCATCAATGTTTTGTTTTTATCTATACATACAAGTTGATTTAGAAATGGCAAAAGCTGGAGAGAAGCTGCCTGTCCTCCTCTCCCTTTCTCTCTGTCAATCCCTCGGACACTCATCAAAATAAAAAAAGAAAAATGCTAAACATAGATGTAGTTGACACAGTTGGGTGCAACACACACACGGGCAAAAAAAATGTGTTTGTGTGACTCCACCCCAAAGTACAGGGTGGATCCCAAACCTCAAAATACACTGTGTTGTTTAGAAAAAGGACAGAACAACTATCCAGATAGCACTTGCTTCGCTCTCAGTTCGTAGGAACATCATGATTGAGGTTAGACAAACATATACAGTACACACATGCATGCACGCACGCACGCACGCACACACACACATACCTAACTTGGCTTAGGTATGTTTGATGGTTATCTTTCCAAAGACTCTTCCCAGGAAAATCAAAAATGCCAAAGATAAATTTTGCCATAGATTCGCTTCAAAAACTAACCTACATATTACACATCAATATATTACAAGCACACACGTTGACGATAGCGTTCTTTGTGCCAAATGAGGTTAACATCAATGTGCACTTGTGTGTGTCTGATAGAAACTTTCCGAGTTCTGCTGAAACCAGCAGTCACTATACAAACAGACAGCTCTTGAGTTCTAAGAGACGTGAGGATAAACCAGACACATGTGTAAGACAGACACACACCCAGTGAAGATTTAACTCACTTGAGGGAGTTGTGTATTTGTTAGACAAACACAGACTGCTACGCCGCTTCAACAGAAGAGAAAGAGCTACTTCTCAGGTGTGAAAAATGTATACCTGCATGCACACACACACACACACACACACACCTGAACAGATATACACACCATCTTGTCCTGCAGGCCTTGTGGGGACTCTCTACTTATCCTGGCCTAACCTTAACCTGCATATGCTTAATGTAAACACTAAATCCATCTTAACGTCAAAAAAAAAACCACACACACGCACGCGCACATGCACACCTTCTTGTACAAAGTGGCACAATCCACTCCCTGAGCAAACACTCCAGCTTAGCCAGAACCGAGTCCCAGCACACGCACTTGTACGCTCACAGTCACACACGCACAGACAACATGCAAAGTGGGTCAACAAGGCTGGCGCTTTCCTCTGGCGCTGTCTGTGTGTGGACTGTCAACATGACCTTGAGACACCACCACCCCCTCAAACACACAAACACACAAAAAAACACACACTGGACACACCCATGACCTCATGCATGTAAGCACACACCCAACTCCAAACCCCACTCAACACCGCATTCAGCCAGCGCGAAGCCCATCACAGTGACCTGCTAAAAGTTAAAAGCTCTGGTTTTCCTTTTACTTCACGGCAGTTGACTGTCAAAATAAAACATCAGGGGTGGATTTCATTGCTGACAAGGGGAGAGGTTTTACCTGCTTCTTGCTTTTTTTAATTGAAGCAGAAACAATGCACAGTGACGAAGTTCCCAGCCTAACTAATCCTTCATCAAAAACATATTCAGTGGGAAAGTGGATAAAAAGGTCACATTAGTCCCACATTCCTGTTGCATTTATTGGACCCTAAAACAAGAATCCAGAGGGGTGTGTACAGGAGAGATCAAATTGATGGGAATGCCTTACAGTGCAATATAACCTTTACCTCTGCAAAGAGCATACCTTTGTGAGGGTTATTGAGACTGCTGTGGAGAGGAGTGGATTCAGCGGTATGGAGAGAGTACGGCTGCAGTGGTTTGCTTTAGTTTTTGGCACCTCTCTGTGGCTGCACAAAAAAACACACAGAGCCAAACAACAGTGTGTGGCTTTTCCTCTAAACCTCTTTTCAAAAAAAAAAAAAAAAAAAAAAAAAAAAAATGATCCTGGTGTTTGACCTGTTCTGCCCACGGCTTTGAGATTCTTTCAAGAGCTTTATTTGTCTGTACAGGTGTAATCTGTTATTTCACTCATTCCCATGGACAATATCACAACTTGTATGGCAGCAACAGAAGTAATTGGGACTAATCTTAAGTGGTGAAGCTAAAACTGAACATCTAAACAGCCATCTCTATTGTTTTGTTTTTTTTGGTGTGGCTTGACTTACCTGACTTTCAGCGTGACTTAAGTCAAGCCACGCTAAGAGAAGTGCCATGCTAAGAGAAGTGCCGCTGTTTATGATTCAGGTTCAGTGCAGAGTGACAAAGCTATGTTGCTGTACACAGAGCCACAAGAAAAACATAAACTAACTACAAAAACATATTTTAGACACTCCCTATGAAAACAAACAGGTGGACCTACAACAAAATGATATTACACCATAGCTACATAAAATGTTATGCCATTATAATTACAAGAACGTGAAGGTGTTATTCTTTAGTTACAGCGTGACCAACCCAACTATCTCAACTGTCAACACTTCTTCTGTCTTTTTGCTCTCTCATTCACACAGACGCACACAGTACACATAATTATCCATACGGAGGATATGGGAACAGGCAAGCACAAGCATGATTCCCATGTCAGCACAGGCAGACAGTGATCGACGGACTGATATGACTGAAAACTTATCTGTGGTTAAAATTTTATATCACTGTAGACAAGACGCAGTATTTTTTACTTGTACCCCACACACTGCTATAATATTTGACAGGGCTGCCAATCTGCAAACATAAGTACTTTGATTAATTGTACTCAGCGGAGACATTAAAGCTTTTCCCCGACTAGTTTGTTTCATATCAGTCATACCAGTTTCTGGTGTTACACATTTATTATTATCTATTATTATTTAAACCTTTATTTCGAACATGTCAAGTAGTATAAAAGAACCTGATAGAAGATAAAGCAAACCATAACAAAAAAGGAAGACAAATAGTAAATAGAAAATTTAATTAATAAATGATATTCATCAACAGTCATGCCTAAAAGGGAGTAGGAAGAAGTAAAACACGTTTAAGATCTTACCCATTGTCCTTTTTTATCATATTATCCTCTAATAAGTATTGTAATACCACTTTGTCAAGATATCAGACCTACTGTACATTCATATTCAACCAATATGCATCTATATACAACCCATATACTCACATATACAGCAATGAGTCCTGTTGTAAGCTGACTTAGTGATGCCAAAATAAAAGCGAATCCAAAACAAGAACAAACGACCACAGCAATGCACAGGTGAAGCTTTAGTGTTAAGTTGGAGGCTGTAAGAGTTACTAGCTATGTTGAGGACTGCATTGGCTTTTCCTGGACTTTAAAGTGCCAACAACCCATAGTTTTTTAATACTTTAATGAGGCGATTTGAAAGAGCACAACTGAATATAACCTGGGTCTATTCATTATACTTATGAGTTTACAAAGGTAAAATAGTAGTGGACACTGTACTGGTCCTCAGAGCAGTGCGTTCTGAATGTTTGGCCGACATATTTCAGTAAAAAAAAAAAACCCCACAGCACTCTGTACTATAAACCATAACTAATCTAATAGATGTGAACGAATGACAAGTAAGAGTGACTCCGAGTGGAAAAGCTTTCTCACTGCACCACTGTCAGCACGTGGGGAATAACAGCACAGGTGAAGAAGTACCGTAGTCAAGTTCTTTCTTTTTTTGGTAGGATGTATGTAGTACTGTACGTGTGCCTAGATGAGAACATGTGTTTACACAAGTGTCTTGACCTGGAACTGTCTTCTTCCTAAGAAGAAGACATGTTGAACTTTGCAAGTGGAGCATGCAGCGTAATCCTAGTGTTTTGCTTGTCAAAGCTCTTTTGTACACACAGACACACTTACAATCACCAAGCGCACAAAGCTGGTATTCTTGTCATTCAGGCAAGTTACCTGAGTGATACCAAACTGTTGTTGTGACAATAAGCAAAATATGTCACACAGTGATATGAAATTATATATCATGCCAACATTACAAATGCCCTTAAATACACTTTCCTGTGCAGTATATTTTGTTTTCAGCCGTGCAGTCAGATAGACAGATGACAGATTTTTTGTTTCAGATGTCAATCTGAACATGGTCCATTAAAACAAAATCTGTCCTGTTCGGTTTGCATGTCTCGGTTTCGTTCACAGAAATGCGTGAGACGTCAGGGCAGAGCGGTGAAACAAGTTAAACAAGTAACATTATCTAAGTTGACATGAGCTACGTTTGTAAGCGATCAAACGATCAAACCTTTGCATTATTAGGAAAAAAACAAAACTTCATCAGATCTGTTCAACCTGCAAAAAGCTGAACATGCAGAATGAGATATTATGAGGCCTCAACAAACAAATAAGTGATACAAGTGTTACAATACATGTAAAATGCATCACATTCCTATACGATTTCCCTTTCTTGGACAACTTGTGAAATATTTTTTAGGGTACAATTACCAGCCGCTATATGGACAAACAATGTGACTTGGTCTGGTCCTAATTAGAGAACTTTATACAAAGATAAATACATTTTTTGTGAGAGTGTGTTTTCTTACCGGCTGTGTCTGTGTTCTTTTGAGGTGTAGCGACCCGTAGGAAGATCTGCTGCCTCCATGAGTGGCGGTGACTGCGCAGAGGGCTTTCTCCAACTCCAAATGTTGCACTTGGTGTAGAGAGAGCCGCCACATCTCTAAAAACACAAACATAAGCCCAGTTGAATATATCATAGTGTTGTTTACACATACTCACATACATGTAATTAAAAAAAGAAAGAAACCGGAAATCAATGAGAGAAATATATGAAGGGAGCACAAATTATCCATCATTACGCTTGACACGGTAACAAAACATGATGACTGATTGGTGTTCATGTGTGTACCTGCTCTTTGGTTCAGGACAATCATTCTCTTGGACAGGGGCCAGAAATGGAAATTTCAGAAAATTAGGGACAGAGGAGGAGGAGTGGAGACGAGCACGCAGACCACCCAAAGGACTGAGATGGAGTGATGGAGGTGATAAAAGGAGGCAAAAACACAGATGAAAAGAGAAGCTTAGGTCCCATCCAAAGACAGGGAAAGAGATTTTGCCTGGGAAAAATGCGTTTGTGTAGCACAGCTCTGAAGTGAGAGAGACACTGTATGGGCTGACCAGAGAACCTGTGCACTGCTCTCACCTTCTCTTATTGAGCCGGGCTCCAGAAGAAGGGGAGGAAGGGTGATGAGGGGGCAGAAGAGAGGGGGATGAAGGGCAGGGAGGAACAGGAGGAAGGGTGGAATCGGTTGAGGCATGTCTGAGAATCAGCGCAAGTACAGAGGGACAAAGAGAAAGAGGTGCAAACAAAGTCAAAGACACTGAAAAAAAACATGTAGGCAGAAAAAAAGGTGAAGAGAAGAAGCACAGAAATGGAATAAAAAAGTTTTTGAAGGCAAAGCTTTGAGGCAGACTGTAAGTGAGAAGCTGGTCGTGAGAATGTTGGTTCAATCAATCAAATCAAATAAACTTTATTGTCCCGACAGGGAAATTTGTCTGGGCACATACATAGTGCTGCAGGCATAGAATAAAATTTAAAAAACATACGGAAAACATATTGATCGATTGATGGACTGATTGATTGTTTGAATATCAAGAGTTTAATATAACAAGATGGCTGTACTACATGTAGTTCTATATAACTACAGTATTTATTTTCCTGTACTTATACAGTTTCACTGCATGTCCCTCTCTTATTACCATTAAACTGTGGTCACAGGCTAATTCCCGGTTAATTGCCATTCATACAAAGTTGAGTCTGCAAGTGTAGTTCCTAACAGATCACATACACAGAAATACA
The DNA here is from genome assembly GCF_905171665.1 of Trachurus trachurus. NCBI lineage: Eukaryota > Metazoa > Chordata > Actinopteri > Carangiformes > Carangidae > Trachurus > Trachurus trachurus. The sequence goes on along the minus strand of NC_139891.1, from coordinate 16,762,084 downwards.
TACATATTATTTTCAATGATTGATACATATAGCAAGTTGGAATTTATTTCTCTTTCTCACAGTTCCTTCTTCTTTCTTACTGCTTTCCCTCTTTCTATTGCCCTTGTCTCTTATACAGTAACTAGGCCGTGCTCTCTGAGCGTGTGTTAATGGGGAAAACTTCCAGGACACACATAAGTAACGTATTGTTGGAAATTCCAAAAATTCCAAATTCAATGCAAACACAAAGGAATGCAGACAAACCCACACTGTCCTTACTTGCTCTGGTGCGGCGTGTCGGTGCTGACGGAGTAGTGTCGTACGAGCTTGGGCTTCGTGGCGGCAGTGGGGTCCTGTGGAGTGTGAACTAGTGTGTGCACAGGTGAGCACTCCAGCACCAAAGAAGGAGTCGGTGGGTGGCTAAAGGTGCTGGCCCGTCGACGGAAGCCCTGCGGCTGTGCATCACCGGGTAAAGAGGAAGACGAGGGGGACAGGGGTAGAGAAGTGTCAAGGCGCTTCAGGTCTCCTGTTGAGTTGTGGCACCTGAAAAACATTGCAAGAGAGTTAGGAAAAGTAAGCGTTATAGACACAGTATGGTGGTATAGACAAGCCTCCCACACAAACAAAAGCTTCACAGAAAATTCTGTTTACAATAAACACCACCCACAAAAAAGTAATATTTGTCAAAGCAAATGTTTATATTTTGAGAAGTTTTTTTTTCCAGTCCTCCTGGCCAAAGCTTCCATAATAAACGTTGAAGGCTTTGAACACATCCCTCATTAGTACTGTAGCCCCTTCTGTGCTGTTAACTTGTTACTGTTGTCCATGTAACAGCTTACCACAACCTGATCCACCTCAGACCCATATTGTTGTGTCAAGCCAAGCCCGACCAGGCTAATTACCACAGGCCTGACGACAAGGTTGTCTCAGAATCACATAATTGATGATGAGATTCAAGAGATACAAGCAGAGCTGCAGTGGCAGCAGTGACAGCTCTCGCCAGAGAATGGAGTCATCAGTGTGGCTGGGTGTGTTTAGGTGTTGTGCTAACCTGAGTGGGCTGGTGGGTCGTAGCGGAGAGGAGGCAGGCAAAGGGTCGTCTAAGCAGGGTTGATCCAGGCTGCTGTTGACAGTACAGATGGAAGAGCTGCTGTCGCTTCTTTCACTGTTGTCCCTCTGAGCTCTGGCCTTGCTGCTTCCCTGCCACACACACACATGCCAAGAACAAATGTTTACTTTTTACACGTCATCAACAACTGAACACGACAGTCGTTCTTCTAATTTGGTTGATTCTAATTTGGTAAAACACAATTTCTGTTTTTGTTTTTTTTGTTGTTGTTTTTTTTTTTTTTTTGGGGGGGGGGGGGGGGCTTTTATGCCTTAAATTGATAGGACAGCTGTAGATAAACTGGGAATGCGGACACAGAGATGGGGGAAATGATATGCAGCAAATGATGCCACGTAAAACACAATTTCTAAATTCAACATCCATAATCCATAATCTCTACAAAAAACGAAAACAATCGTCTCCACTTAGATGTAGATTTTCAAAGCAATGACAGCATTCTTCATACACAAGTGCATGCAAATGCGTAATGGTTAAACACACACTGATACCTTCCAGATGCCTTCCAGGGATTCAGTGAGAGATCGCTTGGCTCGACTCTTGAACTGCTCCAGTCGCTGGCGGCTGCTACTCTGCTGCTGTGCCTCCACAGGGCCTGGAGCTGCCTCCTCACATACCTACGTAGACATGGAAGGAGAAATCAATGCCGAGGGACGGAAAAAAAGCGCATTGGTGACTGATTGAAGGGAGGGTCACATTGTCTGACAGTTACTTGTTTGTCTGTGTAAGCGGAAGATTAAAAAAAAATCTATTTTCCTGTTGTTTTTCCTGGTTGACTTACTCTGTCATGGAATCGATTTTGAGAAAATGTAGGGCATATTTGGAATAGAAACAGGACATGAGTGATACAAAGCAGAGCTGTTGGACAGAGACTGAGCTGTTCGATTGTGGGTGCAAAAGTGACCTGTTTGCCATCTCCAGGTAGATTGTGCTGATGGCTCTTCTGTCTCTCCTCATACAGATTCCTCAGCGAGGCCATCACCAACTCATTCTCTTCCTGATCACTCTTAGGTCGAGCTCTCTGGAGCACACAAACACAAACACATTTATTTAAAATCAATCAATAGATATTAAACCAAAGCTTTGTGAGGAAAAGCTATTATAGACCTTACAAATTAAAAGCTTTTTTTTTTCTTAATTATAGCAAATTGTGTGACTGTGGTGGAAAAGTTATGCTGTAAGACAGAAGAGAAGATAATTTATTTTATCAAACACAATAACTGCTGTGTAGAAATATCAGACATTGTTGTTGTGTTGCAGTTCAGCTGCATCACCAGCAGATGTCAGCTGAGTCAAAGAAAAATATTTGTAGATGTTCCTTTACCACTTCTGATGATTTTACTTTACTGTGCAATGGTGTTAAGTAACAAATCACATCACTTGAGACAAAGACATTATTGTTTTCCAATGGTTAAATAGAAGCGCTAAATCAATAAAATGCACTGGTGTTTCTGGGAAACGGAGACACAATAACATTATTCAAGACAAAGAGACAGAATGTGAAAAGCAATGTAAAGCAAGATGAATGAGTCACTGTAAACCCTGCATGAAAATCTTGCGATGCGACAGTGTTTCAGAACGTTACAAAACTGCAGACTGACTGGTTTCTTATCATGTTGCAGTCACTCTAGGCATTCACACATTGTTCTTCAGCTACACAGACAGAACAGACACATTACCATAGTGTTTTCAAAGACTGATGCTTGCTCCTGATTGTCCAGAGTGGCCAAGTGTCTCTGAAGCTCCAGTTTGGTTTTAGATGGGTGGAGACCTGAAAATCATGCAAATACAGGTGAGATAAAGATGGTCTCACCTCATGTTTGTTTTATATAACAGTAGATGCAAGTTTGTGTACTTCTGATATGTTGGTCACAGTTAAGCAAAATTACAGGATGATATTTTAGATACTTTGTTAACATTGTACTAGTACTGCATAAATACTAAATGCTGCGCAGCACTGTTAGAATCAAAACGCTGCTCAAGCTCACATGTTCCCACGTTGTCTTAACTACTCAGTACGCTCAGAAGCTGCGGCTGATTGATTCAAATATTTAGATTTTAGGTTACTTTTTAAAATGGTTTCAATGCACCAGAATACATCTTACTATCGTGTTGTTGTCTGCAGGTGTCAAACTGACAGCTATGCTACACTGCAGCAGTGGTGCAGACACTATCTGTCCTTTCCTGTTTTTTTTCCATCCATCTCCCTCATATCAATTTGCACAGCACATTTGATAGGTATATCAAATATTTATAAAAATGCAGTGGCGGGTTCTGCCGTTTTGCACTGTAATGAAATAGCACTTTTTTTTGCTGGAAAATGGCTCCTTTATTCTATACAAGTAAACATTGCTGTATAAATTTGATCTATCAATAATACTCCCCTTCAGAAGGCCATGATGGAAATTATGTTTTTATCCTTTGACAGTTTAATTGGCAGAGCTAGGCGACTTTTACTTTTATACATCTATGTAACATTATAATTCTTTTAAACTTCCGTGTACTGTGGAAGAGGCCAGGGACAGTTTCCTACCCTCTATCCTCTCACACAGTTTGTGGAGCTGCTGCATGGGACAGCTGTCACACTGCTGGCTCTGGGTCTTTGCATTCTGCTGCAGCGCTGCCACAGAGAACGCCTGCTTCAGAGTCAGCATGATCTCGTCCACCTGCAAGGGCAAAACAACAGCTCTTTCATTTTTTTCGACTGTTAATGATTTGTAAGTACATTCATCAGTTTGCTACCAGTATTTATGTATTATGTAGCTGTATTACACGATAGTAAGCTACTGAGATTTTAAATATACAAAGACTTAAACATGTAGGATCCATTCTGATACTGTTTCTGCAACTCTACATTCCTACTTCAAGATACGTTTTAATATATGTGGGAAATGTGGGAAAAACTGGTAGAAGTAAATACTGTATATAGCACTACAAAGAAATGCACTACATGTAACAAAGAGAAAGGTAAGCAGTGTTTTCCCACAAGCTGTTTGCTTCGGGAGCAACAGCAAGTGATGTTTCTATACAATAACTAATCCCACTGTAACATTAGCTGTCTTCTACACAGTACAGTACATACATCTAAAGACCAATGCCTTTCATCAATCTGATAGTCCATTTAGCCTGTGTCAGCACAAGCACACAGTGACTCAGTGACTCAGTGGAGCACAGATGCACTGAGTCATCAGTCAATAAAATAAGCAGCATTTATTCTCTACTGACAGAGAGTAAGACTGGTGACAAATACCAGCTTCTCAAAGTAAATGTACTTATATTTAAATCCAAAGCACACTTGTTTAACCAAGTGAAGTGTAAAAATAAACTGTGTGGCTGATCAAATGAACACTGAGTGGAAAGCACTAACGGGGTAAAGAATCGACAAGAGTAAGTACATAATGCTTAACAATCAGATTCATATAAACAGAAAAAAGACATTTCCAGGTGTATGCCGAGTGCATTAAATGACTACTTGAATTTATGCCTTGCTTACCATTACTTAAAAACACCTGAATATAAATGATAATGCATATGACCCCATCTCACCAGTGATTCGTCTGCACACTGGAAGACATAGCAAACAAAGTGGCAGCTCCCGCCTTCCACTGTCTCCCTGCAGATGAAGCCAAAATGGTCGACATGACGAATACCCTGGGATGAGACAAACGGTGTGTTACCAAACGACACACAGACAGACACAGTGCTTTATGTGTACTGTATGTATACAGACAGTGTATGTAAAGTGCCAGTGTGTCAAACCTGTGAGCAGAAGGAGATTTCTCTGAAACTCTTCTCTATGGCAACTTTTTTAGTGTCTGGACTAACCAAGAAGATCTGAGACCTGCCAACCTAAAACACAAAGTAAGATACAGAGGAAATACAGTTCAAATGTGTTCATGGATGCACCATCATGGGTTGTGTGTGGGTGGGTGGTTGTGAACTTAAGGAGTCCCAGGTTCCCATCTACAAATCTTGATGAGTAATTGGTGCATCAAATAATGGGAAGTCTGAAAATAATAATAACAGTCAAATGTGTCAGTTTCATGTGTTATATTTACGCACAAAAGGTCCAGGGCATTTTAGGTCATTTCCACTTAAGGGGATATCCCATGTTCGCGCTATCATTAGAGTATGAGTCACTGTAACTCCCAAACCTTAAGAAGGGATTTAGTGGTTCATAAAAAGAAAGTCTAAAAGCTCTTAGCACAGCTCTACTCCTTCACTGCCATTTTATGAAATTATCAGGCTATTTCTAGAGGAAAATGGGGATTTAATCCATTTCTTAAAGACTAAGGAGAAAGACAGACAGAGAGATGAAACCAGAAGAAGATAAGTATGATTCCTGTATCATTAATGTCAATAACACGTCTGCAGTATCTGCTGAGGACGACAGCAACAGGCACCGGTGGATCCTGTGCCAGGCCAGCAGTCACAGTTTCCTGTCTGAAGGACAAACAGGAAAACTCCTGTTGGCAGCAGGTCACTAGAGGTCAGGTAAAGGTCAATCAGGGGAGTGTGACCGGGCTCATTTTGAGCAGCACTCAGCATCTGCTCTTGCTGAGTCATGAGGGTATTTATACGTTTGTCACTCTTTTGTTATCTCCCTCTCTGTCCTGTTTGACTGTCTGTGCTCTGGCCTGGGCGTTTCAAGGGGGATTTAAAATTTGCTGCACTATAAAGTGATTTTTCTCGGTGATAAACTGTGCCAAGATAGTTGTGGCTTCATCAAAGTTAATACCTGTCATAGTAGTACTTGACAGGATCATTTCATTTTATTGATGTATTGACAAAATAATGTATGAGGATTATTGGGTCTCATGTTTCCATTTGATCATGCAAAGTTATTTAAATAACTGTAGTGCAGTGGTTCCCAACCTTTTCTGGCTCATGACCCCATTTTGACATCACAAATTTCTGGCGACCCCGTCAATCAAGATACGCCAGCTCATATGCTGCACTGTATTTGAACTCGATTTAAATTCGAGAAAGTGAAAGTATAGAATACAGTTGTTTAGGATTGTGTGTGGTGTTTTTAAAAGAATAATAATTAGTTTAAAATATATTTTTATCCATTTCTTTTTTAATCTATTACTGGACATTTCAGGCGACCCCATTTGAATTCCAGGCGACCCCACATGGGGTCGCGACCCCAAGGTTGAAAAACACTGCTGTAGTGTGATACTAAAGTACATAAATTAACTAACAAGCTAATTAGCCATAATAGTATCATCTTAATCTGTTAAGAATCCAAGAAACATATGGTAGCACAGTAGACACAGTTTCTATTAACAAACTGAATTTACAGCAGCACTGGATCCAAAATACTATTTGTTTGTTCATTCATAGTGACATAGGGCATCACTTATAAATATAACCTACCTGAAATAAAGTGACTGATATAATTTTACAGCTGGACCGGACTTATCAGGACCGCCGTGCACACAACCATGTTTTACCTCTGTAACTTGCAAATAGTTTATAGAGTAGTTTTCTGGAGGTTACCGTGAACAGCATGGTCCTGTTCTCCCGCAGGCTGGTGGGCTGGACTTCAGCGGAGCGAGCAAGTGCATCAGTAGTGTTGTTGTGAGAAATCTCAGGTGAGAGTCCGTTCTCATCCAGATCCTGCAGACAGGGAAAGCTGGGGTCTCGCTTGAACAGGACAGGGCGCTTCCCAGCGGTGGGGCTCCCGGCAGAACCATTACCGACAGCAGCGCTTCCCAGTCCATTGGATTGGAAGGCTAACGCCCTCCTCAGCCCACCCACCAACCCTCCGCCACTTCCCCCTTTATCAGTCGTCCCTGAGCCATGCAACTGGCTGAACTTCTCGATGCACTCATCGATGAGGGCGGGCGGGGCTTTCTTGTGAGCGACGCTCACACGGCCGCAGAACAGCACCTCAAACTTTTTGGCAAAAGCTGTCGGAGACATGGCGGCGACGGGGGCCGCGGAGGTCGTCGTTGCGGAGAGATAAGAAAAACGCGGCTCAGAGGGGTCGGTGCCTCCGGCGGCGGAAGTTTTGTTGGGAATGGAGGTGATCTCATTGTTGCGTGCAGAGCTCTTGCCAGCCTGCCTCAATGTACTGATGATCTCAGGGACCTGGAGAGAGAGTGAGAAAAAGATAAGAACTTGTTACAACTGTGAAGAAACATTTTGCTGCCCAATGTATGGTTATCCTAAATGAACAGATAGGGACTGAGGGAGAAAACTGAGTGCTGAGGGCCCATGTGAATATGATCGGCTGACTGGTGTATGTCTGTTGCCTGATTTAAGACTTCATTTTTGAATTATTACCACTTTGATCAGGAACTTTTTCTGTGGTTTCAGTGCCATAACTCACTAAAGTCAGGCAACTCAGGAAAAATACACGTCAGTCACAACATTTAAACAAATTACCCATTTTAATGTTATGGTTGATTGCTGTATTCACACCTTCCAAAATACACAAAACAAGGATGTGATGGCTGGTAAAATGTCAGTGTGTAAACTGTTCAGTGTATACTGTGATTTGGAAAATGTTTAGCAGCAATACAGAATAAATGTTACTTGTACAACAGCACGGTCCTTGAATAATGCTTTCTAATGTCATCACATATACTGAAGACCTGCATATGGCAGTTCAGGTGTTTCTCTTCAGTTAATTACTTTAAAGGTGATTTTTGAATGGTAGTATACTGACTGGGTGCTAACACTGTCCCAGCACTGAGGCCACAAATCCAGTAGCAGTAGTGGATAAACACTGAAATCAAATCATAGAGAAATACCGCAAGGTACAAAGTATTTCCATGTTGTAATGTGTGTTATGGTTCCCTGGAATACAGTATCCCCTCGTGACGTCTTCCTTTGTTGAAAAGAAGCCAAAGCACTGGTGTGGACTTCGCCTTTATTTGATTTCCTTTTTTCCTCTCTTCCTGTCCCATCCTTTCTCTTTTTCCTCTTCACTCTCTTTATAAACTTCGCTAACCATTTTTTCTTTGAAAGAAACAAACAACAAAAATAAAAACCCACACTGGACATTTACCAGAGTTTCCATCCGGATATGTTTGTATTGTGTGTATTTTAGGTTTTTGTGTGGAAGCTAAATGCTCTCAGCATGCCACTGTTTATATCGACCTAAAAACAAGGGTATGCACACGGCCAGATACACATTGTGACGCAGATTCAAAATACCACTGACTGAAGAAAAGGAGAGCAGATTCACTTCAATGCTCCAACAAAAACACACATTATACATTAACTCTGAGTGAACATAAAAGCACTTGGGCTTCATGGTAAAACAAATTGAAACCAGCAGCATGACACTGATTTAAAGTGGCATTTAAATTTTAAGAGAAAAACTGCTTTTGACTTGTTGACCTGTAAAATGTCCTATTAGAACCAAATCTGCGCCTGAGCTGGAAATATCCTTTACTTAAACCTTAAAGTAGCATTAATCTATCTTTAGCTACTTAGTTGTGAACACAACATAACTTGTTTGTCTCATTAAGTTGTCGTGCTGAATACATTTGTGAACAGATGCATATTTACATATCTATTAGACAGGGAGCTACAGTACATTAGCATTCAAGTGAGTTGTGTTTCTGGCAGCCTGGGGAATGTAAGTTCAACATTACCTCAGCTCCAAGCTTTGTTTTGTCTACATCATCTCTGTTGAGGGAAATTTCTGGCACTGAAGTAGCTAAATACTTCCCATATGTTCACACAAGTTGCTAATTTTATCTATTTGCAGCTAAAAACAGCTGCTTGCTACGGCCATTAAAGCTAATACAATTAGCTGAAAGATGATAAAAACACTGTTCAGGACGGGGAAATCCAGTCATTGAGGGTCCACTTTCAGATTACAGGTATTTATTTGACCAATTGTAAAAATAAAAACATTCACCAGTTAATTAAAAAATATCAATGTTAGCCTATATCATAAGCTTTAAAAATGCATATATTTGAGGTTCTACTTCCCATAGCAATGGCTGTATGTTTAAAATAGGACACTGATCTTTACCATTATTCAAATCACATACAGTGACCTTCTGCCTGATCAGCAAGTGGTTCATTGATTCACTTTGCATATGTTAGGGTTATAACATAAAGGATGGAGGATTTTATCATGGAGAGACTGAGCTGGTCTCCAATCATCATCCTAAAAAACATGTACAGAAGAAGCAGTACGCAGTAGGAGCTCTGCCCCCTCTGTCCCTCCAAACAATGTCTCTGGCTAAAATCTCAGCAGCTCGTTATAAAAATGGAGCATGCCAACTTGAAATCTATCACCTTCTTTTAAGCTATTAAAACACATTGACTGACATTCATAAACTTGATTCAGGGAGCCCAATAACTACAGAGGTTATGTACTCTGCAGATTTTGTATTACTTGGCTGTGAATATAGTCCATATAAAAACACATTTCCACAATTCACAGATGTAAGTGGTAAAAAAAAAAAAAAAAAAAAAAAACACAGGTACTGGAAACAACAAAAATGCTTTATTGCTTTTGTCTGGCTTTCTGAATGTTTATGTAAAGACTGGACGGTTCATTATTCTCTCTCTCACACACACACCTTCACACAATAATTGCTGTGTGAGATAAATCCCACTCCTTGCTATTACATCATATTATGTTTATTTGGAAGTGATCGAGACCAGAATGTGCTGATAAGTAGACACTGAGGGTTGAATGAGGACGGGAAAAAATGAACTGCAACTCAGGGCTCTCACCCACATTAAAATCCTTCTCTATTACAACTCTTTCCATGACTAACTGAGGATTTCCATGACTGTTAAAGCAGTCTGACACATTCCTTGTGCCAACTTTAAACACAGACAAGCAATGAGACAGACGTTTAAAAGTACTTAAAAAAAAAAAAAGATGCTGAGAGAGGCTGGAGACATGGCTCTGTGTCATGTGTCTCTGTGCAGGACTGTAGCAAATACAGTACACAACATCGTGTTGAGTACAGTCATTATACTTGGTTTGACATAGGTACTAGCCTAAAGATTCGGGTGGACTACAAATTGTTGAATGTGAGTCAGACTGAAAAGCATTTGACAAGAAGCACAAGTGCATTTGTGATTATGGTTCACATTTTCAACCCAGTACAGCAATGGTTTTACATGGCAAAGCGTAAAAAATGGTTCTGTGAAAGGCAGGGGTAGAAAAAAAGGGGGATGTACAACATGTAGGTAGGAAATCGTCTCTACAAAATAAAAGCACCAGCTACAGCTACTTGCAGTACAGGTAAAAACCTGTACTGCAAGTTTTTTTTGATTTGTAAATACTCCAGATTGAGCGCCGGTCTGCAGGCTAGCACTGACAAGCACTGATGACATCTACTGTGTTTTGTTACAAACACATTTGTGCTGGATGATCCTCCTGATACGCAGCACGGACACTGTGTTCTGTTGATTTGTGGCCTTTTGCTGATAACTGGCTACAGTCACGGTGACTAAATGCTACATTATACAGCCAAACTCAAACTAGACTAAAAAAAATCCTACTCTACCATGACAGCGTTTACCACTGGTATTTTGAATTAATTACAATAAGTATTTGTTAATCCTTTCTTAACCTTTGCTTTTACAGATTCTGTCAAGTCCTTAACAACCTCCGACGGGTTACAGTCTGGAGACTCTTCCATCATGTAAGGCATTATTATCTTGTTGTCTGATGAACCCTTGACCTACCAGTCTGTCTTCCTTTGTTACTTTTCTTTTCCTAACCATTCTGATGGCAATACACAGTACTACTTCCTGCAGCATGGTACTGTCCTGATAATGCGTCAGATAAGAGCACGTTGTAACAGTTTGTTCCAGGAATTGTTTGAATTAACTTCTTTTTTCTGCTGCAAATGTTTTTTTAATCCATAAGTAAAGCCTGTTTTATATGAAGTCTACATGTTTGACCTAAACTTTACTTTCTTTAACAGTTTACTGCTTCTAACACCAATTACAGCAACAACACCGACATAAATAATTGACAGCAACCTGCTGCTGCGCCAACCTACGGTACACATGCTTCTGCTATTGTGTTGACCCGGTTTACCACACTAGGCTGGCGGCGTATCAGACCAGGGAACAAAAAGGAGGAAGTAGACGAGCTAAGCAGAAACAGTGGTTGAGTCACACACCGGTGATGTCATTAACACGAGATGCCTGAACAGCTTCTAAATCTGCAGCCTCATAGACAAAACCTCCAGCCGGGTCCTGCTGCGTCTTGCCTCGGCATGAGGTGTGCTCACTCCTGTTCCTTCTATCAAAACAATGCCTGCTTCAGCTTCACAGCGGCGCCCTTGGTACTTTTGTCCACCATTAACTGAGGGCTGCTCTGGATAAGTGCGTCGGATAAATGTTCCCAGTGTTAACAGTTGACTTTGACTGCTGAATTTGCTCCTCTCAAAAGCTCCCAGCCCAGCAGTATTATACAAGCACTGACTGCACTACTACAAACTATACTGTATGCCACTACAACCCAGAGGGAAATTGAGCACTTGTTACTCCACCACACTTCAGACAGCTGCACTGTTACTTTGAAGGTAGTGCATATTACGCAGCTGAAATTAAATCCACTTCAAACTGCTGAAATGTAAGCAGCAGGACAGGCACAGGTGAAATTAATATCATTAATGATGGGCCGTCGTCGTTAGTGTTAATAAATACACCTGTGATTTTCCTCCTCCAACATATCAAAACGTTGCGTGTAGTCGTTTCCATCCACTAAAGTTACATGCTAATTCTCGAGTCAGCTGCCAATCTGCAGGAAAAAGAAGACAGCGCAACGTCACAGGCGTGAGGAGGACAAAAAAGGTAAACCAACTGGAAAGCCGGTGGCGAAAGGAAAAGAAGGTGGCAAAAGAGAGACGATAATGGAGAGTTTTGAAGAACTAATATTCCAGGTATGTGGTCTTGGAAGAGTTGTAATAACAGCCATGACTGCTTACTTGGCCAGGTTAGGAGCAGTTCAGAGACATCGGAGAATAGAAGGCAAATGGTCGGTTTAGCAACAGCCACCCTGATGGCCATAATACCAGCACCTCGTCATCATTTGCGCATATAACTTGTTCGCTTATTCTATAACACTAAAAGCGCATTCACCTATTGATACAGTAATTTTTCCACCTCCTCCTTGCACAAACACACATGATGCGCATTTGAGAGCTGATGCGCATGTTTGGGCGTTTCATTTTAAGTGCAAATTCAAAATGCGCATTAAAATAGGTGGAGGAAAACATGAGTTGTGAAGCTTGAAGATGAACCATGGATGTGAAAGTTCTTTTCTTTCTGCTACTGCTAAAACATTTTTTGAATGTAACACATGAACTTGTAACAGTATGTCATTTTTTTCTTTTGGGGGGTATTTCTAGTTTAAGTAAAGGATATGTGTACCTCTTCCATCAGTAGTTCGACGGTTACTGAGAACAGGCAGCATAACCTTTATTCTGGCTGCTGTATAAATTCCAACAATGAGGTAATGCGTTCAGCCTTTGTGGTTTGTCTCTGTTTTAGTTAGAGGGATAATCCAAGATAAACTTTGAAATTGGTGGAATGTTAGCTACTGTATGGTTCAATGATTTGTTTTGTAGTGCAGCTTCAAGATTTTTCCTATAGGATTTATTTTCTTCCTCAATCACTTACAGTATTCTTTTAAAATAAACCAGGCATATGTATCCCATGACTGTCTGCAACACGATAATGCATGATGTGATGAGTGTGAAAAGGTTCTACTTACAAATGGATTTTATACTGCAAGTGCTGTTAGAAATGCAAAGCCTTTGGCCAAAAAATAAAGTAGTTCTTTATACTGCAATAGTTGCCGGAGATTTGACCTCTCCAGAATTGTTCCCTTCTCTAGAGCCTTGGAAGTAGATGACGTTTGGCCAGAAATCCCCACTCCAATTATTAGAATTACAAATTTAAAGGATGAGGCAGCCTTATGAGTGTAGACTCTCTGAATGCTTTCTAGGATTCAATTTCAAAGGTATTTTGTAATGTTTTCCTGAAGACATAAGTGAAAGCCCAGCTGTTTGTTCTGAGTAGTGGCTGATAAGTTTGGTCTGTTGTATAATGAGGGACTGAGAAGATGAAAAAATGCTGAGGTATGTAGCCCAGTTTGTTGGCTGGTTGGTTTGTTGCTCTATTCTGCTTTTTGGATGAAGCTACTATATAGCTATAGCTTCTTACTATTGAACTTTGTTCAACAAAAAAAGCCAATCAAAGATGGATTTAGACCATGACAAACTCCAAACCCATTTACTGAAGCAGAAATGCAATATTCCTGTCATTAAATATGGCGTTCCTTTAAAATGTCTTTACCCACTCAAAAGCATTTTACAGTTCTCATCTCCTTGACTATCTCTTCAACCACAGCTCCACTGCTGGCCAACCTCAGCATCCAGACACCATGTTTCTCACCCTCGAGCTTCTAGTGTCTACTCGTTTTTAATCTCACTGCCATAAGACAGGAGTCTGTTATCTGTCCAGTAACAACAGACCTCTGTCTGTTTTTCCTCCTCCCCTCCTTGTACTCCTTCCTCTTCCTTCTGCTTTCACTCTTTGATTCTCTGTAACACTTGAACCTACAGATGAACTCTGTCCTTGCTCGTGCCTCTGCTCTCACACCCTCACTCTCCTTTGTGTCCTTAAGGCATCTAGGAGACACAACAACCATAAGGAGGAGGATTTGTTTCCTTTTTTGTCTTTGTCTAGACTTTTTCTCATGTTAGCCCACCTACCCCAGTTTAACTCCCTCTGCTTTCTTTGGCTGATAACTGCTCCTTAACTGCTCAGCATGATGATGTTATCAGCCTATTCTACAGTCACTCCCTTCCCAACTTCATTTTCAGTTGAAACCTCTTTCTGCATTTCCACTCATGTCCACATTAATATCACAAACATGGCTGTTTCACTGAAAAATATCACACTGTTAAAGGAGATATCAGTGAAATGTTTTTGTTAATATAAGTCCTAATTAGTCATATTTTCCGTCAGCAATCACTTACATAGAGTGTTTCGACCGGAACACGAGTCTCTCCGTCACTCTGCTCTGCTGTAACCCGAGGAGAAAACATTTCTTCTGGGATACAAGTGTTATCCAATGAGGAGAGAGAACGGCATGAAGGGCTGTGTGTGCAGCCAAGGGATGCGCGTGAATGTGGTGACGTAGCACGAGGACCAATTGATGCCTGACAAGGGCGGGGGCTGCTAACTCATGGTGCGTTCAAGGAAACTCGTACTTTGTGTTTTTCCTTCCTGTGAAGTCATACCAGTTCGATCTGGTACGAGTTCACGGGTCAGAAGTTACGAGTGGCCGTTATAGGGAACTTTCACAGACAACAGGATGGTAAAAACACGAGCTACGGGTTACCTGGAACGCTGCCAAGTCGTAGTTGTGACTTGAAGCTGTAACTTACGGTTTCAAAAGCCTGCCTTGAACGCAGCATTAGCCGAAACGGCCGTGAAGCTGATATCTGCTTTAAGATGTTGAAATATTTTTCACTTCCTCCATTTGAGAGATTAAACTGAAAGTAAAGTGAAGCTGAAACAATTAGTCAATTTATTCAATTAAGAATCAATAAATAAATAAATGTCAAACATTTTCACAACTCATTGAGTACTGTTTATGAAAATAATCATTTGTTGCAGTACCAGTGGAGGGTGTAATGTTTCTTCCTCTTTGTGTGATCATGCAGAACCAATAAAGTTTTTTTCCCAGACTTTTCTAACTGACAGATTGCAGTGGATCCCAAGCATGAACAACAACTCACTCATTTCTTTGAACGTCATCATCATGTAGGCCTAATTCTTGGATTTCTTATTCTAATACTTCCCCTTTTTTAAACATCCAGTCCTACAACTTCCTTCCTTTTATAGACTGCTTGTACAAGGCTAAATCATTTTGGATTTGGAGCTGAGAGAAGGGGAGTTGAGGGAGGATTTGCTCCTCAGAGAGCAGCGTCAGCTATGGCCACATTACACAGTATCTTGTTCAGTGAAACGTTTACATGAGGCTGATCTCAGACAGGAAGGCAGCTGGACACAGCCTCAGGCTGTGATCCACAGACTTGGCCTCTCACAGAGGAACAACATTGAACAAGTATAGCTTTTTTCACTCGAGCAGAATTACACAGAACTACTGTAGTGCTGACCTCGAAAAGAAGGAAGTTACACAACTACCACCAGTAAACGAGAAGCTGCAAGTCAGTGCAATAGACAAAATAAACCTTTTAGTGTTTGTCAAAGAGAGGAAAAGGGTCAAAGGTGAGGATCATATAAAGAGCATAGTCAGACAGCTACCAGGACTGTCAGAGCCCAAATCATTGAAAATATTCGCTGGGATTAAATCAGAACTCATGAACATCCTCTACAGGGCCTTCATCCCTCACATCATTCATCTTCTCTACTCTTTACCTACATCTGGCCTCTGTCTTTATAAACTAACTGGTCTTCTGAGCTATTTATAAGCTTGAGGGCTTCCAGTACAGCCATGTCTCCACCATTTATTCAACAGCAGCAGGATGGCATGACAAAAGCTTGGCCCAACAAAGACGGGCAATAAAACACATTAAATTATTCCAATTCCCCCCCAAAACAAAATTAAATTACAAAATAAAAAAAGTCATTTAACACTGAAATTGACTTCATGTTTAGCTTCAACTGTAAATGAGCAATATGTGTACAAAGTCTACATCCTGAGAAAAATGACCGGCACTGTAGTTTACCAGACGTACTCATTAAGTATACATGACTAGATATGAAAGATTAAACCCAATGACACTAGTCAACCAAGAAAATCTACAACAATGACAAGCCAACTAAAAGGCTAACTTCTGTACTTCCCATGGTCATGCGCCTGGGTCTTGTGCCTTGTGGAGCGTAGCCAGAGCTCAAACAGGTTCAAAGTTCAGAAGCCATGCAGCAGATGAAATGCATCACTGACAGAGAGTGAAACACAAAAGAGAAATTGCGGAAATTTGAAAGGTTACATCGCAGTAAAGTGTCACTGGGTGGTTGAAAGTGGTTAGCCACAAGAGTCCAACACACTGACCTCACTCCATTTGGATTAAGGAGCCACTTCCCGGCACAAAGACGAAGGAGGCAGAGATGACGAACTCATTCAAATGTGATAAGAGGGACACAATGTAGGGGCTTGTTGTCAGAGTGCTGTGCTGAGTCAGGCTGAACTCTCAACTAAGAATAAATTAGGTCAGTAAAGCTCAGAGATAACGCCCATGCTCTCTCACTGCTTTCATGTGAGGAGGCCAAAGGCGTGTGTGAGATGTACTGTAGCCTTAACACTGACAGGATGACAGGTGAGACAGGCGAACCCTGGAATGAACAAAGTGAAAGACAGGCTGCTAGGCAAACAGACACAAACAGGCTGACAAGTAGCATGGGCACACTGTCAGTTATATAAAGACAGGAAGGTGCCTCTGGTTTACTGGCTTGTTTTTACTACAGTGCAAGGACTGTGTCACATGAAGAGGGGAGGAGAGTCACATAAAAAAGAGGGAGGGATAAGCATGTGAGGACCAAGGGATTACAAGAGGGTATTGCCGAAAAGGAAAAAGGGGATCAAAAAGCCGAACATTACAGTGTCTCTTGGATATTTTGGGTCATCATTAACCAAACCCTTTTTATAAAAAAAAAAGTATGTTGCTGTCAGGAATCAGGTACTTTCCAAGCTGCAACAGGCAGCAGTTGTTTTGCTTGCGAAAGGTTTAATGGGAGGTTGTTTAACAAGGCAGTCAGGAGGTGGCAGAGTATTTCTGTCAAGCAATGACTTTAGCAAACAATGCTCATTAGCATACATGTCTTTCTAGTGCACACCTATTAGATAGTGTAATCAAAAGCTTCCTGCATGATTAGTTCATCAGAAAACCAATGAAAGAAAAGGAAGCTACTCTAGAATCTAAACAGTGATGTTATGTCTCACTTCAGGACAAGGCTTTAAGGGGCAGGTAAAGAAAAGGTGTCTGAAGACAGAGATCTACACAAACTTTGTGACCAGTATGGCATACCAAGCTACTTGCCTCCTGTTCCCGGAGTAAAATCCTGGCATTAGGACAAAGGCTCTGGAGGTGATATCGCCATGACTCACTCACACGCTCACTCGCATACACCTACATTTGGCTTGTGTTTACAACAGCTAAGCAGACAGGATTTTCATGTCCTCAGATTTATAGAGGGTCTTTCAGTCAGCCACCGTTTTACAGAACCAGCAGCTCTAAAACCATCCAGTCTAGGGGGAAAAAAACTGTTTTGTCACTGGAGTGATTCAGTGCATCAAAAAAAAAACCCAGGTTGAGCAACATGGTAAGACAGGAAGTACAGGAGAGATCCACCCCTGAGTGATAGACCATGGGGCTTCTCTGATACACAAGTAGTTTTCCTTCCAATTTAGCCTATCATTTGGTCAGAAAGATGAAATAGATAATAGAAAAATGTCCAGCAACAGCCCAAAGGAAAACCCCTAATACCCTTATTTGGGTGGTTGTGCCAGTAAGGGTTTTTTGAAAATAGAAAACGTTTTCATTAGAAAAAAACATGGTTCTTGTGAAATGTGATTACAATTGAATCATTTACGATCAACTTCGCAGTTAAATTGTTGCAGACTTTTCCTAAAAGATCAATAACCAATAGCAGTAAAGAATTGACAAGTGTTCTGAACACAACCAAACACATTTACGTTTTTTAGATGTTCAACATTAATCAATCTTATCTAGATGAGATTTAAGATGCAATGCAACAATCAGTCAATTAGCCTAATCAATTTGTCATTACACAAAAAATGAATTGGCAACCACTTTGACAAATGAATAACTGATCTTATTGAATGTTGTCTGTGCCTAAATATGATCAATCTTTGTAGCTAAAAATCCCCCCAAAACATTGTTTAAAAAAAAAAAAAGTCTTCATATTTTATTTTGAATGTGTCACCTTCAAATATATTGATTATGTTTTTAATCTACTACTAAATTCAGCCATTATTCAACCAAATCTGGGTCAAGTATAACTTTACTCTTGTTTCTATTTCTCAAATGTAAATTGGTACGCCTATCCTTCATGACAATACACTTTTTGAGTGTTGGTCAGACAAAATAAGCAAAAACTGTCTCTGACCAAGCGTTCATGAAATTGTATTACTATTTCTTAATAATTTATAGACCAAGCAATTAGTCTATTGCTTGATAAAAAAATAGATAAATAATAAAAAAAAATCAGCTGAGAAATCTATAATGTAAATAAGTTACGTTACCCTGGTCAAATACATATCGACATATTTCCACATGTCCACTTCAGTACCAATGGTCAATTAATGACACTTTACATTTACATGGGGGGTATTCTACTTTGTCTAATGTGAACAAAATAAACACACTATTTTAAGTCACATTTAACTTGTCACCAGCAGAAGCCTCAGTATTTACAACCAACCAACCAACCAACCAACCACCAACCACTCAGTAGTAACACTTTGCACCCAAAAACCTCCTGACCAGCTCTGGTGCTGCACCAGGTCCAGACCAGGAAGGATGAACACACTCTCATGTCTAATAAACTCAAACAACAACACACAGGTTTATTATCTGGCAGGGAGACGACAAGCGTGTGCCATGGACTTCTGCTTGATATGGACACATTAAAATCGTGACATTGTAAAACTTGTGGTCGATAATGAACAATGAATTACGTTACCGAGCACGTAACGGCTGATTAACGTTACCCACCACGGCTAACCTGTTGAATGTGGCTAACAGCCGCTCTAAGCATAACGTTAATGTTGATGCACACAGTTACGACGTTAGCTAACTGCCCACTTAGCATGGCAGACACACAAACTCAACAACAGCGCCCGAAAACGAGGCTGTGTAACTCTACTCACATCTTTCTGTTCTTGTTTGACGTTGAACAGGTTGAGCCGCTGGAGTCGCGCTTTCATCCCATCCGCCATAAACTTAACAAAAAAAGCCGAGATCTACACGGTCACTTCTCCGACACGGGCTCCTGACAGAGTGGGACACTGACTTCTGTATCAATTCATTGGAAAGTTGATTTCGCTCCCTAGTGTGGCCGAGGATCCTGCGGTTTGATGTCAAGCTGGCTCTCCTACAACCACAACACGTCCTATTCAATACTATCGAAGCAAAATAACTCGATTCCTGCCTACGGTTTGACTGCGCGCCCCTGGCTTTTATTTTGAAGGCGACGCTGCCAACTTCCGCCTGCGCTCCACCAACTGTGGCCAACTTGACGCAGCAGAATCCGCCAATACGCCGAGAGACTGGGGTGGACACAGTTCCTGTCCCGGGGCAGTCAAACTTTAGGCGGTAGACTTTTGGGTGGTTTTCACTCTGCCGTTACACGGTGCAGATAATACTCGTTGTTATGACTGAATATAAACAGTATTTCCTGTCTGCAGACAGAGCACAGCCAATCAAGCAGGAACGCGTGCCTTTGGGAAATACTACAGGGACCGGACGGAAGCTGGGAATGATTATTTTATGTCAAGGTCTTCTCGCCCATAAGAAATATAGTCGTTATTTGAAGCTCAGTACAGAGCACTTCACACTTCTTAATGTAGTTAACTTTGACAGGCTAATACCATTTCCATGTCTTCAAAGGAAATAACAGGAAAATAGCCTACTTAACTCTTATTATTTAGTTGTAAGACTCAGTGAAAAGGCATTATGAAAAATTAAACATTAAATAGCAAACTATTGGGAATGTGTGGTTATTAAATGTCTTTGTAGCCTATAGATTCTTCTGTAATTACAGTAAAATAATAATTTTAATTAATTAGTTACAAATAAGATATTTTCATCACAACTTTTATCTTAATGATAGTGATGAGTGTCAGCCAGTAAATAACAGCAACAAACTTTCATGCTGTGAATCTATCATCCAGTTACACCATGTCCTGTTATAGTGTTCAAATAATTAAAAAAGAAAAAAAAAAGTTTCACAAAAAGAGGTGGAGCATACAAGAAAATGCCATAGGCTAAGTTAAATGACTTGTGCCTTTTAACTGTCTGAACTCTAATAAAGCAAACAAGTCACTGATATTAATACATCCATATAAGTTATCATATTTTACTCTTATTGCTATCAATCATTATAACAGACCACCATAAACTAACCAGCTGTTCATTGCCATCTATTCAATTGCAGAACAGTTGTTCCAGTCAGAGTAAAAGTTAAATCCAATTAAAATATGTCATTAAAAAAGTATTAATAAGACGCTATTTGGCTTAAACACAAATTAGCAGCAACATTTACAGTTTTTCTTAGGTACTAAAACAATAAATTCCATTGTCTGTGCCAAATCGTCAGTGGCCTGAACACATTTATTGCATCAGTTGCTCTCTTGGCGAAACCATAAACAATTTTCAGCAGATAAGACGAGTTCCAGATCTCATATCAACTTCTTTTTTTGTTGTTGCCAAAACTCTAAGCACAATTTAATTTGCTAAAACACACAGTGCATTGTGACACACTCTTGATGCATAATAGAAGCTAAACACAAGTACAGCACAGACATCATCACTCAGATACAACAACTCAAAGATGTTCACGTTTTTCTAATGATGTGATGAAACCAACATAAACCAGGTGAGAGGTCACAGAATGTCAAAGGCTGAAGACCGTCAACCTGTAACCACCATTGAGAATATTTTTTAGAAAATATAAAATACTATTTTTCTGTTATAAAGAATATACATTTCTGGTGCTACATGCTTGGAACAATGTGTTTTCCATTTTCTATGTGGTTTGTGATGAATGATCAGTGGTGCTTTTATTCTGATTGGCCTGTGTGTAAAGAGTCAGACGTTTGGTAAAAGCGGTTTGACCACTGAGTTTCATGTTTACAGCTCTGAGAAAAGCATGCAAGGTTTCAAAAAAAAAAAAAAAAAAAAGTGGTTTACCAATTGTGGAAAACAAAAACACAGCAACAAACTCCTTTCAATTTTTTGTAACAATTTAGAACATCTTGAACTTTGTGACACCTCAGTGGTGACACCCAGTGGTTGTTGTTTACTACTTCAGCAGCAGCAGGGGAAATTTGAGACAGTTTCTCACCCCTAACAGGAACACAAAACACTATTTCTGCATTTCTTTATATATGCACTATCAGTATTTTCTGCTGCAAATGTTCGTTTGTTTGTAACAATGTCCCACACCTCTGTATGAAAATAAAAAATCTGTTGGGTGAATAGCTGAGTAGTTAGCCCCCCATCTTCTTCAGGCTTTGCTCTGTCTTAACATTTCTCATTCTTTCACATACACATATGCTTGTGTTTATGTTTATGTTAATAAACGTGAGGATAACACTGACAAAGTCTTTAAATTCTGGCTGTCATGATCAGATACCTATCTCTACCCTAAACCAATAGGCTAACCATCACTACGGTGCCCCTGAAGGTTCAAGCTCAGAAAACAACTTAATCAATTTGCCACCGTACTAATACTACACCGTATTACAAAAAATAATAGGATAGTGCCCCCACACACTCACACAATTCAAGGAAGTGTTGAGTTGAGCTGTACACAACCTAGTCATTGGAGCTGTTACCACAAATTCAGTTCAGTACATTTTGGTTTCTGGTTTGCTACATTTTCAGATGTTTCCTTGTTTCTGCCAAGTGGTCGTTTTCTCCGTCCCATTGTCTTTCTTGTAACTCACTGTGTTAACCGTCTGCTCCTCCTCCATACACTTAGTTTGTTGCCAGCTGCATCTTTTTATTTACCCGCAAAAAGCTTCACCAGCCACCACCAACTCACATCCACAGAGGCTCTTTACCATCAAGACTACAGTTGTGCTTTTAAACAACATGAAGAAACACATTTCAAACATTAAATTATTACGATATGTTGCATACTGCAAGTTATTGAAACTGTGCTACTGGAGATTTAAGTTCAGGCTCTTTTAACTATAACTTCACGGTAGATAAAGAAATACACATTCAGTGTCACAAGGACACATAACACACCTGCTATGATACAGGACATCTGTGCTTCTCCTGTAGCTTTTTTTTCCTAATGTGAACCAAAACACAAACATTTGAATGTGTGCACCAAAAGAGACGATAACCGCTGGCGTGTGTGTGTGTGTGTGCATATGTGTGTGTGTTTGTTAAGTGTTTCCTGTAGATAATGTTCACAGATTTGATGGCGTTTGTGGTTTTGGTGGTGAAGCACTTACTGGCAGCCAACAGCATCGAGCTCAAGTGAAAACAAGTATTCAAAACAGCATTGCCCGGGAGAGTGCGTTCATAATTAGCATGCATGTACAGTAATTGTGCGTGCATGCGTGTGTGTGTGTGTGTGTGTGTGTGTGTGTGTGTGTGTGTGTGTGTGTGTCTAAGCTAAGTGTGACAGAGTCAGAGCAACAGGTGGCCAGCCTGACATCACCATCTCATTTTTTTGTTTGGAGGGGAGCTGAAAAGAGAACACACACACACACACACACACACACACACACACACACACACACACACGCAAACTCCACATTAAACACATCACAACAGGCACTGGGCCACAACAGGAAGTGGTCTCCATGGTAACATGGTTCTACATCCTGCTTGGTTGATGTAGAAGAAAACGAAGAAAACTCTTGATTGAGACAGCGTACTCACACACAAACAGACAAATATCTTACCTACACACACACACACACACACACACACACACACACACACACACACACACACACACACACACACACACACACACACACACACACACACACACACACACACACACACACACTTATTTATAGTACATCACATAGTTCCTGTTGGCTGTTCATATAGCCTAGTTGAAGCTTATGTATTTGTCATGTGAGCCCAGGCCTGTGTGCATGCACCTGGTGATGTATGCTGATTCTGCTATCTTGGATTAATTTAATCTCTCAGTTAACATTTTTCCTTTGTCCTCTTCTCCCTGATTTGGGCAGCTCTTTCAAGTGTGGTATGTTTGGTGCGGCATGGCGATGAAGATGCTATCGAATGACTGACTCCGACACCAGCTGCAGCTTTACAGTGCACACAGGGGGAGCTGGCAAAGCACGCCATGTGGAGGGGAGTTGAAAGGATTAGAGGTCAGTGCGGGGTGTGTTGGTCAGCAGACTGTGCCAGTGTATTGTTTGTGGATTTTATGTTTGTTTGTGTTGTTGAATGGAGTTAAGGCACGGTGTACACGGGCTGCGACTGGGCCAAAGCCAGACCCAGTTCCTCACAGAGGGATGTCATAACAAATACTGATGCGGTCACACTGAAGTGCTCAGGCAGCTTTTTGTGGTTCAGTATAAGAAGGAGATTGTTACCAGGCTGAGTTGTGTTTCTCGTGCTACTCTAATCTTTCGATCTGTGCTATAATCTGACATGATATATCTCTGGGAACTTTGATGAAATGAAGATGATCTTGTTGTGTTTATTTCTGACAGGCGTTTCCCTGTGTTATGAAATTATTCTGCATTTATTTGTGCAGTGCATCTGCTAAATTGCTCTCTTCTGAGCTCTTGAAGTTCTCTTGTGCCACTTTGGCGTCTGGTGTTAGTTGTCAAGATCTCTTTTTTTAACACACTGGTCTTTTCTAGTGTAATTTAGTTTATACACACACACACACACACACACACACTTACCCTGTTGCTGTCCTGGCACTGGAAGACATAGCAGGCACAGGCAGGTGTCTTTCTGACCAGGCAACCAAAGCTGCTGGGCTCCTGGCTGTTGTGAATTAGCTTAGTCACCTGGTGGGGACGACACTCAAACAGCACTGTATGTGTTAGAGGGTCCCAGACAACTCCCTCTCCCAGAATGGAGACACATCGCACCCATGACGCTGACACACACAGGAAAACCATCTGAGTGGAGGTGGAAGGACCCAACTCTACACCCAGGGGCCCTGCGGACTGCAGCGCTGCACACCTGCTGATCTCAGCCACCACCCAGGGCAGCATGGCCATGGTGGTGAGGTGGTGGACCGGGAGAGAGCCAATCAATGTCAGTTTGTATCGCACCTCCTCTTCCGGCTCCTCTTCCACTCCCTCTACCTTCCCTAAGCATGTCGCAGTCCTCACTCTGGCACGGCCGAGTTTCTGAGGACACTGTGTGGAGGATGTGAGACGTGAAAACGAAGGACAAGACTGGCGGTTTGAAGTTAGATTAGAGCGGGGTTTCTCACAGCTCGCTGGCCTGTGTGATTCATCTTTTCTGGGCTTCACTTCAAAGTAGAGGCCCTCCATGGTGTGCCAGAGGCAGATGTCTGCATCCACTTCACCTGCAAAACATCAAGTAGAGGACAGAGACCTTTAAAACCAACAGGTAACAGCCACAAAGACTGTTTATTCTTTCTTTGATTTCAATTATAGAGGGAAAAATACTGAACCAACACTTTTAATTAAGAATTAATGTTTCTGCTTCATATGTGTTCCAGTCTGTTGTCAGTGTATCGGTTTTCCCAGGGCGGTGGATCAGCTGAGTCTTACAGTATGGAAGCCAGAGGGTCATTTAGAGGGTACTACTAAAACAACCACCTGGTGTTGTTTACCCAACCAGGAACACATGGTTTGACTACTGACCGCGACTTTTAGACTCAAGGACACACAAACAAACACATGACATTTAAACTATATGGGGATCATATTTGGTGTGTGTGTGCGTGTGTGTGAGTCAGAGAGAGAGAGAGAGAGAGAGAGGAGAGGGGGGTCCAGCTGACCTCCCCTGGCCTACATTACTACATTATAACCACTGATAGACAGGGGTGTTATGTGTAGATTTGTGTGTGAAACCAGTGGGGAAATGCACGTGCAATAACGCCAAGAAATAAGTATACCCAGTGTTTAACAACATTATCTTACAAAACGAGTTCATGGTGAAATAACATAACCAAAACGACTGCTTACTCACCTCATGTTTGGCCTCGCAATATAAATAAATCCTCAACTTGAATCAGCTGGGACGGTGCAGCTTTCAATATATAGGTCGGTGTTCTGCAGTAGAGCAGTATACGGAAGTGAAAACTATAGATTTTATTTCCGAGGAGCGCAGCCCCACGCTATTTATCTTACCGGTAATTATCATTTTACGCACGGAACAAGTTATTTTTTTACGCACGGGGTTTCGCAAACGGAAAGGCGAGCGTGTTTACTGTGTTTAAATGTGTGTGCGATCCGCCCATAGAGCTCAGTGAATAATTCAAAAATGATTTCATCTTCTCCTCACGTTGACACAGCCCTCTCTTACCTGTGCTCAGTTGGTCCGGCCTGGCGCGTGCAGCAGCAGAAGTGCAACCAAGGGAGGTTGTGGTGTGCGTCACAGCGACCGCGCGCACATACACAGAGAGAGAGAGAGAGAGAGAGAGAGAGAGAGAGAGCTCCACACAGCTCCAGTTGGAGTTAAATATAGAGGAGAAGTCGAGCCTACCTCCCTGCCCTCCTCTCTGTACTCAGATGGGGCATGACAAGTGCATGCTGCATGCATGGGCTGCCGAAGGATGCAGGGGTGACGTGTCTGCACGTAGCCTGTGTATGTGTAAAAGTCTGTCATCTGACTCTCACAGACATTTTCCAATGTAGGTAAATATCGGTCATGTCCGGACCAGTGGTTCTCATGAAGCCGAGAGCCCATGCAGTCCCAGGGATGGAAAACGTCATTTCCGTGGTCCTGGTTGGGATGTAGTGAGAAGGGTGTGGAGTGAGGTTACTTTAGGCTAAGTAAGAGGGACTCCACAACGAATAGAAATCAGTTCCATGTCCCAACAGTAGCTGTGCAAATGTATGTGCAGAAACCTTTAGCTCAACTTAATTCAATTGTGTCAATGTTGTTTTAAATATTTGAATTAATTCACTTAAATTAATTTGTGTGAGTTTATCTGAGTGCAGGTATATAACCTCAATTTCAACCCATCATATAGGGATGTGCAGTAGATATTGTTGTGTATATGCCTGGCAAAAAGCTCTATCACAGTTTTTGGGCTATACAATTTTTATGGTCTTCCTTTCACTCTGAAAAAAACTTTTAAGCCACTGGATGTCTGGATTTTGCGCCTTGCGCCTTTGATTGCCTTACTGCTGTCAGCCTGACAATAAACTATGAGAAACAATAAACTATGCCTTGCCTGGTAGCATCTGGGTCCATTAAAAGTAAAACTTAAGAAATAATATGTCAATATGTCTTTTTCTTTGATTCCCATTGCACTGGAAAGCTGTCAACTGTCCACAGACCCCAATCACTTCAGATTATGGCAACAGCCAGTACAGATCGGCTTTGGCTGCAACTCAGCTGAAAAGCACTTTTTGCAAACATAGTATTTTTTAAATTACAAGGCTGTAATTTGAAAGCTGCCTTCATACATTACTTACATTATCATATGGTTGACATTATACCCCAACTTGATTTCTCTTAAATACTGTACATACTGAGCTTGCCTTGAAAAAATGTCACCTGGAACTCACTAGAAAGCTCTTTAGAAATGTATGTGTTGTTACCTTGTAGTCATTTTAAATAATTAATCTCTAACCTTTTAACTACAGTTTGTGGCTGTTTTTGTTTTTTTTATTGTTACATAATTTATTAATTGTATTTGTAGCAACTACTCTAATTGTTTAGATGTGTCACCAGAAAGATGATATCCAGCTCTCATCAATGCATTATAATGTGACGTGTTTACTTTCTAGTGTTTGTAATCTGCAATATTCATGACCTCCATCAAGTTTTCTATACAAAATTCAATGGTAACCAGCCACAAGTCTGTCAAGAAGAACAGTTTGTTCTTTTACAGTGAGCAACACCTGTGAAGCTGCGGTGGTTTACATTCTCTGTAGACAGCCTCACTTCTGTCATACACCCCCTTGTGCTGAGAGGATATGTATATGTATATACAGTGTATACACCAATCAGGCATTACATTATGCCACTGACAGGTGAAGTGAATAACACTGAATAACTCTTCATGGTGCCACCTGTTGAGTGGTATATATTAGGTAGTAAGTGAAGATTTTGTCCTGAAAGTTAATGTGTTAGACGCACAACTTGAGTGAGTTTGACATGGGCCAATTGACTGCAGCTCTTGCGAGGGTGTTCCTGGTCTGCAGTGGTCAGTATCTATCAAAAGTGGTCCAAGGAAGGAACAGTGGTGAACCGGTCAGGGTCATTGATACATGTGGGGAGCGAAGGCTGGCCCGTGTGGTCCGATCCAACAGACGAGCTACTGCTGCTCAAATTGCTGAAGAAGTTCATGCTGGTTGTGATAGAAAGGTGTCAGAATACAGTGTATCTCAGTTTGTTGCACATTTAGCAGCAAAAGAGGAACCAACACAATATTAGGCAGGTGATCATAATGTTATGGCTGATCAGTAGCCTATATATATATATATATATATATATATATATACATACAGGTAATACTCAGACAATTAGAATATCGTGAAAAAGTTCATTCACTTCCCCATGATTGCGAACTGTACTGAACCAGACAGAGAGCTTTTAAAGGTTCAGGAACCCTTTGCAGGTGTTTTGGATTAATTGGCTGACAATTTGAGCTACAACATTGAACTTTTTCACGATATTCAAATTTTTTGAGATTCTGATTTTGGGGTTTTCATAAGCTGTAAGCCATAATAATCAAAATTCTAACAAATAAAAGCTTGAAATATCTTGCAATGCCTGTTATGAGTCTAAATAATATATTCATTTCACCTTTTAAGTTGAATTACTTAAATGAATGAACGTTTTCACGATATTCTAATTTTCTGAGTATTACCTGTATATACAGTATATATATATATATATATATATATATATATATATATATATATATATATATATATGTATATATATATATTCATATAATTAATGTAAATCAATTTAGTTATCTTATGTAAATTTAAATATCATTTTTTATTGAATTAAAGGTAATTGAATTTACTACATTAAAAAAAATCTTCTATATACTGAACTTGAGTGTGGACAGACATGAATGAAAAGTGCGATACGAGGCAGTTATTCTAGTTTATTGAGTGATGTTGTCTTTGTCGCACAGTATTTTAAAGTCGAGGCACATCTGGAGAGGTGAGCTGTTATTGTACATGTCAAGAGTAGTCTGTCAACATTGCTTACTGGGGTGTAAAAAAAAATAGTTAAATGATGAATGGTGTCAATAGTCTGTTTGAGTTGTAACTGTTGGTGGATTTGACAAATTAATTAATGGAAAATATCTTCACATGCTGACGCTCTAAGCTTTTAGACTTTTAGGTCATTTTACCACCTAGAAACTTTATGATGACAGATTTTCAACTTCAGGCATTGATTTAAAACTTTAAAAAATATTCTGTTACTTTCAATGTTATACCTTACTAATTAACTAAGATATTGCACATTCAAAGTCTGACAGCAGTTACAACATCAAGTAAAGTTATAGTTACAATATCAGCCCCAGCAACTCTTACTCTGCTGTAATAGTTCCCGTCAGCAGCCCTGCAGTCGATGCTGAAGCACAATGTGGAATGCATAATGTTGTACTGAAATGAATAAACAGTAAATTGTTCATCAAACACAAAGTCGGGAAGCAGGAAGGACTTTGGCTTTAGCATAAACATTTCCCAGCTGTAGTTTAAGATCTCCAGCACTGTGATAAACTGAATCCAAATCATGCTGCTGTAATGACTACTGTTTGTAAAACTGACGCAGCACCCATAACTACACCCCTAAAACAGATGTCTGGATAAACACAAAGTGGAGGTTAGAAGCTGCCAGTAGGGTTATCAAAGTGAAATACTGGTCCAACTAGCAACTAAAAAAATGGTGGTGGTATTGTCATTAATGTAGTTATGAAGCAAAATGAAGCCGGAATTAAATCAAGAATCCCTTCTGGAGCAGTTAAGACATAATGTGAAATGCTGGTTAGAGATATTAGCCACAACTAGTC
This sequence comes from Trachurus trachurus, assembly GCF_905171665.1. Lineage (NCBI taxonomy): Eukaryota > Metazoa > Chordata > Actinopteri > Carangiformes > Carangidae > Trachurus > Trachurus trachurus. Next base: position 16,733,067 of record NC_139891.1, on the reverse strand, counting down.
CTGTTTGTGATATACTATATGTTCTCTGGGTGATCAGTGCTACTCTGGCTTGGGCTGCAACTTATTCTTCTGTGGCTCAAAGAAGTTTTCAATGATGGCATCAACCAAGTCATCCAGTTCCTTCTTCAGGTGTGCCACGTCACTGTTAAGAGACCCAGAGGAAAGGTAAAATCACATGATGAAGTAACTGTGTTTAGTAACTGGGGTTTTCCATTTACAGTTGACAAATTGAGAGCTGAGTAAAAAGAAATTGAATATCTCTTGTTTTGTTGGTTGTACAAAACAAGACATGATAAACCTGTCACTTTAGAAAATGGAATGAACAGAGTAATCGATAATGAAACCTTACAGAAAGTTGTCACTTGAGCTTTTTCAACAGTGACCTACCTGTTACCAGGAGCAGCACAGAGTTCAGTGTAGTATTTGATCTTTGGTTCAGTGCCACTGGTCCTCATGGTGGCCACACCCCCGTTAGAGAAGTTGAAGGTGATCATCTGACTGGAACTGGAGGTGGGAAGGATCTGGAGGGACAGACAGGGAGGTGGACGAACAAGAAGGAAGAGTTACGGTTATTTGGGCCAACAAAATTAGGACCATAATTGTTGTTTTCATAAAAATCATCAAGACACACAAAATAATGTTCCTGCTGTCAATAACAAATGTTTTAATACAACTACATGCTCTGGGTGGATGTCCATTAGTGAGTTTGTGCCCTTACAGCCTTCTTATCGGGTTGGTTGCTGTCGTAGCCTGTGGTCAGGTCTCGCACTGTTGAGATGGAGAAGCGACCGCATTCGGTGGGATATGATTCCTTCTGGCCACCATAGTTACGCAGGCGTTCAAATAAGCTGCGGATCACAGCCTGGTCATGGCAGATAAAGTAGGAGTTCTTGGTGATGTGGTACCCATACCTGACAGAGAGGAGTGGAGAGATCAAAATGGGTTGACACTTAATTTTGGAGGTTCAGTCCAGTGAAGTCAGATGAGTTTGATCTGCATGTGTGTGTCTTACTCGGTGTAGACAGTGGTGAGCTGCTGAGAAAGGCTGGTCTTTTCTGTGGCCAGATAGGAAATCATCTCTCCTGCTATGGCAGCAGCACTCACTCCATCCTTATCCAGCACAGAGGGGCTACACATATACCCTGCAACATACACAGTTCATCCCTGGTATCAGCAACTGTCCAACTGCTGCAGTCACTTCCTCCTTTTACTGACAGTGCATGCACAGGCAAGTGATTTCAATTACAGCATCATAATCATATTAGATGGGAATGCTCTAAAATATGTGATTTTATATGTGTGTGACTGACTGAGCATCTTTCATATTAGCCTCAAACAACCTTTAACCCAGTACATGGCATTTGACTGCAGCCATGACTCATAATATAGTGGCAAATAACTGAGACCAACATCGTCAGCTGACACAAATCTGATGTTTTCATGCATGCTTTCACTGAGTTTAATGATGGTAAATGGTAAATGGTCTGTATTTATATAGCGCTTTACTATACCTGTAACAATACCCAAAGCGCTTTACAGTACATCACATTCACCCATTCACACACCCATTCACACACTGATGGGTGTTTTACTTTGACAAGTAAATGAGGCTTCACAATAAGGTTAGAAACCCAGTGTTAATACACCTTAGTAGATGCTGGCAGTTACATGATTCACTTTCTGCTGAAGGAGGCTGCGGAGGAAGAGCCTCACCAACTGAGGACCGATACGTCATACAGGTTGTACAAATGATACCAGGAGGATCCATGACTGTTGCTTAATGCTCCGGTTGAAACATGTTGTGTCAACCACAAAGCATTAAACAGCTCAACTAGCTTATTGGATTTGAGAATGAAGTTGTTACTGGGTGTGAAGCTACACCGATGGTGCCATAAAATGTACTAGTTACAGACTGGAAACACAGGAAAATTAACAGCAGTTTTTTTCTCTTTCAAAAAGCTCAGAGTGAGGACAAAACATCTTTTGTTGATATAAAGAGATTAATGAGGAAAAAGGAAACTTAGCTATTCTGTATGTTTTAATTAAAATTGTTTCAATGAAAAGTGCTTCAATGGCAAGTTGGCAACAAAATGTTGTAAATCTCTCAATACATAACTGCTTTTATTCTAAGATTTTCCTTTTTTTCTTTTCTTTTAATCTACAATACAAAGAAAGACCAAAGAAATACCACACACAGTCTTCTGAGCCCGCTGACTATCATTAGACAAGGGGCCAGTTTAGACCTCGTGAGCTGGCAAAAAGATTTTGTTAACACTGAAATAGTAAGCTGCCCTAAAACTGATCCCTGATAGATTTACCTCACATGAGGACAAATCAAATTCACTCTGGTTTTTGGAAGATAATCATGCGCACCAATGTTGGAAATGTGACACCACAAAGAATAAACTGAGACTAACTATAATTTATTACATGAAACAATATCAATTTGTGTTTTTGTATGTTTTGAGTGTGTGCATACCTATGGCCTCTTCAAAGGCAAAGAGGACAGTCTTGCTCTGGTCCAAAAGGTCTCTGGCTCTGTTCCCCATCCACTTGAACCCTGTTAATGTTTCCTGTCCAGACAGTGGCAACAGTGTGAATTAAGTGTGGTTTGAAATGATTACCGGTAGTCCAGCAATAATGAAGCCTACCTATAATAGTGTGCATTTAACCGATTGTTAATATCCACGAGACACCACTTTATTCCCATTTTATCTTAAAATACTATTACTGGAGGCATTGAGCCGCTTCATTACAAGAGGCAGGCTTAACTGCAGAACACGGTGTCTTCTTGAAGAAGGAAATATTAAAACTTAATGATGCATGAGGACATAAAATCCAGGGGAAATCATTTCTGATCAGTTAAAAAAAATAATAAGGTATTTTCATAGTGGAAAATGTATGCAAAACCAAGTTAAGTACAATGAGCATTACACTGTATATTTAAATTTTAATGGTGCTTATTCATCATGTTTTGTGGTTTGCAGTTCCCAAAATCCACTTTTATGTAACATGACACAGTGCTGACTTTGACTATGTTACCTCAAAGTGGAAACCCTCCTTGAGAGCGATGGCGCGGAGGATCTTGGATGAGACGGTGCTCGACAGCATGTAGAGGTTTTTCACAGCAGCGGCGTCAGAGTTTTGCTTTTTCCAGCAGCGGAACATCCACCAGCCGAGCAACGCTCCCAACTCATTCCCACTGAACACTCGCCACTGTCCACTGACACAAGGAGAGATGGGCAGAGGTTATAGAAAGGCAAGCACGCAAACAAATATAGCCTCATTTGCAGAGGCATTATAATGTTATATATATAATGTAGCTACTTTTGAAGACGCTGAGGTTATGGTATTTGATGCAGATTCTAGATATGCGTCCTGTTTTATCAACCTGAGAAGGAATTCACATCCTACAATTTTAGTTTAATATGATCTTATATGAAATGGAATATCTCATGGGCTTAACATATTTTTTAGCTTTGCTCTTTCGGGCAAAATCAACATTTTTAGCTGTGTGAAGGTTTTAAAACAACCTCTTATCTGTGATGCACGTGACAAACCCTGTACGATACATAGGTGTACTGTATGTAAACAGATACCGTAATTAAATGTTTAAAGGGATTGTTAAAAATCTTAAACAGACAGTCTTTACAAGTTTCGAAAGAAAGGATTTCTTTCCAAGTTTCGAAAGGAAGGATTTCTTCACGCATCTCTCCAATTCAACAAGTGTTCTGTGTTGTGATTGATATAATATAATTAATGCTATACTGAAATAAATACCTCTCCTGCTTCTCAGCGATAGCCAGTCGATCTGCATCAGGATCGTTGGCCAACACCACAGTGGCCCCTTCCCTCTCTGCCAGTGCAAAGGACAATGTCTGCAAAACACACAGACGCACACTGCACCTCAAACCAAAACACAAACATACATCCACTGTATATGTGACTACATGTGATAAGTGCTGGCATCACATGGTGAATGTTCAATACACACCAGGACTCCCTCTCCCTCTTCAGGGTTGGGATATTTGACGGTGGGGAATTCGGGGTCTGGATCTTTCTGTTCCGCCACAGCGTACGGTGGGTGAAGATCAAATGCTTTGAAAGCTGACTGGACAAATGCGTGGCCGACTCCATGCACAGATGTATGCACAATTTTCACTTCTGATGTCTTGTTTATGTCCCTGCGGAGACAGAAGTTCAGGTCAAAACATGTGGGAGGAACCACACAATACCATGTTTACATCAGGACATGTTAGCAAGTATATTTTTGTCACTGATAGCAGTGGACACCTTCATGATGTGTTCAGTGGCTTGGATCTAAGTTACTGAATTTGGTTAAAATATTATTTTTTACCCTGTTAAGATTGTAACAAATTTCAGACAGTGATAAGCTGCTTTTAAACGAGTGGAAGAATAAACAGAGTGGTTATAACTGGTTCACATAGGTGTTGACTTTTACACAAGGAAGGTAGAAAGATCATATTTGATGCCACTAAGGAAGACTGAGCAAAGTTCCCACCTTCTGTTTATAACTTTTATTGTATTATTATCACATTATCTCAAACCGTCAAATCAAGGAAGGTTGTGGTTTCATCTTTCAGCTGTAGAATCTTTAATAAGTGGATGGATTTAATGTGTTAAATGGCTTCACATGAATTAGAGCGAACATTTGAATATTGATGGATGAACCTCAGTATCCTGCCCTAATGGACGATGTGAACTACATATTGAACAGAATGGGCTAACTGTATTAGCTGATCAATATGTCCTGGTTGGATGGTTGAGAACAGTTTTGTTGTTGTTTTGTTTTTGTTTCTTTTTGGTCGCTGCTTTAGTTTTTAATGGCTGTTATTCATTAAACCTGTGACTAATAGTTTCAGAGGGATTCTCTTAGTCATCTGCTTCGTGTATAAAAACAGACTACAATGACAATAAGAACCTAATCTGCACAGTGGATGATTAAAAACATCAGTGTTAATGTGGGTTACTTGTAACGCTTTTTTTTTTTCAGTTCAGCTCTGTAGTGTTGTATGTCCTGGTACATAAGACCTGAGGGCTGTACTGCGAAGCCAGTTTAGTGGGTTAGCGAGGTATGTTGAGTCTAAAGCCAGGCTATCCTGTACTACGAAGGTGGCTCTCTTTTAACAAGGCTAGATCACCACGGTAACTTATGTTCACAGTTTAATCATAAAACCGGCTATAAAAGCGCCGCTGTTTCACTATTTTAACTTATTTTCAGCTGGCGTGACCTTTACTTTGAAAGTCCAGTGGAGCTGGATCAGAACGGAGCGTTTGTACGGAGGGAGAGATCAGCTGATCCGCTGCTGTTGACTTTCTCTCTGAGCATCTCAGCCGAGAGTTGTCTCCGCCTCCTCACCCGTTGAACTGAGCGTCAGGAGCTCATTATAGGCTATAGCATATAATTATTTTATATACAGTCAGTCACCGCTGAAAGAAGTTGTGCGCTCGCAGCAGGACAGACAATCAAATGGATAATCGGTAAAGTTAATAATTTCACTTAATGTGGCCATGAATAAATTAATTTCAATGTTTCGCCTGTTAGCCTATATAGTGTTGCCCAAACGCAAATCTTGAATAAGTCTCTGCTGTTTAAAAAGGTCTTTGTTGTTGACAATGTGAGATTTGCTTGTAGTGCAGCAGCTAAAAAAAACCACTGTAGCCTATTCAGCCTCGCTTCCAATAAAACACACACTCGCGTTATAATTGCGATCAGTGAAATATATAACAATATAAAACACAATTTAAAATGACAGTTGATGTTGCTCTAGTTTATTTAGTTTAAATGGATAAAGCTTCATATTTAAAAGTAGCGCAAGAGCTGTCAGAAAAATTAAAAGCAGCCTCCTCTCTTGTCGTATTTGCAGCAACACTGTTGCTTCAGGCTGCAATCGTGCTTTTTTTTTTTTAATATCGCTCATACTCTCTCCATTAAAATAATTGCACTCCTCTTGGCTGAAATCACCCCGTTGTGGATCCATTTCGTGCGGAAGTTGAATCATATGACGCTAAACGCCCCCTTTGATGTGAACGCGCACAGATCATAAAGCTGAGAGCCGGACTTAACAAACCAAGTTGATAACCAGCTTCGTAGTACCGTGTTAACCCAGGCCGGGACTTGAGGTTTTGTTGAGCTGGAAGATGAACACAAAGCCTGGCCATGTTGAGCCACCTTCGCAGTACAGGCCTCTGAAGTCACCGTTTTAAGGTGCGACACATGTTGTTTATAATCAGTGACTGAACGCTGTTTATCTAGCTGTACAGCATGACATCCTCTGCCCTCAGGTGTTTTAGATCATATTTGCTGCTCAACAGGTTAAGTGTTGTCGGTGGAGCACCTGTGATGACAGTGCTTCTGGATGGCTTTGAAGTATTGTGTGTTGATGTCCTGGAAGGGGTCTTTCAGCAAAGGGCTCTTCAGGGCCTCCTCTGGTTTCCAGGACTCAGGCCAAGGCTCCAGGTTCTCCTCTATGGCTTTGGAGATTCCCTTGTCATGAGGAGACACGATCTGAGCACCGTTCTCCCAGTAAACCTGCGACCGAAACGGAGCAACAAAATACTGATATATCAACAAATTTGAATCCACATTTTTATCCGAACTCTAAACAAGACCAAATTTTTACTGAAAAAAGTTAGAAGTGTTACCTTGTAGCCGTTGTCCTGTTTGGGGTTGTGAGAGGCAGTCACCATGATACCAGCACACAGACCCAGGTGGGAAACTGTGAAAGGCTGCAGGGAGAATGAGGTATAGATCACTAACTAGGATGTAGTCATTGCCTTATTATGTGGGGTAGTCAAGGCGATGTTGTGCTAATAGAAAGATGTACGTACATGCTGTTCCTACAATTACAAAACCAATGTTGAATGATGAAAGAGGTAGTGATCTTGAACGGCCCCAGAATGTTTTTTTTTTTTGTAGTTTATGACTGTCATTTCATGGGTACTGATTGTGTGTTTAAAAACCATTGCAAGGACTTATACCAAATAAAGTTATCAGCTCTTCATAACCTGTTGCCAAGATAATATCTTTAAGCTGCAGTGAGAATATCTTGTGTGTTTTCCACTTCCCTGCAGACTGTGCATGTGAAGTATGGACACAAAGTCATGAGGAAGTGTCTTGAACTGAGATCAACCTGGTGAATCATATGCACATTATGCAACATGTGGCATCCAAAGGGGAAGTGAGCTTTTCAGATGGAATTTGCCCTGAAGCTTCTGTCCCACTGTCCCCCGCCCCACTAACAAACATGACAGCAGATAGACTAATGTGACGTAACAAATACTTATCCTACCCTGCAGGAATGATTGAAAGCATGTTTAAATTTCAATGTAAACAGTGAGTAGTACTTCTGGTTTAATGGATTTCTATTACAGGTGTCGGTGACTGAATCACCAAAAAAGGAAAGAAGCAAATGAGGAAATTTCAAGTGATTACCACAAACGGTGTAGGGGTGATGTCAGAGAAGAGGTGAACAGGAATCCCTTGGCTGATGAAAACAGCTGCAGCCAGGCTGGCAAAACGTTTGCTGCTTCCCCCGCTGGGAGGGTGAGCCCGGGCGTCATAGCCTATCACCACGCCTCGCTCCTTCAGGTTCCCAAAACTCTTCTCCAAGTAGCGACAGAAACCCTTTTCACAGAGGACAACATTTAAGGAAATGAGTGAAAACGATAAGAAGGGAAATTGCAGAACTGGTAGAGGAGGATATTAAAAAAAAAAAACAGCAACAGGAAGCTGGTGAGAAAAGCAGCTGCATTAACTTCCTACAATCTTGGGTAAAAAGCTGGTGGTGGTTGAGTGACGCAGAGTCGAACAGCAGTGAACTAGAATCAAAATGTGTAGGTATAATGTGACTTTAAGTTTAATGTGCGCACAGTAAAGGAGTTATCTATTAACTGACCTGCGTGGTCTGGATGATAGTGAGGTCATTCATACAGGAAATGCCGGGGCCCATGGCTGCTCTCAGACCTGCTGTACCAAACTCCATCCTGGAGGAAAAACATTTCTTCAGAGCCTCCACTGCTCCCTCCTTCACCAGGTCCTGCACCATAGACACTGTTTTGGGGTTCTGGGGAAGAAAACACAGGAATAAATTCTAGATTATTATCTACATTTATACAAACAAGCATACAGGTAGAGATAAGGGTGGCAACATCCCTTTATTTTGTAATGTAACTACTACGAAGCCAGTCAGAATGGTTGGTAAGATGTGTTTAAGCTTTGCTGATGATTATTATTGAAAATTAGCTCCCTATGGATCAATATTGTGTACAGCATCTTTGTAATGGAAATAATTACTTTTAATTTAAGAACACAAAAAGAGGTATTTATTGATAATTGGCAAAAATGGATTACATGTCTCTACCATAAAACTGGATTTCAGGTAATCTCAGACTGGACTATCAGAATATTTTTATGTATTTATTTATTTTTTCTCAATTTCTCGACTGGAGGTGTTTACCAGTCCCCTTATGTAAGCTTTTACTTTCCCCTTGATATCATCTATAGGTCTTCGTGTTGATTTTTTGACTGTTTGTTTGTTTACATGTAAAATCAAAAACCAATAAAAAGTAAATGACAAAAAAAAGAAAGAAAATGAGCTCCCTGGCTAACACTTGCACATTTGCAAAGATATGGTTTAAATCTGTTGTCATTACAAAATGGAGAATATTAATTGAAATAGTCACTGTATATTTCCTGTCAGCTCTAATTTAGATAATAACTTTTTAAACTTAAAATGTCGAGCAATGTCAAGAGGTTGAGAAAATGACCTCTTCATGTATTTACCTGTGTAGCTTCATGGTAAAATTACGGTCTCTTTAAGTGTGCTGCATTTTCTTGTGAATGAGTGACATGCATTTTGCTAGGTAAAGTGAGTCCGTTTACAGATGTCAGCCATAAACAGTAAGTGAGTCCACATGATGCGTCCTGTTCAAACGGGTCAATGAGCAAACTGCCATAATGCAGTTATCTTAAGACTGATGAATATGGGACCCTTTTCCAATGTGACCCAATTGGTGGCATCCCCATGTCTATTTAAGGCCATGAAAGAGTCTGGTTGTGTTGGTCAGATGGCTGCATGCATGTTAGTCTGATTGCACGTGCATAATGTGCATTTTAGCATCATGTGACAGAACAAATTACTAATAATCAGTATATCACAGTTCTGCTTGCAGACAGCTGAAAGGGAGAGGAGATTTAGCATGTGGAGCTTTAATATTTGTGTCACATATTATTTGCAGCAGAGGTTAGCACCAATATTTTAGGGTATTTCGATTTATAGGAGAGGGTAATGCTTTATTTGACATGTCTGTTATTCCCATAAGTATCTGCACAGATCTTCGTGATTTTGGGGAGTATTTATAAGGAAATGAAACTTCCCTTGAAGGACAGCTGCGTTTTGACGCAAGTTAGTATTCATTCATTTCACTTTCAAAAGTTTTATTCTCTGGATATTAAGGGATTATTTGTTTGCTGGCAGACAAATCATACATTTCCGTATGTTCAAAAAGTCCTTCCAAGTTCAACTTACAACTAGGAAACAGTAGCCCACACTACATAGATTTCTATCTGAAAATTTTCCAGGATGTTAGAAATATAAGATTAAGATTGAGACCTGTAAAATAAAGCATTACAACAGAGCAAAGCAAAGTGTCAACTGCTTGATTTCACTCCCGCAGTAGCCTATAGTTTCATTTTGAGGGGACACTGAGGTTTTGCACCGCTGTTTACAACTACATACTTCCTAGTTGTCCTGTTATTATTAAAACCACACATTTCACGAAGTTACTTCAAACTAATCATTTCATGGCAGACTGACGTCATGGTTTAACATAAACCAGAATGACACACATGTCATGTCACAGGTAACATCTGATGAGTTAGCTGACTGAGCTAGCCTGCTAGCTGTCACCTGTCGCCTCACCTCGTCGTACTGCAGCCACAGCCGGACAGCCCGGTCCAGCTCCGGGTCCCCGCTCGAAAACGAACCGTTTTCCATTTCTCTTCTTTCCCCGTCCGGTTATCTGCCTCTAAAGTGAAACACTCTCGCCCTGTAGCTCTTGACCCGACAGAAGAGAGTGGAAAGCGACTGTGAATGTGAAAGCACCACGGCGCGGGGCGGAGCTACGTAATACGTCACCAATACGAGCTTCTCATCTGATGCCTTCAGGTGCCGCAGCAAGTGTGGGAATTACGGCGCCGTGTGGCCTTCATGGACACATACAGGTAATGGGTAAGGAGTCGGACTTATTATTGAAGAGACGGTAAGTACAATTGGGAACTAGTGTTTTAGAGTAACGCATTACTGTAATTCAACTTCTTCTTTTTTTTTGCAGTAATGAGTAGTGTAATTCATTACTTCTGTAAATTACATAACACAAATATAATTATTAGCTACATTTATTATACGAATTTTTCTTTGACATTTCTTATTCACCAATGTACATTAAAAAAAGGAAATACTGTTCACCCAACAAGTACCAGTACCACAGTGATCGTTAAGATTTATTTAAATATACTAATAAATAAAACTGACAACAACACAATTGCACATCAACATAAACAAAACACAAAGCTGGAGCCTTAGCACTTAAAACTTAATTATCACCATTCAACCAAGGTCTTTACCTCATTACTTTATGGGAGGGGATTAGAATTTATGATCATTGTACTGTGATGAGTCAGTGATCTAGGCCTAGTCTGGGTCTTGATAACTTCTGTTGTAACTGATGTGCTTTTGCCTTTTGCAGTGCGCCAAGAGAAGTATATAGTAGCTGCAACTCTACCAACAATAAACCAGTTACACTAAATAACAGGGGACATTTGATAACACAACTCCTTCCCAATGAGTTATCTGAGCTTTGTGATATAAGACACAAAACACATGCACTGAGTTGCATCTTTTATTTTAATGTATTCAGCACTTCCAATAAATAATTTGTTATCCTTCATTCTTTCACATAAAAACACAAGGGAAACACTAATACAGCAACACTAAAGACAGTTCCAGCAGTGATCAATTACTGATTTTGGTTTGTAACATCACTTGAAAACTGCTTCCACACATGTTGTTGCTTGATGAAGTTTCTTTTTTTTCCTGAGGTAATTCATACTGTATCAACAGGTTGATACTGTTGTGGGGGCACTGCCTCTTCTTCTCCATTAGTTCTAGTTAGAGATGAAAATTAATGATACCCCTGAGAGATGATAGTGAGCTTACAATAATAAAAATCAGCTGGGGGAAAAAAAGACATTTAGTCATTGGGACCAGATGATTTTAATGTATCATGAAGGTAAATTATACAACAGAGACTGCAATGTGAATTATAACTGAAGGAAGTTGTCCACTAAACAGAAGCCAGTGGCTGATACAGCTGATCTCAACTGCAGAATAATAAACCTAAAAATAAAGATTCAAGTTTTGTTTTTACTAGTATTCATGTTAAGGTCCAGTGTCACACGCAGGTTTCATCATGTGAATGGTGAAGGAACTCTTCAAAAAGTTGTAAATCAAATATATGCAATAAACATATTTACAGTATGTTCACATATTTGGATAATTTACAAATTAATGAACGTTACAGAAGAAAGGCATCACTTCAGTTCTAAATGTAAAAGGACCATGGTACAAGAGTAGTTATTAAAATTCAACGTCCTTTGTTTTCAACGACAGCAACAACAACTTGAAAATTATGTTCAGAGCAGAGGCACAAGAAAACTGTCTTACTGTTCTTCAAAGAGCAGTCTGGTTTTAATTAATTGTTCAGAAATGAATGTGAACAAAAGAGATGAAAAAATGACTACAATAGATTTATTCTAACAATTATCTATTAAATAATCTATTGTAAACACTGTAGGTTAATGCAACTATTTCATGTCGGTGTATGTCTATCAGCAATGGAAGTCATACTGTGTAACTAAAGCCGCTGGAAATGATGTATTTTCTAACCAGATCATTCATAAACGAGCCGATGAACTCTCGACTTTCTCAATGCTTCAGTTTCAACAGTATCAAACACCACAGGCCTTTTTCACAGCACAAACAGGGGCAGGAAAAGCACGGGTATTTCTAAGACCATCAAAGAATAGCTCCAATACTTTGTTGGTGGCTCTGTCAGGGCTTTTTGCAATACACAAAAACAACATTTTAGAAGGTAAATCACTCTTTCACTCTTTGGTAGAACTGTGAACAACCCAGTTAAATTTGACAAAGAGCTCAAGGTTTTTCTCAGGGACCTAAAGCCAGATAGGATGGATCCTTTGATTTAATTTTCCATGTATGAATTGAATTGAATTTAGAAGCTGATCATTTGGTTTATTCTTATGCAAAATCATAAACTGAAAATCTGATATCAGGTAAAAGTGAGTAGAGCAGTAGAAGTGGCATTAAACAGAAATACTCAAGTAAAATACAGGTACTTATACTTAAGCAGTGGACTTGAGTTAATATTATTGTGCTGTTAGCTTACAAACTAAATATCAATGAGGTCTGACTTTGTGATAGCAGGCGACCCAGGTGCAGCTACATGTGGGTGTAAGACACAGACTCAAAGCTTTTGACAGCTTTGGGTGCATCCCAGTGCTCCTGGCTGCTACATTTTGGATTAACAGATGCCACTTTGTGTTGGATTGAGATAGTCCTGTCGCTTACTGGGGATTAAATGATCCAGACCTAAAGTGCTCCTGGTGTAAGTGATGGGGCACAAAATCTACAGTCGCCATTTTGGGCAAAAATGTATTCAGAGGTTTATCTGTAGCGAATATGAGGGTTCGGCTATCTGAGTTAGAGAAATAAATTACTGTGGTTTTAGCATACAATTCACTCATTTTGTTCTCGGTGATTCCCTGCAGTTTTGTGTTAATAAGACTTATAATAAATCCACATCACATGTCTAACTCAGAACATTAAAGCCTCACAATAGCTTCATACAAAACAAGGAGCAGGAGTTTTGCCTCTGCACCTCTTACAGTGAAGGTGCATTAGAAAGAGATCTTTTAAAGGCCATTGCAAACAATGTGTATATGGATACATGGAAAAATTGTGAACCTGTCCTTTGACAAGGTCCCCATTTTATAAGTTGTGACAGTGAGCCAGCGTGCACAATACCAGATACCAGGACCCTGAGACTGAGGCCACTGAACTCAGATCTGTTGTTCATTCTGTTATTTACACCCAGGCTTTTCCTCACACATGTCAAAACGTCTTCTGTGAAAGAGGCAAGTGACACTCTGATCTTTTGCAGTGAGACCTGAGTCGTGTCAGTTAATGTCATGAACATATAACCACTCATCATAAAGACTGCGGCTCTGACACACACACATACTGCTGCTATCTGCCGCGTTTCTTGCGTTGTTTGATGATAAACAGGTTCTCATCCGTCGGGTACATCGGTGCAGAGTTTTTTTTGTCAGAATTTCTCCGATCTCGATTTTGCTTCTTCTTCATTTTCTTCTCTCCGTTCTCCGGCTTGGACCCTGACCCCTGCATCCCACCAGTTACAGTCCAACAGAGGTGCTGTGGTCCGCTGCCTCTGCCGCGTCCCTCTGGTGGTACTCCCATTGTTTTCTTCATCATTTTCCTTTTCTTCTTCTTCTCTTCTTTCTCTCCTTTGCCCCCTCCTCTGGGAAAGTCATCTGCTTCATCCAAAATAAGTTTAGCTGGTGGAAGGGGGTCTCTCGAAACAGGCACCTGTCTCTTGGGTTTCCACGGTTTCGCAGTGCCACTGGTGTCCTGTTGTTTGGACTTATTGAACTTATTTGATTTGGGTGTTTTGTTCTTAAAGTAATTGTCACTAAAGAAGATATGGCTGGGTTTGTGGTTGTTGGGGGTATGGTGAGGTGTGTGGTTATGTTGGTGACTGTTTCTGTCATGGCTCATTTTCTGTTTCTTTTTTGGCGGTCCTGGTGTGACAGGGGTCTTGGATGTGGTGGGGAAATAGCCGTTTTGCTTCAGATCTGCAGAAAGCAGAAGCACAAAGGATTTAATTAAAGGACTTTTTTTTCAACCTGCAGGGAAGTTGTCACAGCATCATGAGTTAAAACAAGGTCAGATAAGTCAGGTAGTTTTATCAGTCTGTGGTGGAAAATTTACTGACATTGGTATTCTCCTTGTAATAAGTAGCAACGTAGTCTTTGTAGAGGTTGTAGTAAAATCTTGTAGCAATCCTGTTAACTCCATTAGACTACAATAAACCTGGGGTCCAGAGGAAGGACACTAGGATGACCCATGTACAACCTTGTTTACTAACTGATCTAGGTTGTAAATTCCTATAGGTACAACAACAACTGAGGTTGGCAGCCCTTCGTTGAGTAACACATCTGTTGACTTGGTTTATTGTCTGGGAAAGCTAGAAGTGCTTGTAGTAATGAAGCAACCAGAAGGGACTGCAATCTCTGTTCTGGGGGCACCGCTCTGAACTGCTACCTGCCATGTAGTTCTGTGTTCTGTCCACGAAGTGGAAATTTCCACGACAAGCCCTCTCATGTGACACTCAGTAAGTAAGTGAATAAGCGTATTTCCCAAAAATGTCAAACTATTTTATCAAGCATTCACTCAAAGTGCCTGAGCTCTGCTGTTTTGTAATTGAATTGGAGCGTACAATAGAGAATACTGACATCTTGCATTTTTACTTTACTGGCCATATGTAAGTGTGGAGGGCATTCACTTGAAGTGTAAGAAGAGATTAAAAAAATGTAATAACAAACAACAAACCAGGACTAAACTAACTACTAAGCACCACATCAAACTGTTTGTGTGTTTGTGTGTGTGATTTACCTTTAGCTTTGTGCTTTATCCTGTGTTGTCTGCGGTTGATGTCCTCGACTGTGTCGTAGTGGTTGATGAACGGGATGCTGGCAAAAACTCCATTAAACATCCTCTGCCGTGTACACACCTGAGGGAGACACGCACGAATGCATGACATTCATGTACACAACATGCACACACACACGCACGCACACACACACGCACACACACACGCACACACACACACGCACACACACACACACGCACACACACACACACACACACACACACACACACACACACACACACACACACACACACACACACACACACACACACACACAGTCACGGTCTGCACAAATTCTGTGCAGCATGTGTTTTAACTGAAAACTACACGAATGCTGTTAGTGCATCATTTAAGGGAAGTTATTGAAGAGGTTAAAATCTGAGCAAACCAAAAAAAATGTATACAGAAGAAAAGATAGAAATATCAAGAGTGTTTAGAATCGAACTTCTTTATTTGTCATTTGTTCTGCTCTCTACAAGCATCTAAAACTAATTTTATTTGTCCAGGACTAAACTTTGAATTCAACTCTGTATTATTAACAGTTCTTGCTCATCTTATCTGCTATCATTGGGGATTTATTTTGGCCAAAAGAGCACAAAGAAGTGTGAGCAAAGTCAAATACCTCCATGTGCATATCCTGTCCTATGTTACATAGACATAACTCACATGTCCAAAGTGTCCTTTCTTCGAGCAGTTGTAGCAGTAGGCAGGAGATCGTCCAGTGTCCTCTTTCCGCTGCTTCATAGGAGGCCCTGTCTTTGTCTAAATACACAAAAAACAGTATTTAAAAGTTTTGTTACAAGAGAAGCAGTATGTTTTACATAAATTCAAAATATTCTCTTCCCTATGAACATGTTGGGGACAATATAATAATGGTTTAACTTTCCATTTGTCTCTCGTTCTCCCTCTTGTCTGCCATCATTCCCATGCTCTCTATTGATACGAGCTGCTGTGTATTGTGCTGTGAATATAGCCGCTGATATAAAACAGTGATTACCAGGGCTATAGTTAGAGGCCTGTAATGACCCAGTATGATAAGTAAGTGCCTCTCTTTCTCTCTCTCCATGTGTGTGTGTGTGTGTGTTGGACACGGGGTCCCGTCCCCTATGGGCCAGTGTTCTGAAAGCCTTCCATGCTCCAGTGCCCACAGCAAATATACACTGATATAGAGAGAGAGGAGTCACAGGCACAGTGCATTTACTGCTAATGTCACACACACACACACACACACACACACACACACACACACACACACACACACACACACACACACACACACACACACACACACACACACACACACACACACACACACACACACACGTTAACACTCATCTAAGGTGCCCCTCCTTCGTCTCTCAGCCCTGATTCCAAGATTACAAATCATTTGTGCCCCACGTCATTTCTTAAACATAGCTTAGCGCTAACCTCCCCTCCCTTTCTTCTCCTCTCCCTTCCTCCTTCTTCCCTCTCCTCTCATCCCCTCATCACACTTGTTTTTTCCTCTCTCTGTCTCTCCCTCTCTCTCTCTCTCTCTCTTTTCCGCTTGAGTAGTTTTGCGGCAGAAAGGATGAATGCTATTAGAGCGTCGCGTCATTATCGGGTCAGGCCGGCCGGGCCCATCTCCATCACAAAGGCCAGGAGATCACAGACCTCTTGCGAGCACATGCACGCACACACACACACACACCCTAAGGAGATCACAGTCCCCGTCTCGAGCCCCCCCACCCCCACCGACCTCCACCCTTCCTGCCCCTCTTCCCATTCATCTCTCATGTAAATTGGATGTAGGTCTCCCTCTGTCTCTCCCTCCCTGACCTTGGGCTTGTGTTATCTCCACATACTCTGATCCAGCACATAGACAGAATGAATGAAAGCACGAGAGACACAGAGAGAGAGAAAGAAAGAGAGAGAGAGAGAGAGAGAGCGACAGAGAGAGAGGGAAAAAAAGAAATGAAATCCCCTCCTATTCTCCCATCAACCTGTGATAGTTGTCTGAAAACCTGTGCGTCTGTGGGCGTGTGCGTGAGAGGAGTTGTCTGCCTCATACAATATTAATTAACTGGATGAACCCTCATCCCTCTTTCATTTTCTCGCTCTCTGTTTTCATCCGCCGCTTCCTATCAGGGGCATCTAAATAGCTAAGAGGGCCAGGGCCTGAGGGATCAAATCAGTTTGGTGTCTTTCTCTCGCTTTCTTTCTCAGGGGTTTGGAGAGGAGGAGTCCTGGAGAGTCTGGCTGTGCAGTGAAAGTCGACATAGCACAGGCAGATTTATTTATTTCTTACCATTGATTTGCCATCAAACTGCATATTTGTAAAAGCCAGAGGTCAAAATGTCCTCGCAAATTAGTCCTCTAAATCTGGTTCATTCATATGACGGCTGAGTAAGCCTCAATGAACATTTGTTCGGGTCAGGCGTTCACCTGAATCTATTCCTACACCTGACTAACTCTGATTTTCTACTGGGATAAACACAGCAACTGCTCTGAAAAGGTCACATATCCCCTAAAATATCCAACAAAATCACTTTCTGATTAAATTTGAGCAAAGAAACCGACTCTGTCATTGCAAAGTCATGCATTACTTTACTTGATATAAATAGTTTGTCGACACTTTTAGGGAGACTTTCAGAGGTAACGAGTCGCATCATCATCCAAACAGCCTGCTGACCGGTTCTGCCACAAGGTGAATGTCAGTGGAAATTTTCAAAATAAAAAAACTTAAAAAGCAAAATCTACTCGCAACCCCTTGTTTCTAATTGCAGATAGATTGATAGATAGATTGATAGATAGATAGATAGATAGATAGATAGATAGATAGATAGATAGATAGATAGATAGATAGATAGATAGATAGATAGATAGATAGATAGATAGATAGATAGATAGATAGATAGATAGATAGATAGATAGATAGATAGATAGATAGATAGATAGATAGATAGATAGATAACAACATTCTGTGATGCTGAAATGAAATGTGTTTTTTCTGGCTTCAGCTTTGTTTATTGCCTTGTGAACCCACAGACTTCATGTAGGCGTCCTGACCTCTGACCTATACTATCACTAGAAAGCACCTGGAGTTTTATGCATCAGTGCTTCAGTTATATGAATAACACTGTCACTGTTAGATCCTTCCTGTCGTCGAGTTGTCGTTATTTCGTTCATTGCCATGTGTTTACTCTTCGCATGTCCATGTGCGGTAAAAAGATTTTTGCCTTTGTCCAGTTTTGTGAATATTTGGATAAGTGTGTACACGTATGCTTTTCATGACAGAAATCTAATGTAATAAAAATTGAACATCTCCACTTTTCCAAATTTCCCAAGAGGCCTTAACATTTTCACTCATGAACCTGCTTGACAGACACTTGACAGCAGGGGAGGCTACGTTAAAAACATCTGTCTGTGTTTAACTAAGAGCCGTCTGAGTGCAGGGACGGAGAGAGGAGAGATCTGAGCCTGATCCACTTCCTGCTGATCTGACATGAAGAGCTTCAGAAGCTGTTCACAGACAAAAAGAGGACTGGAGCTGCGAAGAGGTGTGTGTGTGTGTAGGAGGGAGTTTGAGAAGGTCCTAAGGGCTTCACTGTGGGTGGACACAGACAAGCAGCCATCCGTGGCCTCTCATGCATACACACAGACACATGAGCACTCTGTCACACACACACACACGTTTTCCCACAGTTGTCCCAACACATACACTGTGTCTCTCTAAGCCCTGCTCTCCTCTGCTCCTTGCCTTAGCTGCTGGTGGCAAAGCCGTGATAATCCTTTGGCCAACACAAAGCTCAGACTGTTACAGACTACAATCTGAAGGAACACACACACACACACACACACACACACACACACACACACACACACACACACACACACACACACACACACACACACACACACACACACACACACACACACACACACACACACACACAAGCCTGTTTGCTTCTCGGATTGTGTTTGATAACTGTGTGTGTGTGTGTGAGGGGGTGGGAACCGAACGGTAACGGGTGGTGGGAGTGTGGGGGCCGGGGCCAGCGGCGCTGTTTTGCATATGTTATTGCAGCAAAGGGGAGAGGTTTGCATATGTTACTGGACCCACTGGGGACCAACTCTGCATGCTTTATCATAGGAAACAGCCTCGCAACACAACACAAGACTACTGGGCTCATACCAAAACAAAGAGACCCTTGTGGTGCGTGTGTGTGCAACATGCCAGTATGTACATATTAGGTTAATATGGAGGGTTAATTAGACAGTCATGAGTTAGAGATGGCCATGGAAATGGCTATAAGGTGAACATCCACTCAGACAGAATAGGGAAATGAGCTGGAGACCTAAAAACATTAATCCTGTTATTTTCATATGGGGATTTGAACTGCGCTATTTCCAAAAATTGTAAAGAAATTAATTAGTGTTTACTTTCCGTCGTGAACAGGAATAAGAAAATCAGTCATTCTTAGGAGACCGTTTTAAGGTTGGAGGTGTGCTACAGCGAGGCTACAGCGGGGTAAGCAAGGGAGGTGGTGGTGGTGGTGGTGGGGGGGGTCCTCCAAATAACCAGATGTGATTCCTGCCCCTTTTGTGTCTGTCAGTTCACAAAGACTCAGACCGAAGCCCTAACCGCGCGCCCTGCGAGGACTCACACTCGCATGCAGTCTAATTCCCAGAGGCTCTTCCTATCTCCTCCTGTCAGTCAGTCAATCAGTCTGAAGACAATCAGTAGGAGTCCTGATTTTCTCTTTAGAGCGAGGAAATGCTCCTGGAATGTAATGATAATGTGACACAGGGGTGAAAAAGGCGGTGGGGTTGCCACCTCTGGAGAAAACCCCCCTTTCGGGGCAGTGAGTGGAGGTAATCTGGTCACACCGTGGCAGCCGAACAGAGGATACAAGCTAATCTATTCAAATCTAGGTCTAAGTTATTCAATTTCTATTCGTAGCGCCCACTGCTGACTTCAGAGGCTCTTTTCTAGTGTGGCCGGTGTGAGGCCGTGTTTTTAAGGAAAGATATTACCCACTCTACTCCCAGCAATTAGACAGAGCCAGCACATGTGGACATTAGAGACAGGGATTTAGACACACTATATACAGATGGACAGGGTCTCTTATGCCCTGGTCAGGATGCTAAACCCCGATTTTACATCTCAGCCAACCAATCACACACAAACACACACACTTCAACCCACCCACCCACCCGCGCATACACACACACACACACCAAAATTGACACCATCCAGCTAAGCGGAAAGGCACAAAGACCTGCAAAGCCTGCAAGACCTCTGATAACACTGCACCTGTGTGTGTATGTGTGTGTGAGTGACTGTGTGACTATGTGTGTGTGCATTTGTGTGTACATTCCTATGGTTCTGCATGTATATCCAGCAGTGTATGTGAAAACACCTGTACTTTAGAATAAACTCCAGAGTGCAGTGTCCCCGTGCTGCAGAGCGACAACACCGAACTGTGCACATTTAAAGGTCTGAAGCGATTTTTCAGTTTTTATTCAGTTACAGAAAAAAGCGTTGTTTTTTCTGTAACGCTTTGACTTATTTTGGTCATTATCGATACTGTTCATTTCATTTTCACTAAACAATAATTTCTAACAGGGCTAAGCAATATTTACATTTGCAGTTACTCTGCGGATGATTTGTTTGATTCGTTAATTAATGGTTTGATCTATGAAATATCAGGAAAGTATGAAAACATTTGTTGTAATTTTCCAGAGCCAAGAGTAACATTCTCAAACCATCGGTTTTGCCAAATCTTCAGATCAAATAAACAAAATTTTTCAAAATGATATTAAAACAATAATAATAATAATAATAATAATAATAAATCAGATTTTAACAATGAACTGGTTTTCTAAGCAGTTATCAATTATTGAAACAAATCATTTCAAGTCTTATTTGAAATTTGTTTTCATTGTGTTTCTTAGTTACTTCATTTCCTTAAAGTGTTTTTCTGTGAATACTGTATTTTTTGCCAGATTAAGGAAACTGAGCATCTTTGAACTGCTGAATGGAAGCGAATAAATAAATACATTAGTTAAGTTAGTTAGTTATGATTAACTATGACATGTTCTGCTCTCTTCTTCTTCTCCATGAACTGTACCACCTGAATGGACTTTGACTGTGTCTGCCCTGATGACCTTTAGCTGCTAATAAAACTAGATTGAAGACATACAAAAAGCATTTCCCCTTAGAAATGTACCTTCCCCCCTCTCCCCCCTGCACTGCCACTGTCTCAGTCTGGGGTAGAATAAAGGGTTGAGAGCCTTTTGACACGGCAGAGGTGAGAATACTGTAGAGTCTGTACTGTACAATGATGAGACAGCAAAAACAGCCCACTGAATGGATGTGGATTTAAGGGATTTTGACAGAGGACCGTTTGAATTGAACACATTCCTGTAAGAGGAATGACAAAAAGAAGTTGAAAAGACAGAAGGAAGGGCAGAGCAGGAAATGGAATAAAGGTCAAAGCTTAAAACTGTCATTTCAAGTTCAGTGGAAAGAGAGTTGAAGTTGGCTCATTGTTGTATGAATTATTTTTGTGAGGGTTAACTTCGTCTTGGATTAAAGAGTCCATTTTGTTTTGCTTTTTTATGTTGTTGTTGATGTTTGTACTATTCATGCAAACTGTCATCTGTTCTCTGACCCATATTAACTTCACTCCTCACAGCAAACTACATTATTTTGGCAAATAAATGCACCGTATATCGTGTTCAATATGGGATATGGCCCCTTGGCCGACATTGGGCCAACATATGCAGCATGATATCAGATGCTACTTTCACAACTGGAGCATATCTGGTGCAAAAATAAAAAATAAAATGTTCCTGGCTGTCGGCCATCATTGGAGGATTAAGGCAGGGATCAGGCCAGATGTAGAAGTGAATGGGCCAGGCCTGGGCATATGTTGGGCCAGAAGTTTCTAGTGTTACTCTGAAGATGGTCAACAGAGATGTGTGTGTGTGTGTGTGTGTGTGTCTCTGCTGCAATGGCAACAAGATGAAAAGGACCACGTGCACACACATTTAACTACGGCTGAGATCGTCTCCTCAGCGATTGCTGGACTGGACTGCAGTTCTCTGTTTGACCACTGCAGGGCGCTCCAACTCTACACATCATGCTGAAAAGGTCCTACAACAACTTAACCCACAGCGGACGCCAACAGTGGGTCTGCTTGGCGCAGGAGGAGAGAGACACACTGTCATGATGTATAGTAACACACACACAGTAAAAGAGCGAGTTAACAAACACTACGTCTGCCTGATGTGAGTCTGTGGAGAGAAAAATATTTTTCTCATCTCGAGCGTTTTGTGTTTGGTGTTTAGTGACCCGACTGAGGAGGAAAAAACAATTTCAGCTTCAGTTTAATGCACTGGTCACATTTTTCTTTTTTTGAAAGAAAACCACTTCAGTCTAATTTGTATGACAACAGAAATGCACTTAAGCTACTTTTCTTGTGGCTCGTCTTGTCCTGCATTTGATCATGAGCCATAATAATAAGTCAGTGAGGCAAACAATGAACATGGAACACAATGTACCAGACACATTCACAGAGGTTGTTTCTACAAAGAATTGAACACTGAAAACATGACTGATATCATTTCTGTGAATACACAAACCCTTTGTTGTTGAGACAGAGCGCCTCCGACATTTATACAGGAGCAAAAATAACGTTACTTCAGAAACAGAACAACAAATGTCTGACTCGGAGAATTAATGAGTCAAATAAATAATAGGAGTCACAGCTATCTTCATAAAATGGAGAAGAAAAAGAAATCTGACATATTCGACAGTGCGCCAAAGACACTATACATAGAAATATATTTACTCTACTGGGCCAAATACATATATGAACACATGAAACAAATTCCAGTCTGATTGATACAGTCATGTCCTGTAGTGCTGAATCTTCAAACAGTAATGTAATTTATCGTCTAAGCGTGTGCAAGCTTTTAGATCTAATTTTAAGTTTCAGACAGTCATTTTTACACCTACATCTTTTGAACGTGATAAAGTTTCATATCACAGTAACAGTAAATTTAGACTCTTAGCACTTCATTTAAGTTTTGATACTTGATGACTATTTCTTTCATTATTAAGTTCAACCAACAAAAGTGGAGGAAAAGAAAAAAAGGGCAATGTTAAATTACAAAGACTAAATATTTGAATATTGCAAGCTTAAAATGTATAATGTGCTTTAATTTGACATGGAAAAACTAAAGAGGCCTACTTTGACAAAAATACTTCTTTCTAAAGAAATGTAAATGTATTTTCCTTTTCTTTTTTTTGGGGAAGAAGAGGATTTTACGGGGCAAACCGTCCTAACCTTGGGCTAACAAAGGCATGTGAGAAACGAGCATACAGCAAAGAACCTTCTAGAGAAAGACAGTGAGACAAAAAGGTATAAAAAGGTACAACATGCTAAATGGAGAGGGGAAAGAAAGGCAGTCAGGTGAGAAAGAGGGATACTAAATGGGGTTTAAGAAGAAGTGTTAGAATGACTTCATTTCTGTGTCGAACAAAAAGGTCACAGACTGTTTTCCTTCAGGCACCCCAAGAGACACACACGCACACACACACACACATACACCTGTCCCTGGAGAAAAGATCAATACACACACTGATACCACCGTAAGGAGAAAATCCGCTCGATATACACTACACACTTGCACACACACACACACCACCACGGGCAGTAGTACCGATCAATAAACACACACGTACAGGTGTCACCACCACTATCTAAAGAGAGGCCAATCAATGCTCACACACTGATACACCTGCACCAATCAGCTGCTCTGCGCTCAGATTCACTCTTTAATACACTGCCCCTCTCTTTCTCTGTATCTCTCTCTCTCAATTTCTCTTCTCTCTCTCTCTCTCTCTCTCTCTCTCTCTCTCTACCTTTCTGTGTCTTGTATGAAGAAGTCAGATGGTAAAGGTACCACCTGTGTCTTCTTCATACAAGAGTATATTTCTGCTATTCTGCTATAAAGGTGAGTCATGTTGAGCCTCGTGTCACGTGGCTCCGTCTCGTTCCAAAACACCACACACTGCTCAGATACGGAAAAGGGCACGCGGATAGTTTGATTAGGATGTGACCCAAATTCAAGAGTTTCAAAAAATTACAGGGAGTAAAAAATTCACACTTGAAATACCCCAATTTGTCAAGAGGAGCAGGTTGACTTCCTGCAGCAGCCAGAGGGGGGCGCTCTGGTCTTAAAGCAGCAGAGCAGAGACCTGACAACACTAACAGGAGAAAAAAAGTCACTGTGCCTCTGTGTGTGTATGTGTATGTGTGTTGCATTTACGCACACACATTTATGCATGATCTTTACATGCATTAATGCAGCTTGTGAAGACACAGCAGGGTCACTAAATCTGCTCTGTGGCCTTTGCTGCTCATCCTGCCTCCCCCTCCCTCCCTCCCTCCCCCCATCCCACCCTCCATCCCTCTATCCTTCTCCTCACTCTTCACCTCATCTTTCTCTCGGTTTTCTTCATCTTCTCCTGTGCTTGTGTCTGTTAATGATGATGATCTTTTTGCTTGCTCTTTCCTGATCCAAATCTCTCCCTGGATAATCATTTCCCGAAAGCAAATGCTTCTTTCTGTCAATATCGTTGTATCTACGTGTTAGATTTAATAAAGTTAAATCTAACATGCATTTAGAACTTGTGTTGGATTGTGATGCTTTTTTTCTGAGCAAAATCATGAACTGGTTTGTCTAAACAAAGAAATAAAAAGTGACAGATGTATCAAGAATGAAAAGAATATATCAGCTGCAGATCGACACCAAATGTCTGGGCCCATTTTTTATATTTTTGAATTCTCATTTCTGATTGGCTAACCACAGCAACAATAGCATAAAAAAATGTTCAGTTGTACAAAAACATTAGCAGTGAAGTGATGTGGAGAGTGATGCAATGCAGTCATGGGAAATGTGCAGGTGTGAGCATGAGCATGTCCTGATAACAAAACTAACACAACCCCACACCCATCTCCGAATGAAACCAAGAAGTTTACACCTGTTCTCTCGGGACTTGTAAGAAAGGCATTCTGGGAAATGAAGTAAAAGCCAATAACTGGCTGGTAGAAATGCGACACATTTTCATCTAAAAACCAGCTAAAAATGGATTTAACATCAAACTGTTGTGCAGTATTTAGTGACAGACACAAGATAACAGTAAGATGGAAGAGGTAAGCAGATGTGGTCTGCAGGAAAAGCAGCAAGCCCACAGTGTAAAGCTGTATGCAAAAGATAGAAGTGAGAGAGAGAGAGAAGGCTAAGTGAAAGAGAAAGAGTTGTTGAAGTCAACCTGTTCTTCAGCAGAAAGAAGCTAACCTTTCTGTGTAAATATTACTGTTGTGTAAAAATGTTTTCAACCCCACATGACACAGACAAGATGAAAATGTTGTGGATCGCTTTTTACTCCATTTACTGCTCTATATATTTGTAGAGGTGAGTGTGTGTGTGTGTGCCCATGTGTGTCAGTATCTTACTTTCTCAGTAAATACCCCAGGGCTTTGTGGTCTATACTGTGTGGTTTGGAGGAGTTTGTTAGTTGAGGGCCAGGTGCAGGCACACAACACATACACTCACAGAAGATAAACGGACCCAGCACACGCACATACACACACACACGCACACGCGCACACACACACACGACCGAAGGATAAATGGACCCAGTAGCAGGGAGGTCTGACAGAATGCCTTTTCACACCTGGCTGAGCCCAGCGGAAGGTGACAGAGTCACATCTCCCAAAGCGGGCGGACACACACACACACACACACGCACACACACCTTCTCTCTCTCTCACACACACACCTTCTCTCTCACACACACACACACCTTCTCTCTCACACACACACACACACACACACACCTTCTCACATTGGGGAGTTCAGGGTCATAAACAGCATCATGAATAAAATGAGGCTGTCTTAAACAGAAGGAGCCCTGTGTATGCATGTGTGTAGGTGCGTGTTTGTTTGTGTGTGTCTCTGTCTGTGTGTGTGTGTGTGTGTGTGTGTGTGTGTGTGTGTGTGTGTGTGTGTGTGTGTGTGTGTGTGTGTGTGTGTGTGTGTGTGTGTGTGTGTGTCTGTGCAGGCCCCTAACCCCCATGCCAGTTTGGATATGTAACGACCTTCTGTTCCCTGTGCTTAAATGGCTTAAATACTTCAATTAGACCTGGGTCACAATCCTCCACCCGTTAAAGCACGTCGTCACACACACATAAACAGACACACACACACATAAACAGACACACACACAGACACACACACAGACACACACCCACACACACACACACACACCCACACACACACACACACACACACACAGAGGTTTCATCATCCCACGCGGCGACCCCAGAATCTTTCGGTCCTCTTCTTGTCTGTGGCTCCAAGTGAAACTGCAGTGAAACATATAGCATCCCCTGCCAACACATGAGCAACAATTAAACTCGGCTCCCGTCCTCTCTGCCAGCGTCTCCCCTGGAACTCCTCCGTCCCGCTCCCTCCTCCTCCTCCTCCTCCTCCTCCCTCTGTCTCTCTCCTGCCGTGCTACCCTAGCGCTAACGATGCTGCCTTTTCATTAGACAGCCCCTGCTAATTAATCTCCATAGAGGAGAGTGACAGACCTCCCCCAATACACACACACACACACACACACACACACAAAGTGCACGCCAAGATATATGCAAACACACACTCCTTCTTCCCTCTCTCACTCCCTCGTCCCGCGTGGCGTTGGCAGCCCATTTCATGCTTTATCACGTCTTTTAATTGACAAACAAGCTGCTCTTTTCTCTTAGGCTGAGGTCTATATCACCCCCTCGCTCAGACACACACACACACACACACACACCACACACACACACAATCACAATCATACACACACACATAAGTAAGGAGCCAAGAAAACTAGTTATCTTTTCAGATTTCTGATTAACAGACACACACACACACACACACACACACACAAATAAGCAAATGCCTCCCCGCTGACATATGGCCCATGTGACTGTCACACAGTTCTCTACTCTTTGACACATTGATTCCCCACACACGCAAACACACAAACACACAGACGCACACACACACACACACACACACACACACACACACAGAGCCATGTCATATGTGCACTTAGGTTGAACATGAAGTTAAAAAAAAAAAAAAAAGCAAAAACATTCCCATCACTCTTGGCACTTCTTTAATCTTTTTAGATGTTTTTTTCTGCCATGGTTCACTCATCTGCTACAGGCCAAGGTCAATACCAATCACAACCGCCTTATTGATTCTGAGTGATCGTGTGACACCTTTTGCTTTCGTGATTCTCGTGGAAAAACACCTTCTTTCCACAACATCTATATGCTAAACTACAAATGATTGGTGGAATGCCAGTGGAAGATGCTACGTGAAGCATGAAGAGGGAGCGAGGTGAGGGGTCATCGCTCAGGGCTCAGAGGTGATCAGTGGTTTGAGTTTTATTTGTTATGTTCAGACCACGCCCACTCCTGCAAAGCCTCCACCTCCACCGATATTCTTTCTAAACGGATCATATTCTGTAAATAAAACGCCTTGTGAATAATTAAAAAACTCACCTCCCAAAGCTACTAAATAACTTGATACGGTTGGACATACTATTGGTCAAGACATATTTTGCACCGTAAGATTTAAAATATTTCTATTCCGACGAGGAAACGTTCTGCATGAAAAAGATTGGAGAAGTGTCGGGCGCTGTAAGTGGGCCTCTCTGAGCGTGCTGCTGGCTTAGTCGCCCCCTCCACTGCCACCACCTTCTCCTCTCACATTTCTCTGCTTTTTAATTGGGACTCTACAGCAACTACTACATCCCGTGGGATTCAGCTAAATTTGACACAGGTTGAGTTCAAACTGTTCGTCGATTCTACAAACTTAAAACAAGTGCTGATATTAACGCATATTAGGGCATGTAAATCTTACGTGCATCGTCTGACCTATATACAGTATGTATTAGGATTTTTTTTTTTTAATTTTTACCTATCGTGTCATGTTGAATTGTGTACTTCCTCATGAACATGCACCCTAACCTTGTTATTATTTTTTTTTTTTTACTTATTTTTCCACTATGTCAGGTTGTTTGGTGCTTACTCAAACCATCTACAAATTTACATCATAATGTTTCCACATTATCAATATCTAGTAAAGAGGATTTTTCTACTATTTTCTACAATGATTTCCTAAATGACTAAAATGTTACGTTAGACTATCTTGATTCCCTTTTCCGCTTCTTACATTTCTACACTATTAACTGCTCTGTGTTTAGTTATCAGAGCACCAGGAACGGAGCGAACAGAGAGGGTGAAAGACATTTTGTGTCTTTGGAAACTTTACATCAACAACTTTACATCAACAGTTCCTCCTTGACTGGTGTATACGTTTGATTTTAAATCTGGCATCATTTCTAGAATACAAGGAGCCTTCATTGACCTCTTACTGTTGTAGGACACATAATTAATGCCTGGCATCTACATCCAGGATTCATCTGTGTGTGTGTGTGTGTGTATGTGTGTGTGTGTGTGTGTGTGTGTGTGTGTGTGTGTGTGTGTGTGTGTGTGTGTGTGTGTGTGGTGACTGATGAAGCTCTGCTCAGGCCCTCACAAGTGAAGCTGTGCTATGTTAAGTTTACCGACAGTGTTGTTTTTGTGTAAAGATACTCACTGTGATGTGGTACTGTCTCCAGATCTCTGGACAAGCCTGAGAAAAGACAAAACACACAGTTGATATGGTTCTCAATGGGGGGAAGAAAGAGAAAACAAACATATACACATGTTTTTATGCAGAGTACATAAAAAGAATAAAGACAATGTCTGAATGTCTAAAGGACAAGCAGCAGTGTGGCGTTGTGCCTCTTTATAAGTGGGATTGCGACACTGGTGAAACGGACTGCTATCACTCACAGAGAGAGATGAGACTGTTTAACAGGCAGGAGAGGAAATTGAAAACCAGGCCGTGGGTTCATTTGTTTTTCTGCCTCATTGTCGTGTCTTTCGCTAAAGCCTATACACTGTGATTTCTCACTTAACAGTGTGTCTCCCCCCTCTGTGTGCATCTCTGCAGTCAGTCACTCAAACAGTCAGTAAGTCAGTCAGTCAGTCGTTTTGTCCCGGTGTGGCTAAAGCATTATCTCCGCGGCTTCGCCATGCTGTTCCTTAAGCGTTCCGACATCCTTTCCCAACCGCCACCACTTCCCACTGGGAAATTGAAAATGCCGCAGTCGCCGCAGGCAACAAGATTTATCTACTTACACACCTACTGAGTGAGGGAGACAGAATAAGAGAGAGAAGGAGAGGAAGATTTGAGCCTGTTCCTTGAAGATGGTTGTGTGTGTTTAGTTTTCTCCTGCATACACTCAACAACTTCCTATACAAATTTGCATGATATGCAAATTCACCGACTATTCTGGCCCAAAGTGCTTCTTCAACCCTCGGCCTTTAAGGCAGCCTGTAAAGAACAGTCGGCACTTTTCCTGGTTTAATCTGCACTGTTTAGATTTGAATACAGAGATGGACAAATATGGATTTCGACAGCTGTATCTTCCTCCACCTCTCATCTAGCTTTTCTATTCCTCAACAACCCCCTCCACACACGCACCCGCTCCCTCCAGACCGCCGGGGTAGTGTGTTGTTGTCGAGGGCGACAGGCGAGGCGAGCGACACACTCGCGCTCCGTCAACCGTCTGTCTTTAATGAGAGACACAGAAAGGCCCAGGGGACAGAGACCTGACTCTCTTTCTCTCTCAAACACACACACTAACACATACAGTATAATTTGTGAGTGCAAGGGAAAAAAAAAAAAAGTTATGTGCTCCAAGAAAAGGGTAATTACAACACCACACAACTTTGCAGCCTTTGTTTGCTGCTGAAAATAATATGCAAAAGAGAGGGGGAGAACAAGATGAACGCAAGGATCTGGACGAAGAGGTGAGAAAGAGTAGGTGAGAGAGGAAAGAGAGAGAGAGATGGAGGGAGAGAAAGAAGAAATGGTGCTGTGTGTCCTGGTCTCCCCTCTCCCTCTGGTGTTCACCTGGTTACTCATCCATTACACAGAGCACAGTACATGACTGACGGAGAGAGAGAGAGCAAGAGAGAGAGAGAGAGAAGGAGAGAGAGAGAGAGTGAGGAAATAAAAGAGAGAGCTGGGCTCACACAGCGTTTTCCCATTCTATGGCATTAGTGTAAATGGCCAAGGTAATGAACGTTGCGGTGGGATAATTGTCATTGATGGTCATTAGATTCACCCTTCAGTGCCAACACACACACACACACACACACACACACACACACACACACACACACACACACACACACACACACACACACACACACACACACACACACACACACACACACACACACACACACACACACACACACACACACACACACACACACACACACACACACACACACACACACACACACACACACACACACACACACACACACACACGCCTAGAGCTGGAATATGCAGCATGGCGGAGACATAACTAAGCTGTAATTGCTGAAGTGTATCAATTAATGTGAACAGCAGCGTGTGCTGACCCCTGGTCATCATTACTACTGAGAGAGAAAGTAGCGGGTGGGGGGCTGAACGAGGGAGGGATAGAAGGGCTAGTGGAAAGGCAATAAAGAGTGGGTTGTTTACATTAAGGAATAATTGTTCTGACTGCAGCCCACACACACACACAACAAACACACAACAAACACACACTATCTATGGTTGTTGTGGCTCATGTATGTAGTATAAAGATGATTGAATTCAGAGTTTTCCTATTTCTTATTCCTGCAATACTTCATCCTCTTCTATTTATGACTCTTCATTTTACTTCATATTTCCGTTTTTTTTTTCTATCTGTCTAACCGCTAACTGATATTGATTTATCTT
The DNA here is from genome assembly GCF_905171665.1 of Trachurus trachurus. Taxonomy (NCBI): domain Eukaryota; kingdom Metazoa; phylum Chordata; class Actinopteri; order Carangiformes; family Carangidae; genus Trachurus; species Trachurus trachurus. Next base: position 16,702,293 of record NC_139891.1, on the reverse strand, counting down.
TAGGTCCAGTAATTAGTTGGATTCCTAGGTTTCCTCTATGCATTGCAATCAATGTGTTTGACTACTGTACCCAAGTGTACCCAAAGTGTGTTCGTCACATGTGTGCTCCCATCGGTCCCATTACATGGAGCTCCTGTGTCAAACTGACAATATTTTGTACAATAGCACACTTTCTACATAATGAAAACTTTTCGATGAGCCCTGACCTCAACCCCGCTGAGCAGCAGTGGGATGAATTATTTGCATATGTGCAGGAACCTTGTTTTCTTCTTTGACCTCCAACCTAACGAAACAGGATGTTAAAGGTTACTCACGTCAAAGAAGTGTCCCGTCATGCTGCAGCGATGACACTGTTTGTGCCAGTACGACCTCTCGCTGCAAGAACTGAACAGGTGACCAGGGAGGCCACAGTTGTTGCAGTGCTTATTGGGACATTCACTGGACATATGGCCCGGGGTGCCACATAGGAAGCAGGCTGACAACTTCTGCAAAAGTACAAACACACACACACACACATTTACATAGATTCACGTAACTTGCTGCTTCTCACTGTATTCACACTAAGATTCACATATGATGTGAGCCTTTGCTGAGTAGAACTGACTTTGGGCTCGGGGCAGTTCTTGGAGAGGTGTCCGGTCTTGTTGCAGTTTCTACATTGGACATTCTTGCTGGTGTAGTATCTGTTTGGCACACGTGGGTTTACCACCCTGGCACCTTTGTCTTTGTTGTATATCTGCGCCTGAAACAGATAATGAGGGAACATCATGTTGTTGATGCGAGGCTCGATGAAAAGACCTTGTTCTTTTGACCATAAAAAAATATATTACAACTCATTGTGATTGGTTCATGCTGTGAGACAAGACTGTGCAATCATAGTTACAAAAATATATATTATTTGAGAGTTTAATATACATTTTCCTTCTCACTTTTTAAAAATTCACTGTCTTTTAGACCACAAACGCAAACCATTTTGTACAATGAGTGGCTAAATGTCAGAGTACACATTTTTATTCAATATAAACCTGGCTGATTGTCACCTACCTCTTTGTCCTTGTCAGAAACCACCCAGCTTTTCTCTTTTTTACCATCTTCATCTGAAAACACAGGAAAAGAAATGCATTTTAACATTGCAAATGCCTTTGCGAAAGTCTAGGTTCCTTTTGTTGATAGTTGGTGTAAGTACAATGTCATTTTGATTGTACTAGTAAAGAAACATTATGATGTTATTTCTTTCTTTTTCAATACATACACTCCAAGACCAGTGGATTCATGATGAAATATGATGATTGATTAATATATGAGCAAAGCGACCCACACACATGCATCAAGTACACAGAGACCAGACAGAAATTATGGAGCTAAATATGATAAATGTGTCCAAATCTGAATCTACTCTTGCCCTCAGTTGTTTTCTTACTTCAACAACCTGACAAGACATATAACCAGGGTTCAATAAAAAACCAGGACTAGTGGATTCTTGACAATATCCAGCCTTATTAAGAACTCTGCACCCCGAGGAGCAAGTTTAGTTTCCTGTAAGAGAAGGACACACACACACACACACACACACACACACACACACACACACACACACACACACACACACACACACACACACACACACACACACACACACACACACACACACACACACACACACACACACACACACACACACACACACACACACACACACACACACACACACACACACACACACACACACACACACACACACACACAGAAACTGAG
>NC_139891.1:15744836-15977538 GCF_905171665.1 Trachurus trachurus | reverse complement strand
GAGTTGAATATCCCACTCTACCCTTCAGAGAGGGGGAAGCATCATCCCAGTATGTGTCTTTTAGAGTGAGACAGAGAAACAGACATACAGACAAACAGACAGGCAGCTCCTTTAACCAGAGCTGGGGGCCACGCCCCTGTAGTGGTGGTAGTGGACTATATGCTATAATCTGCTAGAGGTCCATATTGGGGAACTTGTAGGGCTACGGTCAATCCAAGATTCCAAATAAAAGCAACAGGTTGGGTAAAATTACAGAATCCCTCCTCCTTCCTTTCCTGTCCCCTCCAGGTTAGAAGTTCCATTTCTGTTTGTCCACAAAAAGTCTCTCCGAGCCGCCCTCTCAGTCTGCACCATTTATGACAATACATTCAGTCCCTGCTTTCATTTCACCTGCGGTATCTTGACCATATTGTCATGAGCCATAGTTAATGTCACACACACAGTACATCGATCAATCCGGGGCGGGCCAGCTCAGTCTGTCAGTCAGTCAACAACACAGAATGTTTTCATTGGAAGGTTGGAAATGTGAGAGTGGGCCAGGGAGGGACAGAAGTCATTTTGATTGGCTCTATAGACTGGTAACCAGGTGGGAGGGGTCTATGGGCGGCTCCTCGGGCGACGAATCAGACTCCTCCTTGCTCCCAGACACCATGTATCCATCGCTGCCACCACGACCCATGTGGTAATAGCTCTGTAGCTCGTGCAGGTGATTCCTGGAGCCCAGGTTTGGCATGCTCTTATAATAGACATCATCCAGCTCTGGAGCGGTGGCACTCTTACAGGGCTGCAGCTCCCCTGAGCTGTCTTCCTCTCCATCTGTTAAACCGTTCATCTGCCCATCCGGGAGGTCCGTCAGCACCGGCATGCTGGTGTAGAGTGAGTCTCTGTGGTTGGGTGAATGCGTGTGCTCGTCAGTGTGCTCGTTGGTCAGCAGGGGGAAGAAGCTCTCGCTGGTCTCTTGGGGAATGCGCCGTGGCCGGGAGAAGCTGTGGGGAGGGGGTGGCGGCGGAGGGTGGCTGTCCGGAGGAGGGGGTCGTGGCGGCAGGAGTGGCGCGTTGGACTCCTCTCTGATAATCTCCAAGCCCAGGTTCTCCTCATGGGGGAAGGCTGTGGGGTTGTCCAGCACCATTGGACCATTGTCCTCTTTACCGCCTCCCACACACCCACCAACTCCACTGCTGCTGCTGCTGCTGCTGCCTCCTGCCATGCTCCCTGAAAGAAGCAAGCAGGTGTAACCGTTATAGCACGCCGGTGTGATAACACGTGGCGATGATTTAAGTGCTCCAAAGTGGTGATGTCAGTGTTAAGTGGTCGAAAAATGTTATTTGACTCTTTAAAGCTGCTTTAATCAACATTTTTATATTAACAGTGGATCAAATTACAATGTGTAATGAGACAGGGGTTTGTTCGTACTGTATCATCACCTGACTCATTTACCTGCATTTCCCCTCACCTTTACAAAGGGTTTTCAGACTCTTTGATCTAACTGTTTTGGTTTTCCAGCCTGCAACTTTAGTGTTTTTTGATCAGGGAATCGCTCTCATCTCTGCCGTTTTCTGTCACAGCAGGCAGCCATTCTCAGTGAAAGGGCTCTAAAAACCCACTGTACAATACCAGACTACCCATCCTGCATCAGATGGTACTAAACAATAGTGGACTAGTTATAGAGCCAAATATTTCGCTCAGTGAATGAAAAATACAATTTTAGTATTGGGACTTGCAGATGTTGCTGATCTGCATATTTAGCTCAGTTGTACACTAACATGTTTGCCATATAAATTAAGGCAGCGATAAAATGTCACTTTTGTGTTCACAGCTTGATAGAGAAAAAATAAAATTCACTTACTGCAGCTTTAACACGTCTATATACATCATTTACACATGTAAATGTTACCCAACAGTATAATGTTGTCTGTTTTGGAGGCAGATGCCTGTGCTCCTTTCTGTGGTTTGGAAAAAAAAAATTCTAACATAAATATGCTGCTTTCCCTAGATCCTGACCCCAAAAAACAAGTGTTAACACAGCTGACCTGCAGAAGCCAGGATCAGCTCTCTAAGGGCTGTCTTGTAATTGCACAAGAATTCCTAGTTATGTTCATTTGAAGCAGCATCCCTGTCTGGAATGATCAAATGAAACCAGTCACCTCCGTTGGCCATGCCGCTGTTGACCAGCTTGTTCATCAGGTTGTGGTTGCGTTCTGTAGTGGCTCTCTCGTGGTTGTTGAGGTAAGACGGGATGTAATTGGAGGTCAGCTCCTTCAGGATCTTCTTCTCCAGGGTCGTCTCCTTGTGGTTGCCGTGGGTGCCATAGCCACCGCTACGGTCTAGAATCTGAACGCAGTCACCCAAAAAGTCGCAGTCACTGCCGGCCATGCTGTAGTTGTTGGCGTGGTTACCATTAAGAGGGAGCGTATCCATAACACTGGAGTCTCTTGCGTTGTTCAGGATGCCCTCTGAGGAGCAAATAATTAAAAAAAAGTAATAATTATTGGGATCCTTAAATAAACTAAGTGGATTTCTCAGAAGAAAGATTTTAATTATTGTTTGATATCATAGCGTGTGCTGTGAATTGAGGATTAAAAAGTAGCAATGATAATTTTCTTGGAAAGAAAAATGCTTCAAGCTTCCATAATTCATTTAAGAGAAACCTCAGAAGTACTTTCTTTTCTCAATTACTGCCAGCACTACAGCAATACAAAAAGTAGAGTTAGAGTTTCACAACAAAAATAAATGTTTTGAAGTGACACTTAAAGTAAGTGCATTGCAAGTCATTTAAAGTGTAAATATAACCCATGACCATAACCATTCCAATTCAAAGAGATTCAATGCTAATGCTGATTTAAAAAAAATAAATAAATAAAAACAAAACTATACAAATATTGTTCCAGAAGAAAACTTTAAAAAAGCATTCCATGGAAAATTAATCTAAAACCAAAAAGGACAAAAGGACTGAGATATTTGAGAAAAAAAGAAAAGCTTTAGCATGTCTGACAGCCAGATAATACCACTGTTTTGCTGTAGATTGGACTGAAAATGTTAGGCAGAACGCTTTGGAAGCAAGAAAAGAGAGAAGAAGTTATTTAAGTAGTTGAGTATTAATTTAGCCCATACTTGTGTCTCGGTAAGGTGCTAATGGACAGCATGAGGGAGGAGAGAGAAAGGAGAAACTGATGTGAGTTTTTTCGTATCGAGAGAAACAAATTTCAGCAGTTACAAAATCAGCAGTTGCACAGTAATTGGAGGCGTGATGAAAGCTGTTTAACAAAGAAACCCTCTCTGATTTTTGAAATCAAAGTCTGCTTTTCAGAGCCTTATTGTTAACTGGCTATTATCTTGTAGCTTGTTATTTATGTAACACCGAGAAAACATAAAAACACACCTTACAAATTACATTTAAAAACATGGTATATCTCACAGTAAGCATGCAGCACCACAAGCAAAACACACAATTCCCAACTGACTGACACATAGACACTGGCATTCAAAACTAAGCACTGTATAAAATGTACTGCATAAAATAAAAAAATCTTTTAAAAAAACATGAACAAAAAACAAAAATGTTATGGCTCCAAAGTAGCTTATGAATAAGGTGAATTTGTAATTTGTTATGTATGTGTGCATCTTTGGAGAACAATAAATCAGCATGTGCGCTAGTCATATCATTTTGATAAATCATCAATTGAATTGCATCTGTACATTTATGTGCAGTGAGAACTGCCCAGTGGGTGTCCTTTGTGAAAGATTATTGCAGTGTGATTGATTGTCCCACTTGGGAGCCATAATAAGGCTAGATCAGATATGCAGCCAAAGGTGTATTACAGTTTAAAATGAAATAACCATGCAAAATAAATGCAATGTGCAGAAAAATAACTCTAAGCTAACTTTCCAAATGCTGTATGTTTATAAAAGAAACATCAGGCACACCTTGGGTGTTGTACATGCCCACGGCTGGGTTATTATAGACTGCCGAGTCCCCCAGGAGAGTGTTATAAGGATTGTTAGTACCATGGGGACGAAGGAGAGCATTAGTTATAAGATGATTAGCCATGGCTCCTGGTACAGGCAGATAGAGAAAGAGAGAAGAGGAGCAACAGCCAAGTCGAGAGAGAGAGAGAGAGAGGAAGAGAGAGGAAAAGCAACAGCCAAGTCAAGAGAGAAAGAGAGAGAAGCACTCGAGAAAAAAAGGCAGAGCGGAGATAGAGGTTGAGGGAGGGAGCATGTAGACGTTGCACAGTGGAAGTAAGCAAGAAGGAAGTAGAGGAAGGGAGAGTGAGATGGAAAGTGAGTGTGTGGAAGAAAGAGGGAGAGAAGAGGACAAGTAAATCAAACAAGCAAACATAGTTTGAGGTGAAAGGCAAGAAAAAGCTTGACAAGTCATTCTTGCAGCCGCTGCATACAAGTCGAGAGGGGATGAGAGAGAGAGGGAGAGGGGGAGGAGAGAGAGAGAGAGAGAGAGAGAGAGAGAGAGAGAGAGAGAGAGAGAGAGAGAGAGAGAGAGAGGGAAAAGTAGCATAGCTCGGAGAAGATTGTGCTGCAGTTCAATACGCTTGAGCAGAGAAGCATGACTACAGGATAGTTAATGGACAAAGGGGCCACAAAAAAAGTGTTGTCAGTGCATTTTCTTCCCTAGGTGGGAGACAGATCATGTACACATTAAGACACTGCGGAAAAACAGAAGACGAATGACCGTGACAGCTGCTGTACATTCCTCCTCATACTTTCATCCTCACGTTATACCTCTGCCACTAGTCCTACTGTAACTGCGGATCTGTGTCATATAGCTTCAGAACACAGGTTTAGAGGTTGTGGGGGTGGTGGGCTGAAACACTCAACCATCTCTGTGGTGATACTGTTTTTTTCTTCAGTAGAGAGAAAATAACACAACATTTTTAGCTGTCTAATTCCCGTGTTTGAGGACACCACAGTTCAGTTCATATTAGTAAAACTTCATTGCCATTTCCCTATCAGAGTCGAGACGCTGGCAAGCAGCCTGGACTTGGCTGACAAAATAGAGCTCTAGGTAGAATAAATTAGAAAGAATGAAGAAAGTGGAACGTGGCAGAATACTGAATGATATTTGGGCATCCGCACAGACTGTTACTGAAGAAAAAAATCTGTCTACTGGATGTTTATTTATTGTGGACAATGCACATTAATTAATATGAATATTATAAGGATTTGCACCCTTAGTCCCAACACAGTCTTAAATTAACATATTCCTTCTTCATTTTACTTCCCCCTTATTGCAACAAGTCACCTCTCTATCAGAATATCCAGTTTATTCCACTCCATCCTTATTCACTAAGCCACAGGATGTAGTCATTTGAAATCTACTGGCTAAGTAGCTCTCTGCACCATACTTTAAAGTGTGAGAGAAGGAGGAGGTAGGGGTGTCTTAAGCCTTGCCTCACTAAGTGTGTGATAATTCAGGCGCTGACACACACCGTGTCTGCTTTAGCATCAATCTGTCATGCTAACAGCTTATTAGTGGCCTGAAGGAAGCGAGGGCCACACCTCGACTTAGAGACTAACAAATGGCAGTGTATATATGTGTGTGCGTGCTCCTGTGTGTGTGTGTCAAAATGTCTAGCCATTTGGGTGTCTATGTCCTCATTACCCTAGCCCTGAGACAGCCATACTCATGGATTCCATTCTTACAGTCCATTACTGTGGTTTGCTCTGGAGGGAAGGCAATAGAAAGCTCAGAATACAGTGAAAATACAGTGATCTGAGCCTAATAGTCGTTTTGAAATTGGGTAACTACAGCAGCCTTCATATAATAAGATAAGCTCGGCTGAACACGGATTCTCAGGTGGAAAACACTGCAAAACTGTTCTCTGCTACCATACGACTGGACAAACAGTCTCACTGTAGGTTTAAGCACTGGTAGCTTCACCTGAAGTGACACACTAGTGGTGCATTCAGCAAATAACACAGAATTAATTGAATGCATACCTTAGAGGATAGTTATAATAGGTGCCACTGGAGTTCAGCTTTAGAGTCGAGCAGATGGAGGATTTCTCACCTACAAAGCCTCAAAAGGGGACTGTCCTTGGAAAAGGAAGTATAGAGGCCCTCTCTAGCACAGTTAACTCTGAACTGTATTTATAATGGGACCACAAACTGGTTGATTTTTCAGTTTTGACAGGTCGGCTCCAAACTCACTTTTCTGTAAAGTCATCCTTTGAAGCAGCAAAAAAAAGCAGTAAGTGATATTTACACTCCACTCTGCTAATCCTCCTCTCTCCACGAACACAGTACCATTATTAGAAGTTTGGACTCCTACCACTTTACTAAATGACAGTGTATGCTGTCTGAACCTCCCGCTATTAATAAAGTAGATATGGTGACAGTGATGAGGATGCAAATGGTAGGTATCCCGTGGTTACCTCTGTTGAGTGTGGCAGAGCTGTTGATGTCTCCAGTGATGAAGGAGGACTCCTGTTTCCTCACAGTGTCATTCCACATCCGCCTGATACGACTCTATACACAGAGGACAAGAAGCGAGAGAGAAATAGATAGGGAGGGAGAAAGAGGTGGAGAAGGCATGGGCAAAGACAAAGAGGTGCAGCGATGGTGAAGGGAAGGAAGAATAAGAATAAAGGAAGGACCAGGTATAAGGGAAAAGAGAGGGTGCAAAGACAACAAGAGCACCGTGGGGAGGAAAGAAATGATGACAAAAAAGGGGGGGGGGGGGGGAAATATAGTAAGAAACATAATATACGAGGGTATGGTGTGCAAACAAAGGGTAAATTAGTGCAGGAGTGGCAGTAAAGGAAAAAGTAAAAGCAACAACCAGCAGGAGAGAAACAGATGGAGAAAAATAATCACCCATCAATTCCATTTATGCTCCATCTACCTGTGCTCAGCATCAATATGTGAGAGTGTTAGTTAGGGTTTGGGTTATCTCACTTTCAACACAAAACACACATTTTAAGTCTGTAAATACAAGATCCAAAATAAAAAAAACTGTCTGTTTCTGTTATGGTTCACTTCTGCTTGCAACAAAACTGCTTAGAAAGTGAACAGGGATAACCCAAAACCCTCATGGCTCTGGTCTCACCTGAGAGTCTGCTGTGCTGTAGCGTCCAGGTGTGCAGGCAGGTAAGCTCACCTGTGAGCCTGTGGAGTAGCGGCCTGGAGTCCGGGAGGTGGTGGTCTTACTGGAGGAGGAGATGGAGGTCTCCACGCTCTTGCCGCTGCAGCAGTGAGTGCGTAGACATTTGCCGTACTCTTTACGCACCTGGGTAAAAGGAGGAGAGAAAGGCACATGAAGAAGAAGAAGGAGGAGGAGGGGGGGGGGGGGGTGTAGGGGGGTGACTGATGTTCCACTTTGACCTTGCACATGTTGTTGAAGCATGTTTTTAAGATGACATACCAGGCACAAAAGAAAAAAAAAACTGGAAGAGCTTAACTTGATATAGTGTCCCCCATTAACTACTTTCTCCTTTTCTTACTCAAATTCTTTGTGCAAACACTAACCCCATAAAAATGTAGACATTAAAGGATTAACTTCATAAACTTCGACATCAACATCCGATCCCAAATGTTATTACCGCCGCACATCCATCTGAAATGGACACATTCCTTAGGGAGACATACGATGCACTTGCACACACACAAAACATCTGCATTTAGATCCCAATCAAGTTAGAACAAATACGACTGTAATTGCTTTTTAACAAGCTTGTTGGACTGACAGACGTGTATTGTCACATGCTCTGTTTGAACAGCTGTGTGGTGAGTTGCTCCATGCATCTTGAGAGAAACCATGTTGGGCCGCAGCCAAAGACAACCTCAGCACTGTTCTGAGGACATCTCTCTGGATACCTGATCCCGCGGCCTAACACATACACGGACAGTGCACACTGACTGCTACACCACCACACACAAACATGCGCTGCAGTTGTTTACTGGTTGTACACTTAAAACCAAAAAACTCTCTGTGGGATTGCAGCCAGACGAGAGTATTAAGCATTTGATGAATTTTCTTTCCATATCCTGCTCCTCTTGTGAACTCCCAGGCACTGACAGTGTGTGGGAGACTCTGTAAAAAATATCCCAGGATGTGTAGGCCCTTCCTGGAAGCCACATATAATTCAAATTTTAAAAAGCGGTACATACTCGCAAACGCCTCTAATCCTATAGGCCAAATAAACCAAAAACACACATGTATACAGTACCATAACATTTAGACACACCTTCTCATTCAATGGATTTTCTTTATTTTTATTACTTTCTACATTGTAGATTCAAACTGAAGACATCCAAACTATGAAGGAACACATATGGAATTATGTAGTAAAAACAAAAGTGTTAATTAAAACAAGAGTGTTATCTGTCGTCTGACCTAAACCAAACTGAGCTGGACCACAGACTGTGCAAAGCTGTCTTCAAAGCAAAAGGTGGCAACCTCGAAAAATCTAAAATCTAAAACATATCCTTCTTTGTTTAATACTTTTTGTGTTTACTACATAACTACATATGTGTTCCTTCATAGTTCTGATGTCTTCAGTATAAATTTACAATGTAGAAAGCACTAAAAATAAAGAAAAAACATTGAATGAGAAGGTGAGTCCAAACTTTTGACTGGTAGTGTACATCTGAAGGCCATCTTTTAAAAATGAAACAAGGAGCTGTGTTTCAGTGAGAACAAGGTTGATCTATTTAATCACAGAAATCATAAGAGGAGTGTTTCCATAACCAGACCTCCTCGACATGGAAACAGGCATCTCTCTCCTCTGCATGTGTCCAAAATCTAAGACAATTGGAGCTTAATCTTATCAAAGTTTTGAAAATGCTATTTCAGGCTTGACGACCTCGCCTGATGATAAAAAAACTTTCTTTTCTGCTGGGTGAAGACGAGCAGCTCAGTTTGTTACCTGCTGTCACACAGTGAAAAGTGAAAGAGAGTGAGCCGCTGAGAGTGAAAATATGAGAATCGAGGTGCCAGTAGGGTTACTGAATGACCAATCAAAACTGTGACAGCTCTGCAGATATTTTTGGTGTCCCCTGCTGATCAACGCCAATGCTAGCATGTCTGTGAGTTTTCTTTGTGTATGTGTCTGTGTTTGTGTTTGTATTTGTCTGCCTGTCACAGTGACTATCTATTTGTGTCCTTTATCTCTGTGTGTCTCCCTCACCTTCTTCTGCAGTATACAGTGGAAGATGAAGATAAACATGCCCTGCAGAGAGTTGAAGATGGTGAAAAGGTAGGCCATGATGACAGTGCTCTCGTTGATGTACATTAGTCCAAAAGCCCAGGTCAGGCCGAGCAAACAGAGCAGAGCTATGGCCCCAATCACCCAAGACCTGCAGGAGAAGCAAGAGAGACAACATCATTGTTTGCCACATCCCTCAATCTGCTCAAGTTATTTTACAGGTGACATTGGAAGTTGGATAGAATAAGATGCTTGTCTTTTTTCCCGGATCAGTAAAGCTATTCAGCCAAGTTTGATGCATGTGGGACTATGAGGCCGGAGAAAGGGGTTAGGGATGGTTCATTCACAGCCCAAACACTGTGGGAGTGGGATGAGGGTAACAGTGGGAGGTTTTGCTCAAAAGAATTATACTCTTAGGAAAACGGTGAGAGAAAAGAGAGAAAAGTGAACTTGCTCATCTAGATACCATCTCAAGAGAGGGAGGGAAGGTTAGAAGCTAGCCGACGTCAGCTACTAGAAGTGGGAAGGTCAGGCACGTAGAACTTCGTTCAAAGATACATCCAAAAAGTCTGTCATTCAAAGTACATGTCAAAGGGTAAAAACATTTTCACATACAGCAGTGGGTTCTGAAGTATGTTACTACAACTGTGACAGTAACTATTTAATGGAATTAAATTGGATAAAAGTTTTCAAGGCTGTGGAACTCCATTTCAAATAAAGCCTATGCAGGAATGAGTCATAAAGGCCAAATGTCAGAGTTTTGGTCATGTCGAAGCATGTGTATGGATCGTAAGTCACTGCCTGAGTGTGTGCGTGTGTGTGTGTGTGTGGCCATGCGAGTGGCTCCACTGGGCAGTAAGTAGACGGACATTACAGCCATTATAAATGACATTTCTGAGGAAAGGTCAGAGTTTCGAGTTTGCCACAGCTGCGATGATGGCTGTTAATTTGATTGGCTGACTGGGTAGTGATCACCTCTTGTGTGAGGAATGGAGGAGAGGAAGGAAGGAAAACGAGGTGGAGGGCTGTGGGTGGGGCTGGGTAGGCAGAGGGGGGGATATTAGGAGAGTCAGGAGGAAGAAAGAGAGAAAGAAGAGGAGAGTAAGTGAGTGAGACTGAGGTGATTGATTCGATGTTGCCCTCTGTGGCACCATTCAGGCGAGACAGAACCTCCAATAAAGCTCGTCTGACGACCCACTTCAATAAAGGGTACACTCATCCCTCTCTTTTCCATCCCTCCATTTCACCTCTCCCTCCAGTGCTCCCTTGAGTCTCTCTCAGCTCTGTGTGCCTTCATTCACATCTCACCATTATAATATTTCAATAGCACTTTAGGTCTATAGGTCACAGGAGCTCACAAATCACACACGAACAAGTAATCCATTTTACAAGGCAGGTTAATGGTTAATTTAGGGATATGCAAAGACTCTAAGCAGCTTCGACAGACAAATACGATGACAAGCAAACCAATCAAAATGTCTCTGGGAAGGCAACAGGCATCTGATTGGAGAGTGGCCTTACCAGAGCCAATCCACAACAAAGACAACATATGAAGGCTTGGAATTAAAGAGACAAAAGAAAGAAAAAGGAAGAAAAAAATGATAAGACAAAAAGGGCATGATGATGATTAACGAGTAAATGAACCAAAATAAGACACAATTAATGAAGTGAAACAGATTGAAATCAATTCAGCCTTCAGTCAGCTCACAAAGACTTAGGAACCTTGTTAAAAAGGGGGAAAAAAGATACAAAACCATTGTGTTCAAAATGGGTCTTTAATTTTATCTTTCATCTGGTTTTTTGATTACATCCCCCTGAAATGCACTGAAGCAAAAACTGTCCGCTTGTCTGAGATGCCTCCCACTTGAAGTCCTACTTAAAACTGCTGTCATGAAAGATACATTGGCAGTAATATTTCAATGATAAATCAAATGACTAAGCCATTTGGTGATTTACATTATAAATTCCGAGCCGTGCCTCAGTAAGGCGTTGAGCTCTGAGCCATGGCATATTGTTTGAATTAGGCTCAGCCTTTCGTCGTGAGCTGCACTGGAACGAGAAATAACACAATCCTGAGTAGTTAGCTTAGTGGACAGAGTTTCAGTGGTCTGCGGGAATGAAGTCATATTTCAGTGACATTCTCTGAGGGTGATATAAGTAACGGTGACATGATGAATTCAGTGAGTAGTATCTTGAAATAATGTCAGACAAAGGTGAAATGTGCTTCATGCAAGATGCTAATGTAAAAAAAATGGCTGATAGACAATATATTTGTAATGGATAGTTTGACATTTCAGGACATACACTTATTAGCTTTCTTCCCAGGAGTTGGATAAGAGGATCAACATCACATCCAGATGTTACAGTAAATATAAAGCTGGAACCAGCAGCCTTTGAGTTTAGCTTACAAATACGACTGGAAACGGTTCGCCTGACTGTGCTTAAATGTAACTCAGTTAAGACGTCATACCTCAGCTGTTTTATCTAAACAAAAGCCAAGTGCAAAAATGGTGTTTTACCATTTTATAGAAGGTTGTGTGCTGGGCCATGTCTGACACACCACCACCCCACAAAACCACAGCTTGCCCTTCATACATTTTGTTTTATGCACGGAATAAACAAACATGATACAATATTTGAATCTGTGAGCTTTAAAAATGTGCTGGTATGCAGATTTTGTTACTTTTGGACAAAGCCAGGGTAGGTTTTCCCCTCATCTAATCTTTATACTAAGCTAAGTGACTGCTGGCTCCGGCTACATACTTAATTTGGAGGCATGAGAGTGTTATCAGTCTATTCATCCTGACAAGAAAAGGAAATAAGTACATCTTCCAGAATGTCAAACTAGGCAAACAGGCCTGTGTAATCACATCCCCTTTCAAAATCAAGAGCTCTGGTGTGGTGGCAGAATGCTCTGCACACATGCACTTACTTGATGTTGTCCAGACATCCAGAGTCTGGTTTGAGAATGGCCGTGTGATGGAACATCTTATAAAGAGCGATGCCGAGGAAGATTACATTCAGCTGAAACACACAGACACAAACATGTACAAGTTAATATTCTGCAGCAATGAGCCTAATTAAAGGCACAATGTCACCACAACAATTCACTCACACACAGTGCATATCATTTCATTTTCCCTTCCAGCAGTAATTGGCTTGGGGACACTGTATCAGCCCACAATCAACAACCCCTTTATGTGCTCGAAAAACGGCAGCTTGAGCATCAGGGAAAATACAGCAGTCATTACAACCATCGAGGATCATTGTTATAATAGAAATCCAATTCTCACAGTTGCTGTCTCTTCTACTGCCCTGCCAATGCATAGATAGCGTGGTTTAATAATGACTCATCTGGGCTGTTGTGTTGAGTCTCCAAGGTTGTATATGTTACCAATGGGCATAGAGTCATAACAGTGCAGTCCCACCTGCCCTGCTCCCTCCCACAGCTTCGGTTAGATCAGTGATAGCCTGGCTGACATTTCTAAAATGAGTACAGAGCATCAGTGTACATGCTGACATTCACCTAATTGGGAACATGTCCCATAGCTTTCTTGTGTGCGTGTGTGTGTGCATGTGCATGTGCATGTGCGTGTGTATGTAGGTATAAATACACTCATTCTATACTGTACTTCATACTATATGGTTCCCTTGTTCTTGTCTTTTTGTCTGTTCATGTTCGAGATTAAAGAGTTTTCAACCTCCAAAAAATGATCAAATTGAGATCTTGACTGTCTGTGATCTTCTTTTCACTGTGTAATAAAGTAACTAGACCAAGAGGAAGTGCATTTCCTGCATCATCAAATAAAGGAACCATAACTCTGTTGAGTTCTTATCATAATCTGTGTGACGTACAACAGTCTGTGCTCTGTGCCCCACCAAAGATTTCTAGCTTGTTGGAATACAGTATGTGCCCACTTGAGGGTAAATCCATGAGTGGGAATCATTAAACTGACATTAAGTTCCTTCTGTTCGCACTTGCACTACGAATAACTCAGTGAAACCTTGTAAGAGCTTAACAAACACCTTAATGTGGCCTGTCGTTTCTGCACGAACATGTGGCAGCCTACTATGTTCATGTAGCACTATGTCAAGTAGTGAGTGAGCATGCATGTATGTGTATCTCACCATAATGATGAGTGTGGCAGGGCCAATGAAACTCCAGATGAAGTATGTGTCCAATCGCAGCCAGCACCTAGAGAGACAGAGCGAGATAAGGAGTGAGCGAGCGGGAGAGACAGCAGGAGAGAGACATCATGCATGAGAAACAGAGGGAGGAAGAACAGGACAGAGGGAAGAAGCATAGGGATTAAAAACATGCTCCAGTCTCAGATGGATGTAGGGTAGCAAGGATTTACCATCAGAAGAAAGGACATGCATCACAGTTACACACACACAGAGAAAGAGTGAGAGAGACAGAAACAAGGAGGGGAAAAAAGCAATACATTACATGCCATACAGTAGATCAAATGCATCACGACAGAGGGAGGACAAAAGGAATTGAGGTGGAGGAAAAAGTGAAAGAGATGGAGAGGAGTGAGAAAGGTGTTGCAGGACGGGGAAAACACACTACACAGTATACACACACCTGAAATATACATCACACACAGAGAGCGAGGCAGCAAGGGATGAGCACCTGTGATAAATAAACCTTTACTTCCCCCTTAGGACACAGATATATGACACGGCCACATCCTGTGGTCGCAAAAATATGACACGGCTGTGTTCATTTGAATACTGAGTTATGGATGCAGCCCTCATAGCAGGCTATTTATGGAGTCTGGGAGTGGCTGTGGTGAGGTTAAAGGAGAGAGGAGGGGCACAAACACATGCACACACACGCACACATTTTAATATGTGCACACACAAAAAGCACCTACACGTTCAGAGAAAGAAGTCGTGCATGAATACGCATGACCATGCACACACATACACAAACACACGCGCAGGCAGTCTGACCACAAGGTTAGCATTGGTAAATGATGAAGTAAATGATGTACTGCTGTATGCTAAATTATATTACCCCAAACATCTTCACTCATCAATTGTGGTAAGTAGGGGTGGGATGGGGGGGATAAAAAGTGCCCTCCACAGAGGTCAGAGCCAAAGGGTTGCAGGAAAAAGGTGCCAGATAGAAACTGCTGGAGCAAAATGGCCGACTGATTCATGACCAGCTGCTTTTGAATTATTAATCTTTCAATTTCCACCACATTAGAGAGCCCTCCATTATGGGTCCCTGACTGTGTCACTGTATCCTCCATTAGGGCTCCTTTGCTAAGTCATAGCCACCTTCATTATGGGACGTGAAAGAGACTCAGTGCCACTGGCTAATATGGGGGAGAATGGGGTGCGTTATGTGTCAAGGTGACACAGCAGGCATGGCAGATGATACTTCCAAAAGGTTTTGTCTCAACGTGTTATGTCGAACATGATAAGCAGTGCCATTTTCAAGGCTGGATTGATAAATGAGTCACACAACTGAGTTTCTACTTTTAATGAAAAGTACTTGCTGCTATGAAAATAAGCCATGAGGCACAGGACCATTAAAGGCAGGAACATTAAGTTGTTTGGGTGAAATTTTGAAGTACAAGGATATATTCTTTGATGAGATTAATCTTTTACCCCCTCACTGATTTCAGTCTGATTTGTGCGATAGGCTTTGCATTATTCCCCAAAACACATTAATTCATTTTGCATTTTCACTGTTAAAATATAGCTATTGTCTCAGGACAAGTCCTCCAGTCTGCTGGCTAATGGCATGCAGTCTGATTATTCATCCAGAGCTTGGCATTCAGACTCTCATGTTTTAATGATCATCCCACAATGAAATATTGATCTAAGTGGCATACGGATTGGTGTGGCTTGACGGTTAAACACTGCTTAATTCAACCCTTTCCTCATCCTCAAACCTCTGCGAGGTGACGTGTAGCTGGAGGAAAACTGCGAGGTCCTATCTGCTAAAAGGCCTCAAGGAGCAGCAGAGAACGTGAGCATTTGATATGTGAATCATTTAGCAGGCCTATAGTGTCCTGTCATTTTTTTTTTTACATTCTATATGGAGCCGCTCATTTATTAGCAATTGAGATTTCTTTCAACATAAGTTTTTTAAATGCACCGTCCGCACGGATAACGTCCTCTTTAGTCTCGTCCAGCCACAGAATGGAGGGCAGGTCACAGACATGTACTGTATGCACATTATGCACACAATATGCATATGCACATTATGAATAAAATGTTGGTCTCTTATGGCCTCTTCTCAGAGTCACAGCATAAACGGAGTGGACAGGTCACGCATGTGAAACTTTTATTTTCACTCCTGTGCATTTGTAGGTGGCCTATTACGCATATATTTCATATGGATGAGGTGCTGGCTGCCTTTTTGTGAATTTACACTGCGTCTCCCATTGGACAAGTCAAGCATGCATGAATAAGTTACCATGTGCTTTTAATGTATGTCCCCATCCCACTCACTACTCCATACTTCCTCCAGGGGAAGTCAGCATGGATGTGTGCACACAATGAAAGACTACTCCACCACTCCTTTTTTCCCTATCCCTCCATTCTCACACTCTGACACTTGAACCACTCCTTTCCTCCCTCTGTCTGCTCCAGCATGCACCACCCCCTTCTCTTCCGCCAGTTAAATCCTTCCATATTCACACATTGTTGCTGCTGTGCTCATGCAGACACTCTGTGGTGCATCCTCCCCTCCTTGTCCCCATACTTCCCTCCCTTCTCCTCCATCCCTCTCTGTCTCTCTCCCCTCTCAACCTCTTTGTATTAACTCTTCAGAGGTGCCACAGCTTGTAGATTCCACTGTGGCAGACGCAGCCAAAATGACAGCAGGCACTCCAGCCTCCCTCCCTTTCCTCCCCTCACCCCGTCACCCAGCCTTCCTTCATGCTCCGCTCTCCTCGCCACCCCTCTATCCTTACACTCGGTCAGTGCCGTAGCTCCTGTAGTCCACTGCAGCGGAGACGGCCACTATGACAGCAGGCACTCCATATCCTGCCAGGTAGAAGTACTTAGTCCTGGAGTGTTCGCTCTCAAACACCTCTACCAGCATGATGTAGAGCTGCACCCCTTCCAGGAACATCCAGGTGAAGGCTGCCAAGAAGAAGAAATGGAGCAAGGCTGCAAAGACTGCACAGGCAATCTGGTGAGGGAAAGAAAAGATGGAGAGGATTTAAAATTACAGTAACACCACACACAATGCTGCTTAGGAAACACTTAATCTGCTGGACACTTGCACTGATGAGTCCATGGAAAAAAGACACAAACACTCCAGGCGATAACTGTATGAGTCAGAGTTTATCATATTTACATAGGGAACGAAATGTACGGGATTAAAACTGGGCTACCAATACTGGAATAGACAGGAGAGGGAGAGGATAAGGCAAGAGGAAAGGAAGAGAGGGAAGTCACAATCTCTGTACACTAAAACTGCAATTACTGGCGACAAAATGAGTCAAATTCACTTCACGATAGCAATATTAGTCAAGCTTCCTTCACACTTTGCTCCACGTCTGCATCTACAAGTCATCTAAGAAGATAAATGGGAAAATACAAGTGACAAGTTGGTGCTGCAGCCTGTGCTGATTGACCACATTTCAAACAGAAGTAGTGAGCGCTTTCAAAGCCGGCTGAGAGAAAGAAGGGGGGTGGGACTGGGCTGGGGAGCAGGGCGAATTACTTGGCAACGCAGTTGAAAACACAAAATGATTTTTTGTCAAAGCCAAGGATGAACAAAATAAGTGGAACTGCTGCAAAAAAATGACTCAGTAGTTTGGTATGAAAGAGACAAAGAGCACATAAAAATTGACACATTTTAGAGTTTGTGAAAAGCCAGTAACATAACAGTTTTTATGCTTTTAGAGCTGAACTCTGTTTTAACAAAACTGCATCATCAAAGTCAAAATACGGTTAACTTAGTTTGTTGTGGAATGTAAATCATCAAATATCATATAAAAACAAACATTGTCACATTGGTAACTTGTTGTACAAAAGCAATGGTTAACCATTCACATTGAGTACTGGAAATGGATTTCAAATCACACTGTTGGAAGCTAGTGAACAGGGACAGATGAGGAGGAAGAGCGGGAGGTTTGAGCGGCAGATGATAAAATACTTAAAAAACCCTGTGGGAGACTGTCCTGAATGTAAAAAAAAAAGGAAAAGAGAAAAACAGAGCATCACAGGATGAGTAACAGGAAAATGAAAGAGGGGTGTCAAACCTGAAGCTGCACTGACAATTTCAGCAATAGGATAGGAAAAAAAGGAGTGCTTAAGAAAAGAAGGCAAACGAGCGGTGAGATTTGGCCTGTCACATTCATGCCAACATTGTAATCTAAAGAGTCACTCCTAAATCACTGAATGGGAGAGCTAACAGACAGACTTTCATAATGGAGGGGTTTGCAGTGAGAGACAATTACCTAACGTCTGAGAGACAATGAGTTTAGGGGGCGAGGGAGTCACTCATTTCCATTTCTAATGATCGCACAGTGTAGCTTACACACACAGGGAAGGACACGTAGACACATTGCACACACACACACACACACACACACACACACACACACACACACACACACACACACACACACACACACACACACACACACACACACACACACACACACACACACACAGGTAAAAAAAAAAAAAAAAAAAAAAAAAAGTGGCTGATTATGCAAAGTCATTTACTTTTCCTGCTGGAATTACTGGCTTAACCGGCTCTGAGCTAAGTGACGCTGAAGATGTTAATGGAGGTCACAAATAGTCACCAGTAATTAACAGAAGAACGCCATGCATAAATACAGCAGCGCACATGCACAACAAAGGAACATGATCCTTCCTACACAAACACACACAGATGCGGTGAGATACACAAACCTCAACGTCGAAACACAGTCTATCAAATTTGCTTTGTCTCTTCATTTGCACTATGAATGTTTTCTCATTGAGAGCTCAGCGGGACGCGGCCTGGGGCGGCTCTGAGGCTTCCTGAATACTATAGGGTTGATAAACGATACAGCCGTGGGCACTTCCTCCCCCACAGACACACACTTACAATGATCCAGCCACACACACAAAAACAACATGGAATACCTTGCACTAAGATGTCTACAAACTTTACGTTGATTATATTTGGGTGACCTTGGCCAGAGGAATTAAAGAAGAATATCTCATCTCAGAATTCATTCCATTAGATGTTTGTGTTAATGCCTGCACCCAAATTAGGTTTAAGCGTCCTTATTCATCATGACTGGAATATTGAATGCGGACAATATGGATTATACAACATGAGCTGTGACCATGTGGACCCTGGTGGTTAAGCCAAAATTGCACTGCACTGTACACCATTAGGGATGGAGCTTGATATTGGCTGGTTTGCTGATATGTAAAAATTGCTTCACAAATTGTGGCTGGGTGGTTTTAAAAACCCTCCACGCTCTCAGGGCCAGGACTATTTGTTACGGGTGTCATCAGGATCATTATAGTTAATGATGCATTTGTTTTGCTGAAAATGTACATCTCTATTCCACATCTACAAAACTCAATAGAAGAGGAACATCGCATGCTGTATGAAGTCACAGTACAGTGAAAAAAAAAGGTCCAATTTATAAGTTTGTCTACATTTGTATTTTATGAAGATCTAACAATCCTGAGTGACCCCTTCACAATCTACTGTTGGCTGGTCAACACGGTAACACCAAGCAAGCTGTTAACAAATGGGTTGCTTTGTTCATTGCAGAGGTCAGGTGGGTCTTTTTTTCCATATAGCTTTAGATTGTATTATTGCTCTGCTTCCTCTGATGCTACAGTACTGTTAACTGTAAAAGCTTAGCACAGACACACCATTAACTGTAAAAGAAAGCTCCAATCTGCTAATGTTTGGGTAGTGAGAGTGAACAAACAGAAAGTGACCACTTAGGTGATAACTTGTACATGTTACATTACATCTAGTGGCAGCAGAGAGCAGCATCAGTAGCAACAAACGTTTGAAACCATAGATTATATTAGAGTTCACTTGTCATGGACAGTCAGTCAGATACAGAGCCTTGAGAGGTTTGGCTGTGACTAATAACTGCTGTGCTCATAGTCTTGTAAAATATGCTACTATATGCTACTTGACATTTTGATGCACCCAGTGACATATAGCCAAAACAGACTGACACAGTGACCCAGAATAAACCCCAAGGTTGGTCTGAGTGTCAACATGAATTATTTGACCTCCTTTTACCTCTGTCATAAGCTGTTTACAATTACAATGGAATTACAGATGTCAGTGAAATGATAACCATCTACAAGCCCTCTGTGTTTTACTGGAAATGTAATAAAGTCCAAGATTTGTTAGGAGGACTTCTCCATTAATCATGCATGTATGTGCACAACCAAGCACACCCCATGCCCCCAGGTGAGGATGTGACTGGAGAGAGTGTTTGTGGAAGGATGTTAAGTTGTGTTTTTCTGTGTCACTCGAATTACGACTGCTACTTCAGCTATGAACGAATGATGACTGTTTCTGTTAGCTGGGATGTTCTTGTTCCTTGTCCTGTGTATGTGAATGAGCAAACCACTAAATTATGTGTTCTTATATTGATATTGTGACAGTGACGGTTTTGTGTTATATTGTGGAGCTGGTTTGGCTAGTAAATAGGAATTGTGCAGCCATGTCAATAATTCCTTAATATCCTGTTTCTGTTCATGCATACAAGTACTGTAACCTTATTCCTGTTTGAATATTATACTGTGTACTTACTAATTGAAGTTATTTCTCCTAAGAAATATGATTTAGCCACACAGTTGGTGGATCTATGATGTTATGACTAAAAGTGTGATAAGTATTTATGCTTTGTCAGTGTCATAACTGAGATTATTAATAACGTTAAACCTGTCTATATTATCAGGAAAACCTGGTTAAACTCATAGTAATCTGATTTATGTGTATGCCTGCCTCCTGTCTCCTGTCCAGTGTGTTCTGACAGAAACCCCAGGGCGAGGGCTATCCTAAACCTTCGCAACCCCGTACTTAACACATAAATTGTGCTTTTCATCTTTTCATCTTTTTATTATGAGACTGCATAAAGGAATTCCACTTTTTCTTTCATTGACAATATTGAGAAAAAAATATTTAAAATTCCTTTTTAAAAGAGATTTAATTCCACAATGCTCTTTGCAACATGCTGCATTCATACAAGGTTATTATGCAGTTTAGTAGTGATGTGTTGACTGTGCAATCCCAGGTGAGGCCACACACACACTTGACAGCACTCTCATGTGCACAGTCAAACACAGGTTGAAGCTATATTCACAGTCGTGCCTCATATGGACTTTGTTTGTGGAAGTTGTATTATTCTACAAACACCCTCCTCACAACCAGCAGGACTCTCTGCTACAGCTGCCTGAGGGACAGAGTGACTAACCAGTAGAAGAACGGACGGAAGCAGAGCATAACATCCACTAAGCTAATACAAAGCTTTAATAGATTATCGAGTATAAGCAGGTGCATGAACACTTTGCATGCATGTTAAATCATTACTTCAACTGGGAATGGACAAAAGAAGAGACAAATTAGTTTTTGTACTCTAGAAATGAATTATATTTAGGTTACTATGCTGTCCGAGAAGTCCAAAGACTAATGCTGTCATAATATTTTTGGTCTCCTTTTGTGCCCTATTTGGCAATGCATTCTGAACTTGTGTGATATGATCAAGCTAAAACAAATTGGCTAGCCCCTAAACCACTACAGCAGTGATGTCATGGAAATATGAACATGTGCAGTAAAAGCAATGCCAGTAAACTTTCTGGGTCTTTCCCATCAAAAATTGCACAACATTGCATAATCCAGGCCATTTGGATAAACAGATATGATTTGTTTAGTAGTCACCCAGGAAATTTCTGTTTTTGATTTATTCCAACAACGCTGTGTGTACCAGATCTGCTGTTTCTTAATGTGGTCAGCCACTGACAGCAAGTTAGTAAACATTTCAGGATTTACTCTGCCAAATTCATAGTATAATCAGTGCCATTGGTCGGTGGACAGTTATGCCAAGTCTGTTCAAGCACTACTTGACTAAAAAGGCACAGTTTCAAATCTACCCTATTAGCAAAATATCAAAAACACAGATATTGTATAGTGTACACAGATATACAGAGATAAAGAGAAAACCATGCCCTCCTTACTGGCTGATCGGCCCTGTTGATCCCGACCAGGAACAGTGACTCGGCGATGAAGAGGCTGATGCAGAGGTTTTTGTGGATGGTGTTGCGATCACTCTGCAGTCCGCGGAAGAAGCAAAAGGTGAAGATGCAGATAAGCAAGCAAACCAGCGACAACAGGATCCCCACCCATGTGATCACGTCCAGGAGCAGATCGTGCATGCTGTCTGTTTTCTGTGAGAAAAACACGAAGAGAGGGTTTGGATTAGTGAATAGATGCTACTGTATGTCTAACCATGTTTTGCTTAGTTGTGCTAGAAACACACAAGTTGAAACACGTAAACATACTGTAGCATCAGACACACAGACAGACGACTCCCCTTCCCTGACTGATGTGAGTCTGGCTGTGTGTCGCTGAACGTTCAGGGCCACAGCGTTACGCTGCGTTGCACAGGTGTGCTGGCTCTATCCATCAGTGTCCTGCAACCTGGCAGGCAGAGCAATGTTCAACATAGCACTGCTGTGATGGATCTACTGCTCAAACTCTCACACTGTGTTCACACAGTGGCTGCCAAGCTAGGTCTGACCATGACCCCTTTAGAAGTAACACACATCCTCTGGCCCAGAGGGAGAGACTGGGTGTCACACATTATCCAGAGTTACAAGAGCCGATTTGTGAAAAGGAACTTGGTCTTAACAAAACAAAAGGTACTTATCCCACACACAGTGAGACAATGAGGTTTTTTTTTATCCACTGCCCACTGTGGCTCATGGATATCAAAATAAATGTTTTCACTTTATGATCAGTCAAATATGATTTTAGAAATAAAATGAGACCAGCAGCTTCTGTCTCTGATTGAGGTTTTTTATGGTAAATTAAAATGTATCTGTTTTGGTAATCCACAGCTTCATATGCTGATGTTTTTTGTCAACCCCGTGTCATCATCAGGCTTGACGAATCAATTGTAAAACATTTCTACTGCCAAGTATGATTACTCAGTACTGACGACTCTGGAGAGTCATAATCTATTTTTCAGATGTTGAAGTCTCCTTCTCTTTCGTCCTTCTCTCTTTTTTTCCCCAGGATGTGGTGACCGGCTTTGCCAGCCCTGGCTAATCAAATGACGAACAACTGACCCTTTGATATCGCCCAGCCCCTTCTGGCAGGAATGGAAGAATAAACGCCTACCTTGACCTCCACATGGGCCATAAGCACTGCAAAGCTGGTGAGGTGTGTGCAGGAGCAGGTGGTGTGCGTGCGATTGGTGGCCAGCAGACGACAGTCCTGCGTAGACCAGAATCCCATCATGGTGCGCTTGGAGTAGCTCCAGAATGAACAGTTGGGATTGAAGTTTTCTTCCGAATGCTATGGGCAAAGGAGCAGGGGGGAGGGAGGGGGAGAGAGAGAGAGAGAGAGGGGGGAGGGAGAGAGAGAGAGAGAGAGAGAGAGAGAGAGAGAGAGAGAGAGAGAGAGAGAGAGAGGAAGGGTGGGAGAGCAGGGAGACACAGAGCAGATACTTAGTCATGGGGTGGTGGGAGGTAGAACCATGAAGTGGTGGGGGAGCCAAAAAAAAAGAAGTGAGAAAAATGGTGGGAGGAATTGGTGGAGAAAGGACGGAGAGGAAGAAACACAGAGAGGGAGTCAAATACACACAAACAACAAAACAACAAACAGAAGGGACGGAGCAAAAGAATACAGCAACAAATAAACACAGAGCCATGGCAGGAGGTGACAGGGCTGTGTCCATGCTTGTTGTGTAGGAGCTGTAAACTGATGACACATTGTGCGTGTGAGTGTTTGTGTCGGGTTAGTTCTCAAAATGAGCAAGCGAAACAGTGAGGATTTCTTTACGGCCAACAAGCTGGATCACCAACTGGATCAACATTTGCTTGTTGGATGAGAGACTGAATATAAAAAAATATTGCACTGACCACAACAATAATTCATATATTTGAAGAAACATGACACAGTTTCAGCTTTATAAAACTCTGTGACTGACCAGCTAGGATGAGTCAGGGCCAGTCGAGACAGTCAAGTCAAGTCTTGTCAAAGCTGGTCAAAGGTTTGATAAGCAAATTGCTTGCAGTTATTTTTAAGACTTAATGCTGTCTGAACACTGACCATAAATGACAAAGTATTTTTACATGATCTTTTCAAAGCTGTGCTTGATAAGTTTTTTTTTTTTTTTTTTACATAACTACGATCAAAAACTTTCAGTACTTATGCATAATAATTAAATATTCAAGCTGTATGGCTATGTCTGTCACTGATTATTTTTTTTCCAGGTCAAAACATTAGATTGGAATATTTTTGCAGTCTGACTTGCAGTCTACTGCTCTGATTATCACCACTTACAGCTGTTATCTAATGATAGGGCTGACACTCTGTTGTTGGCAACAAACTTCATGAAACTTCATGATTTCCCTGACCCATTTATTTCCACTAAACATAGAAGTCTTTAAAATATGCCACATATAAAGTTTTTACTTTTACTTCTTCTAAATGGCCTATAAGCAGCCAGATACTATCTTTCTTTTTGCAAACAATGGTGAAAGTCCGTTTGTTAGTGTTTATTAATGCACAATTACATTATTAATTTACATCTTATACATGTAGATTTTTGATTAGCAATGGAGCTCTATCAAGTATTTCAAGTTTTCCTGGTACAGACCATATTAGTTAATAGGAAACATTCTTGATGGCTTGGGTCATTTATGGTTCTCAGATTACACTTATTTTCTACTATTTCTGTGTTTTCTAACTCTCCTGTAATTCTAGGAACATACACACACACACACACCTCAGTGACTCTGTTGTGCTTTTTAGCACACTTTTTCCTAAAAACATAATAATATGGTCTTTTTATGGAGTCGTTATGGGGATTTCTAATAAAGATGATCACCATCATGATCCTCTAGCTGATTATTCTATTCCATTATCTAGCAAATTATCTTTTTTATTGTTTACAAAAAAAGTCATCACCTTGCACCTTACTTACCTGCAGGTGTTTGACAGTGAAGACCACAGGCTCAGACAAGTAAACCTTATTGCTCTCCTTGTTAATGGATGCTGTGATGACCGGGGAGTTGACAATAACAGAGTAATTAGGGTAGACTGCCTCGCTGCTCAGTCTAACGCTGGCGTTCTCTGTAGACAGGTAGGAACCCAAATTCCTGTACAGGACAAAGGCCATCCTGATCTCACCTGAGAGAGGAAATAGAGAAATACAGAAACATAAAAGAGGTGAGTTTGATAATTGTTGGCTTAAAACGTGATGACAGAAATAGCCTGCTAGATTGCAAGTGGCAAAAAAAAAAAAAAGCTAAGTGGGTTGGACATAGAGAAGAAGAGAGACTTCATCGTGAGAGTAGGAGGAGGAGAGTGTGAGATTTCTCTTCTACCGTTTCTGCCGTGCTGTTTGAGAGTGCTGGCTGACAGCTGGATGGAGTTTCCATGTAGCTCTGACTGAGGAAATGTCAGGTCTGCAAGGTTCCCATCCGTGCTCAGCCTGGCCACCTCCAGCTCTGGAAACACACACACAAAAACACAAACACACACAGCCACAGAATAGCACCTTAGATCTTGCTGTTTTGCAACCGCTTGTAATTACCATGTTTTCTCACTAAGTGCTTCACAGCAGAACATAGACACGAATTCTGAAGCAGTTTTGAGCATTTCCTAAACAAAGAAAATGAAAAAAGCTGACATGCACCTAAGTGAAATAACTTGGATTTTTATACTAAAACAGGCAACGATGTCTCCAGGCAACTGGTCCAACACATCGAGGTGGATAATCCAGCCTCTCTCTTGTATTGTGGGAATCTAATTTCACCATCCAGGTTCGTTAGCACAATCCTGATTACGGCTCTGTAATGTATTAGATAAAGTTTCTAATTAAGGGCTAATTATACCGTTGGTGTCTCGCTATCTTGTGCTTCTGAGTGATTTGTAGATTTAGACACTGCTTTCGTGGCAAAAAAACAGCTCCCTGATCAAATAAACAACACAAGGACACGCAGAAATGGAAATGAGTGCGGTGGAGGAGGTGGAGTGGAAGAGGAAAGGCGGGTGAAAGGAAAGGAAGTTGAGAAGGTCAGGGAGAAGTGCTGGGAAGAGGTAAAAAAAGAAAAAGAGAGAGAAAGAGGGTAGACAGAAGAGCCGAATGGATGAGAGGTGGGAGACAAGGAGAGGACTTGAGTGAAGATAGGCAGAAAAAGGACTATGTTCTCTCGTAGAGCCGAAAAGATAGGACACAAAGACAGGAGACACAGGGGTATGGAAGAGAGGAGATGGAAGCAGGCTGAAGCAGGCAGACGTAAACACAGACACTGATATGCAAATACTGGCAGAAAGAAAGAGAAATACTGCTTAAGTGTCCCTCACTTGCACATGAGCCAAACTAAACATTCAAGCTATGTTCACACACACATACACACACATTAACACAGCGACCTACCCACACACTTGCACGCACATGCACACACACATCCACACCCACCCACAGCGGCGGGGTATCAAAACACGCTGAGTCTAATCTAATTAAAGCATCCTTGTCATGACAATCCTCCTCCTAAGAAACACACTTGTTCATTATCGTTATCACACACGCACGCTGTTACCGCTGTTACCTTCAAATCACTGATTTGGTTCTAATAATAACACTGTTTATTCATCTGCCTAATACTCCACCACATAGGCACACACACGGTCTGACACAATAATATCACCCACAGAAGCTGCAGCAGCTTCTTCTAAATGCATCACTCAAATCATTCATTCCTGTCGCTCACTCAACGTGTAAAATGCAAAAAATAAAGGTGTAGGGAGGAGAGCAGGGGGATGGAAAGGAGAGAGAGGGGAAAGTGAGGATGGTAGAGGAGAAAGAGAGAGATGAGGGGTGGTATCAGGCCAGTTATGAATAAAGGGGAGAGATAATCACGGTGGATCTGCCCACTGGATTAGCTGGAAGGGGAGATTAGCAGCACAAAAAGAAGAGGAAAGCGGAGACAAAATTTTCCACAAAAAAGATAATTTCCTGTTTTAAGTTCTTCAGAGATGTGGTACCCTACATCTCGGTGATCGTTTATGTAACCATATTTATGTGGTGCGTTCAGGAGTTTCGAAAAAAAATGGAGATACAAGTCTGAAATTATGTAAGGTAAAGAAAAAAAAGTGTAGGAGGGCAGTTGTTGGTAAGGAACTCGAGCGTGAACGAGACAAAGCCACGTTAGAAAGACTGACTTTGTGGAAAACCCTATCCGTCTATACTGTCTGTGTCTGACAGGAACCAAATGCTGTACTGTCATCGTCACCATGTCGTATGACTTTAAATAGCTGTGATTTTCCTTGCTTACTGATGTGAAAGTGAGCAAAACAAACCCTCAGAGCATCATTTGACATTCCACCACCACCATCACCCTCAAGCACGCTCTCATGCAGTCTCATTCTCTACTCATCATCCTCGGTTCTCTCTCTTTTCCTGCTCCTCCGCCATGACTTTTCATGTCTGATTGAGTGACATAAGCCCAGCGGATCCTAGTAATGGGCGAATGATGTGTGGGAAATTTTGAAATATTAAATCAAAAGCGGGGTAAACAGGAGGATAATCAAGGGAAACATAGATGCGCACAACTTGCTGGTCTGAGTGCAGATGAAATGATGGCTCACTGATATATATCGTCATCTAGAGGCATGAAAAGCAAAGAGGGGCTTTTGCTCTCCAGTATCTCTGCTTTATTCCATGGCCCAGTGATGAGAGGATCGGTGAGAGGAGATGAGAAGAGATGATGGAGGGAGGAGAAAGGGAGAGGGAGAGAAAGGGGATGTGCACAACGCCATAATAACTAGCTTTGTTCTGCTTTGTCAATTCTGCCTACAAGTGCAGGGAAGAAAAAAGGGAAAAATTATTGTCTCTGGCAAACAATTCATCCCCGCTTTAGAAACCTCAAGGGCAGTTTTCCCCCTGTATTCTGTTCGATTACGATTGGTCTCTGTGGAGTTGACCCTTCAAAGCCTTTCACACAGAAACATAAACCTCTTTATTGTGATCTCTCTTTGACAGCTTGATGCATGCTCTACATAATAGAACAGACGTCGTTCATAGGTGTAAATGCATGTAGTGTATTGTACATGTTTTGCACAAACAACTGATAATCTGATAATCTGAATCTTAAGATAAAATGCATATTTTCTTTTCTTGCTTCTATACGCCATCAGGCAATTTTTTTTAAATCTCTGCACAAATTGCAATCCTTAAGGCTGATAATATGTGACAGCAGGATCTAAGTTACAGGTTATCGCCCCGATCCATTCATGAGGGGGAGGGCGGCTCTGCAGTTAAAACCAGATTTTGGCGTTTATGAATGAATGAATGAAGGCTTTATTCCAAACATGTGAGTGATATATAGCACATTTAAAGCACTTTGGTCGATACAACGTTTTGCATGTGGTTGCCCTTGACCTTCCTTTAATGTCTCATCAGATAACAGATTCCTGCTCTGTTAATTCAAACACACAAATTATTAATTGGACAGAATGAATCACAAAGTATTGTACTCGAATGATCAAACATTTATACCTTAAACGTCTTGTCCTCTTTCACAGTCGCTCTTAAAAAGTGATAAAGTACTTCAGAGAAAATGAACAATGCTGCATTCAGTATTACACAGATGTTTGTGCAAATTTCTTTCATATTTTTTTTTATCGCATTGTTGATTACTTCATAGCCTCTGTAGCTGTTTGTTTGTCTGCTTATGTGGTTTCCATATAGAGCATTGACTATATTACTGTGCTATTCTACAGCTATTCTGTCAATATTCTTTCAGTTCACCTTGTAGCTCAGCTCCATGTGCACACAGTCTTGCATATGTTTTACTCTCATCCCTTCCGGCAATAAAACAACAGCATTATTCTGCCCCATTTCCAGTCATGTCCACTCATGTCCATTCACATGTACAGCACGTTTGTGTGTGTGAGACTGCCCACATACAGGATGATGTTATTTTTTAAGGCACTGTGAAGTATACTTTGTTTCTCTTTGTATTATAAAACATAGATCTGAGGCCACAGATTCAGTAATGCCTGCTGTCAATGTGGCCTCTTACTACAATATTACATCATATTCTTAGATCTTAAGCAGCCTTAGCTGGTTTATGTTGTAATAAGATCTGTAACAGGGTAAAGAAAAATACCTCTGTGAAATCGAAGAAGCGAAAAACAAGGGCACATTCTATCAATTATTCCCTCTATTAGTTTGTATTCAGGTGGAGTCAAACAAAACAAAAACTTTTCGGCACGTAACACTAAACCATAAATTGCGCATTCACCACCTGAGACCCACCCAGTGTAGTCACAGCCTTCAACACTCTACCACTGTTCTGATCCACTGTAGCAAATAGAGGTTAAGTGCCTTGCTCGAGGGCATCTCAACAGGCTCCTTGACAGTGTGACTGAGCTCACAGGACGGGGAAGGTACCAAGAAAATGTACTCACGGATGTTGTCAGTGGTCTCCTGCACAGTGTCAGTCTTGAGGAGGTTGTCAGCTAGCATGAAAGCTCCAGTCTCCACGGTGTCAAGGAGCAGAGTGGCCGAGTGCAGCTGCTCGCTGGTGGGCAGCTCTCTCCACGCCGACTGGGCTCGTGGCTGCAGCAAATTATTCACCGTCTCCACCATAGCCTGAGGCAGCAGTATAAAACACGAGGGTCACATGGAAGGAAGAGAATGCACCAACGCCAATCATTTTCAGTCAATGAGGCTAATGTGAGAATTTATGAAAATATTAGTACAAACACCATAGCCACTGAGAACAGCAGTCTATGGGATACAACAATGAGAATGCAGTTGTTTGTCATTTATCATGTAAATCATGACAAACAAGAAAGATGTAATGCAAATGTAGCATTCCCATGCAGGCATAACAAAGACATTGGGGTTATTAAATAAAGCAAAGTTATACTTCACACTTTTTAATGTTCATTAACACCTTTTTTTTCCCTCGAAAAATCTCTTTAAATAGGATGTTGTGAAAGAAAATCCATCACAGATGTTCTGAAAATCAAGCTAAGCTAATTAGCTGATTGCAATCACCATGTGTCTACACCCCCAAACCTGGTTCTTCTTCTTTCTTTTTTTAAGCAACAGCCTTATCTTTGAGTTGGAA
The DNA here is from genome assembly GCF_905171665.1 of Trachurus trachurus. NCBI lineage: Eukaryota > Metazoa > Chordata > Actinopteri > Carangiformes > Carangidae > Trachurus > Trachurus trachurus. The sequence continues at coordinate 15,948,055 of NC_139891.1, read as the reverse complement.
AACTTATGCTTGGGGGTCTGAGAAGAAATTAGAGTTTTATCAGATAATGTCTGCTGGGTCACATCCAGCCGTGCAGAACAGTTTTGAATCCAAAAATATTACCGAACTAAACGGAGAAGAGTTGGCTCGCATAGATGAAAAGTTCTCTGTGAAACAATACTTATTTTGTCTCCAGCTCACATTCCTTTATGCTCTTAAGAATTCACCTCCTCATTTTCAGACATGAACACCACACATACGCAGATACACACATCTTAAGAGACCCTGGGAGAGATAAAGAAACAGAGAGAAAAAAGAGCCAGTGGAAAGAGGGGGGGAGAGGAAGGGGGAGCATGGGAGAGCGATAAAACAGTCCAGTGAGCCCATGGTGACAGGCGTCCACTGGGAACAAGGGAGGCAGAAAAGCGAACACAGGTGCTATCAAACACACACATCTCACACTCGCCCGTCTGTCTCTTTATTTTCCCTTTCTCTTGCTCTGACTGTAAACCACCTTTTTCCACATGCACACTCTCATCCTTCACTCATCTCTCGCCCTCTCAATGCTTCTCTCTTTTAAGGAGGGTGGATGAGGAATTGGAAGAGCGGAATGCAGGTGCCATTATACAAGCACAAGGGGGTCTTCAGTGGGGAATTGCAGGGGCGAGGAGGAGCGGTGAGAGACATCTGTTTATTGGCATTCAAACATCAACCATTTAACTTCCTCCCTGCTCCTTTCACTCAGGCTTAGAAGAAGTGAGAGACCAGGAGGGAGGAGGGAAGACAGCAACAGCCACTGTCAAGAAGTAAACTGTGTATTTGTGTTTGTGTTTGTGTGTATGTGCACAGCGGGAAGGGAAAGCATCCTTGATAGAGAAACACTGTGGCTGATGACTCATGTGAGTGTTGATGGCATGTGCTACAAAACGTGCAGTTGGCCCCTGGAACCAGAGCTAATCCTACCTGCTTATTCACGGGGGTGTGATATCCACATGTACGTAGATACAGTATCACACATGAAATGGGTGCTTAGTCAACAAGCTAATATGATAATATTATGTCCTCTTTTAGCACTAACAGCTAATTAGCTGGGATGCATATCGGATGAGTTTGGGAGGGCTACATGTAAACAAAAACTAATTAATCCACTGCTTCAGCAAACAACCAAAATAAGCAGGAGTGGATGTGAAGCACACGCAGCACGCAGCCTATCACGCTCTCACACATCTGCCTCCGTCTCTATGATTTCACTGACTTCGACAGAAGACTAGAAACTTTAAAAGAAAATATTGCAATATTTCAAGCTGCATTGTGGCTTTAATTATTTCTTTTCATTTCTATCTATAATTCTAACATTGCATTCATGAAAGCTTTGCGCTGGGGAGGGCAAGAAACTGAATGGTCAGATGGTCAGATTCGTCAATTAGTGGAAAATAATGAGCCACATGTCTTTGAGAAATGTCAAATGTGCTCATTCCATCATCCCAGCTTCTCAAAAGTGACGATTTGTTGTTTTAAATTTTTTGATTTCATTTTGACTCTGCTCTATCTTATGATTTTTAAAGTGTAAAGTGTCTTTGAGAATTTGTAAAAGTGCTTACAAAAAATATATTACGGTATTATTATTATTTTCTCCCATTTATACAATTGTATTATATTGGACAATTGCATATGTGGGTTTTGGTCTAACATCCAACTGAAAATAAAAATAATCATCCAATTCAGCCCTTACAGAAACAAATATTTTTTGGTAGTAAAACAGAAAATGAGCAAACCAGAAATACCAGTGATTGTCCTTCATTGCATAGTGAAGCTATACAGAATAAGTGTGGTGGGTCTGCGTCAAACCAGCATAACAGTCTGCAAATGGATAGCAGATTTTTCTGACAAGTTAATGTATTACAGTAACGTGAGCAATTTGCTTCTTTGTCTTCTCTTCCATATTATTTTGTGCATTTGTTTGGAACCTGAATATTTGTCTGACTTGTTTTTGTCTGACAACTGGCACAATGTTTGTTGTTCTGATGAAGGAGAAATCATGACTGAAATTAGAACCAGCTTGTTCCTGAATTTCTCTCTAATTATTCTTTTTCTGATCTTAATGTACAGTATTATGTCTATTTGTGAGTATGTTTATATGCACTGACACACATGCCACACATTCAGTGAGTGTGTGTCCACTTGTTTAATAAGAGAGGATGTGTATTGCAGAGTGCACAGGATACGAGGCATATGTGTAGTTGAGGGTGTGCACAAGGGGCTGGGAGAAGCATTGCAGTGCATCATTCTGCTCCACTTGCTGTACAGTAGCGGTCCAGGCAACAGAGAAAGACAGAGGAGCGGATGCTCTGTCGGCGCAGCAGATATGACAGCAGTGGCACTGCCTTCCATTCACTCACGCTGCTGGTGCTGCTCCCGAATGCTCACTTTGATGTGTTTCAGATAACCCCCCTTTTTCTACTCTCATTAAACTTTTCATTGCTTTTTATTGAACTTTTGATTATCTTGCATTTTCAATTTCATATAATTTTTTTCATTGAAATTTAATTCTCTGGCACAGAGATTATATCTGTAGAGGAGACGGATAGGTACGTAGAAGAAGGGGTGTGATTTCCTTGAGGTCCAGACATCTCCACATCAGAAAGTCAGAGATGGCATATACATGATTTTGTGTGAGTGTGAGTGAGTGGGTGGGTGGGATGGCGTGTGCGTGTGTGTGCTTGTATGGGTGTGCCTGTTAGCTCTGGTGCAGTTGCTGACATTTCTATCTGCACGAGTATGAGGACTTGAGGGCTAAAATGGAGACAGGTTTTTTTAGGGGTCTTCAAAGAGTGGAGAGACTCTGCAGAGACAGATAAGGGTGTCGTTTGTATGTGTATGTGTGTATGTGTGACTATGTATTATAGACACGTGCATGTGTGTGCATGTACACAGAGCATGAACAAACGCACACGCGCGCGCACACACACACAAACACACACACACACACACACACACACCAGTAAATGGGGCAGAAGTGAAATGCTTTGAAGCGTTGGGGTGATCCAGCGTAAACGGCAGCGGCAAGACAGACTAGAGCCGGGCTGCTCTACTACTCCCAGCTACAGAGGGAGAACACGGGCACAAGTGCATGTGCATGGATGTACAGTATGTGTACACTCACGCACAGTAAGACACAATTGTGTAAAGACAGAGCTGGGATGGTAAAAGTATGGAAACGGGTGAGAGAAAAGGAAAGAATGGATTTTTTTTTCTTTTACTCGCTTGGCTGAGCTCCGAGAAAGTTCATGTTTTGAAAATGTTTTCATCAGAGAAGCAGGCTTATCTGTCAGCTGTTGTTGGGTTTTGTCTTCCCTGACAGGGTGAGTTTGCAGCTAAATCAGGCTTTAAATTCACAGCATGCCATGTTCTGACCCGCCATCCATAAATAGAGGGCAAATTAGACATTGTCATTGAGCATCACTGTCTCCTCGCTGCCCTCTTTATTGTTTTTCTCGTTCTCTCACATTCCATATTTCTGTTTCTGCGACTCTTCTTGTTCTGTTTAATTTCTGCCCCCTCCCGCATCCCCACCCTCCAGCCCCACCTTACCCCCTTCCCTCTCTTTCTCAGTCTACCTTGCAGGCTCTACCTCCCTCCATCAATCCACCCTACAGCATCAAAGCCTCTCCACACCACCAACTTCATCATGAATAAATTGCCAATTTAGTATACATGAAACGAATCCCCAGTTCCCCAAACGGAGTGAGAGAGGAGGAGAGATGAAGTGAGAGGCAGAGAAAGAAAGAGAGAGAGAGAGAGAGAGAGAGACAGAGAGAGAGAATTCAATTATTTTTTGTCTCCATTAAGAACCCAAACCTCCTGCCCACTCTCCTCACTTGGCAATTAGTGCTGTAGATAATTAACGAGGAGAGGGCAGCACCACGCCACATCCCTAATCACGCACATTTCTATCTGGCAGAGTAAGGGACTGTTGGTATAATTTTGTTTCACATTACTAAGGCTAATTATATAATCGATCACTCCCAGCCCCCTACAGTATCCAAGGTGTGTGGGGGAAACATTTTGATTTGAACTTGTGTCTAGCTTTCTGAAAACCGCCACTCCTTGAAATGCATTATTTATTGGATTAACGGGACGCATCAAAAAAAGCCCGTCTGTTCTGATGTGATGGCATGAGATCATTGTTGAAAATATATTTATATATTATAAGGCGTGCGTGCGAGTGTGCATGCGGGTGTGCGTGTAAGCCTGCATATAGTCCTAAGCCATGTTCTATGATGTGACATTGCTGACTGTTGCTGACGTTAAGACTTTTCAGGGGAGAGTGGAAAAAAGCCTGCATCAGGAGAAAAAGAGCTAGCCCATCAAGGGTGTGTGTGTGTGTGTGTGTGTGTGTCGGGAGTGGGTGCAGAGACAGAAAAAGAGAGACTCTGCAGTCTATGTACAACACATGGATGAAGGAAGGTGGGGTCCTTTGATGCTCTGAATAATGTTTTTAGCTGACCAGAAACATGCCTAAATGATGTTAGATTTTCTGCTCACGGTGTGAGCCCATGGCGTCAACATGAACAAACATCAATACAAGCAGACCAACAAGGACGAAAAATGAATTCCAAAGCCACAAACACAAGCTGGTATTATTTTTAAGGCACTGAAGCCGTGATCAAGCAATATGCAACAGGATATCCATCATACTCAGTTCTCCCTCTCTGATAGAGAAGCAGAGAGGATATTTCACTGAATAGAGATGGATAGCGAGTCATTTGGTTCCAGGTAGGCCTGTTTACAATTCTGCAGACAGAACTGCAAAACAGATGAGTTAATATTGATATTGATCAGGGCCTCTTATCTGTACCATTGATTTGTAAATGCAAAAAAAAAAAACTGAAAACAAAAGAGTGTTAACAAACCCTTTGAGGGGGAGTAAAACTTTAATTATCAGACACCAGCGACTCTGATGCTCGCTGGAGTTCAGGACCAGAACAGACCCGTTAAATGATCGACCTCCTCAAAGAGTTGGGATGCAAATCATAAAACAAGTGATGCAGCGCAGACTTCTATGTCAAGCATTGTAATGTGTGAGCACACACAGACACACTTGCGTTACATATTAACATGCTGAGTGTGAAAAAAATGAAGAAAGAAACACTCTGGATTATGGTGTGGCGAAGTAATCAACAATACCAGGAAGCGGAAATACCTGAGTGAAAAACCTGCAGGATCTTTCTCTCTTCTGAAGCTGCAAATTCAAACAATTCAGCTGTTAGCGACATAACACCTCTCAATCATACAAACACACACATACAGTACACACTCGACGCGCACAAAGGCAGTCACACCCACTTCATTAACATCACACAAAAAGACGGTGGCAGCTGAAATATATTGCTATTCTCCTCACTCGCCTCCTATTTTTTCATTCCATCTCCCATTACCGTCTTTCTTCCCTCCGCTTTCTCCTCTTCCCTTCCTTTTCTCATCCAGATTATTTCCATAATCTCCTCTGTTTCTCCTTTCCTTTTCCTATTCATTCTCAGTATCTACCGTCAAGTAAATTGATGGCATTTATTACTATGCAATTCGTGCATGATTGGTCATATTCGATTTCCTAAGGAAAATTAGCATAATAAGCAGGCATATTACTCAATTAGGTATATGTAATTGGGTCATTATTGAAATCAAGGAGAAAGCTTTCCCTCTTCAATTGAGGACTTTTTTTTTTACAAATTCAACCTTTAACAGGCCATTTGGTCAACAGCAAAACACATATTAATTGATTCCACTTACACATGTTCAAGTGTGTATTCACTCCTTTCATACTGAATTGCTCAGAAGGAGCAGAGGAGATGTAAAGAGCATGATAGAAAAGGAAGGCAGAAAATAAAGCAGACCTAGTGATTCAGACGCTAAAGCTGAAAGAAAAAAGCCAGTGACTGTATAAGAGGTGGCAGCCGCTGTCAATCTGGCTGCTAAACCCCGCCTGTCACTGTTGACCTCAGCAGAGACGATCAAGAAACAGTCCGTCTTCCAGTCAGTCAGTCAATTGGCCAGCCAAGCCAGCCAGTCAGCCTTTCCCCAATGATTTAACTCACTTTAATTGAATGCCTACATGAACAAAGAAATTCTTTCCTTGTCTACCACAGTAGTAAAACAGATCCTTTGCATACTCAGGATCGAGTTTCCATTAATGTGATCCTGGCATACGCGCTCCAGCCTGCCTGTCTACGGCATCCTCATAGCGGTAGCTGTAGCTGAAGTTCGCTGAACAGCGAGCTATGACGTAAAGTGTGTCCCGATCCTGTTTTCATCTCAAGTACTGTATGTTTTAATGAGAATAACTCCCAGGGCGAGACAGAGATTTTATTAAATTTCTGGTCCTGATCTGCAAAGAGTTGAGGAACCCTGCCAAAGACTAAAAGCAGTTATCTATCACCCATAATGTTGAGCAAAACTTGTTACAAAGACTTGCACACAGAGGAGGGCAAAATAATATCTAAAAGCAGCTATTTATCATCTGGAAATCCACAGTGTTATGTATGGCTCTTCATCAAACTCTGCACACAGAGACTTTTCTAACCCCTGAAGAATGAGTGCAAGACAAAAACACCAACCACTGATGCTATTCATCTTACAATCATCTTGAAAGAGTCCCTCTATCCGTTCCCCTTTCTCTCTCTCATCATTCTTTCTTTTATTACTTTTCTTTGTCATTTACCCTCTCATCCTTCCCTGTTCCAGTGCCTGCAAGAAAGTCTCACTCACTCACTCACTCACTCACTCACTCACTCACTCACTCACTCACTCACTCACTCACTCACTCACTCACTCACTCACTCACTCACTCACTCACTCACTCACTCACTCACTCACTCACTCACTCACTCACTCACTCACTCACTCACTCACCATGCATTAACTTCCAAATACAAGTGTGTCTTGAATCTTAAAGCGTGAGGCAGTACCTTGGTGAGGCTGCGGGCAGCGCTGTCCTTGCCCCCGGGGGTGAGGTTCCTGAGCTGGACATCCAGCAGTTCAACCAGCTGGGCCATAGCCCGGACTGTGGATGTCACATCGCCAGGACGCAGAAGCCCTTTGGTCTGCTCTGCCAGCTCCCTGGCTACAATCGCTGCCGTCTCACCCGAGCGAAGCTGGGAGCCAAACACAGTGACGGGGGAACAAAGTCAAGTAAGAGGAAGATTGATGGAGGCAAAGAAGTCAGATGAGGTAAGAAGCAAAGGAAGAGGAGAAAAAGTTAGCGAAAGCATGAAGAGGAAAGTGAGAAAGAGGAATGAAAAGAGTACAGTAATAGACAAGAAATATTTAAGGACAGGAGAAGAAGGACAGTGCAGTGAGAGTTAGGAGTAGAGGAATGGAGGTGGGGGTTGCGAGTGAGGGAGGGATGTGGGACCAAAAAGAATTGAGAAAAAAAAACGAAAAGAAAAATAGGTTAGCTGAAGGGGCAAGAGGAAACCAGTGTTTCATAAAGTGTCCTTAAAGACATTTAATAACTCTTTACAGAAACAACTCATAATTTAGCACCTCTGCTCCAATGCTGATTTCACAGGGACCATTTGCCATGTTTCATCTTTTGAAGAAAATCTCTAAAGCCTTTTGGCTCATGTGAGAACAGACACAAAGCAATAAACTGAAACTGCTGAAAGTAACAAGGCCAGCACTTTCCAGAATAGAAGTATCTTGACGAACCTGAGAAAGTAACATTTTCCATGCAAAACCAATTGATTCTATGCAGATCAGCCTTTCATGGTGCCTGTTAACCTATTATAATGACAGCAGTGTACGACAGATGACCTTATTGGACAATATTATTCCCCCAAGGCTTTATAAAAAAAACTCTCAGATCTCAAACACGAATTAGGGATAACAAATCAAGATGGATATGTGGCCTAAATCTTTCCCTGTGGTCACTGCATCTTCATGCATGAGAAATTGCTGCAGGACTATATCCATAATACAAATCCTAAAACTAGGGCTCAATAGTAGCCATGAGGGCCAGCAGCAGCTTTCAGACTTACTTTCTGCATGATGTGGTTGACCCAGGGTGACGTGCAGTTGCTGAGGTCAGGGCCTTGAGGATCCCAGTATCCCAAATGGGCCATGCACACGTATGTGGCCACGCCTGCAAAACAAGCAAAACAAACAGGGTAAGACAGCACTGACATTCACCAGGAGACACAAAGTCTCTTGAGGTGCCTGGGGTTCACTAAGCAGATTGTGTGTGCAGTGTGTGTGTGTGTGTGTGTGTGTGTGTGTGTGTGTGTGTGTGTGTGTGTGTGTGTGTGTGTGTGTGTGTGTGTGTGTGTGTGTGTGTGTGTGTGTGTGTGTGTGTGTGTGTGTGTGTGTGTGTGTGTGTGTGGATTGCAGTTGGAGGATTGAGGAATCAGCCTTGTCATATGAGCTAACTGATTAAAACGGTAGTGTATTGCGAGAATTTATACTATTTTACCACATTTTCACAGGGCAATACATATATTTCACTTTGTAACAGCCCCCTAAGACCCCTTAGATCCTACTCCTCTCCATCCCACTCAAAATCAAAATCAAAGGGTGGCTGAGCACGCTGTGGAAAAGTTTATCAGGTCTTCCCCATGCACTTCCACTTCCAATTTTCGTCTTTGAGACCCATCTTTTTGAAAATGCTTTTGAGCCTTTGCCGTTATCACTGGGGTAACGTGACTGCTTTAATTTTATTTAGTGTATTCCATTCACCACATTAATCTATTTATTTTCATTTCATTTTAATGATCCAACTGTTGAGGTAAGTCAAGTCAATTCATTTATGGAGCTCATTTAAAAATAACAAACTGATGAAAAATGCAATTAAACAATCAAAATTAACTGACAGTAATTGAAATACACTTTGGTCAGCCTTCATCAGTTTTAAATGTGCTCAATAAACATATTAACTTGACTAAAGGAATCTTTTGGGGATTGGTACATTTCGGTACAGGTTCAGAGGATGGTTCATTTCTCAGTGTTGTTTTCAATTTTCTCAGTATGTTCCGGTATCATTTTTTTTTTACAACTTGGCACTGATTTCTGTTCCTCACTCCTGAACTGAGTCAGTTCTTCACAACAACTGTATGGACAGTGAATTTTTATATAACATTATTAAGGTTCAAAGTTCAGAGCAGCCCACTCTGAGCTTCAAAGCTGCTCTTCAGAAAACTATGGGTGAGGTCACAGAGTCTTCATCTGTTTAAATCTGCAGTCAATAGTCTCACAATATGTGTATCTGGCTTACTAAGTCGAAATGTAATAATTTTCCATAATTGATTGAACTGTTTCACAGCAGTGAAGAAGACTTGATTTCCTGGAAAAGTGTTGTTTTATCTAGGCGTGAAACAGATCCAGTATATTGAGTTTCATCATTTCCAAGACTAGTATTGGAATCTGAGCATCTCCAGATCATAACTACTGTATAGCATTGATATTTTTTACTTTGAGAGATCGGCCCCAAAGAAGACTGCAACAGACAGTGAAGCATAAACACAAAATCCTAATTAGCAACAAAAAAACACTGAACTTTACAAAGATTTCACACAATCTTTACCCACACATTCACTGGTCCACAATGGAATTTCCCCATAATGAACCCATGCATCTTTCTTACCCAGTGTCCCTACTGGACAGGGCTGCTTGGCTGTCTGGCCTTGCTGCGTCCGGGGCCACGATATGTCGGCCGTCACCCTGGGGCTACAGAAGTCTTGTGGAGGCAGAGCAGGGGGCTGTGGGGCGGCTGGAGGGATCTGCACTGGCGGAGAGCGTCCTCCAGCTTTCTGGTTGGTGTCGGGAATCTGATTGGTGTCTGAGGACGAGCCTCCTCCAGGAATCAGGATGGGCTGACGAATCGTGGTGGTGGTTCGGTAGCGCTGTCCCGGAGAGGTGGTGAGGAGAGGCCTTGGGGTGGTGTAGTAAGGAGGGGAACGAGTGGTGGTGGTACGGCTGGTAGACGAGGAGGAAGAACCTCCACCTCCAATTGGACCTCCTCCTCCTCCTCCTCCTCCCCCTCCTCGAATAGGGGGCATCATGGGAGGAGGCCGATAGTCTAAAGAGAAAAGAGAAATAACAGTGTTAGAACTGATGGAAACAGAGCACCTGAGAGTGCAAGAGCTCAAAATTTGAGCAGAGCATCTGCTTTAGCATAAAAATATTATGGCGATCTACACAGTTACATTATCAGGGACTCATTTACACAGCACTAAATAGCTTTGACAGAGAGTAGCTCATGTTTCTAATGACACCCAGTGTCTTTCACCCTCAGTCATTCTGGTCATACAACAGACCTTATTGGGGTTTATCAGTTGCTCTCTAAATCAAAACATCTTTCCAAACAATAAAGTCAGCTATTACAGTTATATTTGTGCCGAAGCGGTTCAATCATTGTACTGACGTATAAATCCAAAATCTCCAGTCATGAGCAACAATTGGATTGTCCTGCAAGTGTGCACAAGGTTGCCAGTCTTCCCTGCGGGACTGGTGCACAGTAGTGGTGCTTGCTGCCTAACCTGGCAGAAAAAAACATTCTTTCAAAATCATGCATGATTTATAAAACCATGACATCACAGCAGGCAGAAAGGCCACTTAAATGCATACGGCGCAGTCTTTTATTGTCAATATTTCATTGTAAAAAGGCTCAATTATTCACATTGACCCCGTTCAGGGGACAGAAATAAAGAATGAAGGGATGAGGTTATAGGAAGAGAGAGGGAAAGAGCACGTGTTTGTAAAGTCTTGCAGTGTCCTCTTGTGAACATACTACATTATACCAATGTGTCTCTCTCCATCTGTTCATTGCTTTCAGTCGCATGTGGTACAAATCAATACTGCAGGATCGAAAGTTGAGTAGACGGAAATAATTATTTACACTTTTCCCTCACTTTCCCTTTGAATTATTTTATTGGCCTCAAATCATTTGGAAGTCATTATGCGTTATATTGCATACAGGTGTAGCCCATTTTCTAAAGCTGCATCTTTTCTTAGTAACAAAGCAGGGAATAGCTTTATCTGTCACTGCGAACACTCGAATATGTAGATTACACTCAAGAACATTTTTAGAAACGTGCAATTACAGAAAACAAACCCACAACCTATGTGTTAAATTTAAACCTGCAGCGGCTCCACATTGTGCTAATTAGTGTGGTTGTGATTAGCGCTGTAGTTAATTTTTACACTTTAAACTTTATTCCTTTGCACCTGGTTAGACACAAGTACAACCGTGTGATCCTTGCTTGCAGGCCTGTACAGTTACAAACTAGAATTACTTGAAGAAAATATTCTTTCCTTCCCTTTGGGAAGTGAGTAATAGGAGTTACAGTTCCTGAGTAATGCCCAGAAGTGTTTCTGCCGAGCATTATGATGTCACAGTGAAGCTGACCTTTGACTGACTACAAAATATCATCACTGTTAAAATATAAAAGATTGTATAAAATGATTGTGGCAGATGTAATGTAAGTCTCTCTGAGAGAAGATCAGGTCACAGTGACCTTGACCTTTGACCACTGACCACAAGAATCATTTCAAGTTGTTGTTTTTTCAGTCCAAGTGAATGTTTGTTACAAATTTGAAAAAAATGTGCTGTGGTGTTGTTGTGGGATGCTGTGAGGTGTGAGATGTGAGATATTGTGTTCTTGGGAATGGGATGGACAGACAGTCCACTTGAAAACATAACGCCTTCAGCCACGGCAGACTTGTGACAACAGTGCTTTGTCTTCCTATTTAAAACCCATGTGTATTTCCTGCACATAAAGTAAGCACACATAAATACACATAAAGGCAAGCACATCAACAAACGGAGGCAAACAAACATAAACATGGAGGCAACTATTTCAGAAAGCAACTCAAATATGAACTCTATTTCATGTTATGCTAGTTTTATAACAGAAATATATAATTTAGAATCTCAGGTTCTGAGTCAAGTCATTGACTGAAGAAAACCAAAATCTGAGAGTGAAATACTCTACTATTCAGAAAGACCGAACCAGGCTGAACTTTGCCTGAAAATATTTTTCTTACCAGCTCCAATGCCAAGCAGCTACTATGAATTAGATTTCCCCTTTTCAAAAGTGTGTGCAATATATCGACATCACGCTACATGATTTCTGGGTAATGAAGTCCTTCGAGCTCTCAAAAGTTCTGCTATCGCTCAATGCCAGTTGGGGTAGCAAACAGCGAGAAGTTACCTTGTTCAGCCTTAAGTCTGCCTTGATGTTAAAACTCCATATGATTTTTGGTGCCTTTCGATTAAAAGCAGGCACTTGTGTTGCTCTGTCTAAAGGACTTGGTGCGCCTTAGGCCATAACATGTACAGTACTACATGCTGGTCATTGACATTGGAAGGTCTTTTCTCAAAGGGAGCTTTCTGTGGTGCTCAAGAAAAGTGATGTGATTATATGAATATTGACTGCATACGGTTAGGCTAAATCCAACATGTGCCTAATCTCCAAGAACCTGCTCTCTGCATGGTCGGATTTGTGTTTGATGTTCATTTAGTTTTTTTCTTTGTGTGATTTAAAAAAAAAATGCAGTTCCTTCCTTGATCATGTGAAGGTGCAAGTGTGGAGAGTGAAGTGTGTGCATGGGTGGAAAGAATTGAGTGGGTGTTTAGTTTGTATTATTTACTGTGAACTGGAGTTGTCCCTTCCTGTGGATTTTAAGTAATTAAAGACTCTGTCGCTCTCTCTGTCTTTCTCCCCTCCTCTGTCAGTCTGTCTGGGTGACTGACAGCCATGTAGCATCCCGCTCCTCCTGTACGTTCTGTTCTCTTCCTCCACAATTCAATGGAGTGTTCCCGTACCTAAACTGTGCTGCTCCACGTTCCTGAATCACTGCCGCCCTGCCTCATGCATTCTCCACGGAACATTGCCATCAATCATGCGTGGCAGCAGTGGCCTAGGGACTAGCTGTCAATCTGCGAGTGTGTACTTACGAAACAGTGTGTGTGTGTGTGTGTGTGTGTGTGTGTGTGTGTGTGTGTGTGTGTGTGTGTGTGTGTGTGTGTGTGTGTGTGTGTGTGTGTGTGTGTGTGTGTGTGTGTGTGTGTGTATGTGAGCCTATCTGCACTCAAACGGGAAGCTCCATTAGGGGCTCTGCCACAACAATAGAAGAGTAATGGTGTGTGTGTGCGCGTGCGTGCGTGTGTGTGTGTGTGTCTGAGGTTGATGTCTGCTGTCATTTGAGTACAGGGCAGAAAACACAGGGGCTGGCAGCTTGGGGTGAGGTAACACAAAAGACTGCAAGCATCACAGACAAGGGGCCACAGCACTTCACTGCCCATGCATCTCTATCTCTCTTCTCTGCTCCTGACAATTTCCACCTGATTTGATCACTTTTTTTTACGTCACTTTTGTTCCCTTCATATCCCTACCTATTTTAACTTCTAGTTCTTAATACACTCTCTCTTATGTGTGCTCGCCCGTGTCTTTACTTTGTCCTCCTTTTCATTTGCTCTTTTGCAGCATTTAGATGAAAAACAAGACTTGTAAAGTGATGAATTTATCACCGACATCACAAAGATGCTGCAAAAGATGCTGTGGGGAACTACAGGAGCGTGACATAACAGCTTCATGAAACATTTATAGAGAAAAAGGCTAGAGGTTGTACTCACGGGGACTGACATATCTCCCTGCGTTTCAGGTTAGGAAGCTGTGAGTAAATGCGTTACGACAACTTCATGATGTCAGCTAACCTAAACGTTGCGCTCTTTGCAGAGACGAATGCCACAAGAACAACCGTGTGACACAAAGCAAAGACACACTCACAAACTCAGTACAAGTTGTTCACTTAAGGATTTTTTACTCTGTGCCCTTCCAAACGCTTGGGGCTGACATATTTTGACAGATGTGCATAAGAAGAAAAACCAGGAATCATATTACATATATGATACATCATCATGTCAACAGCCACTCTGGAGAAATTGAGATGAAATCAAATGCTGGGCACTGGTCTTAAAACCGACATCACATAATCACATTTTTAAATAACGGACTTCCAAACACATTTGGAAGTGTGGGGTGGGGGTGCACTGTAAATGCATGCAAGATGTAATTATTTTTTAATTTAATGAGGTTTGCTCCACTATTTTTCCAGTATTGAATTCAACAATAACCATTAAATATATAAAGAACCCTCAGCCACCAATGTTTTTCAGCTTTTAATTACAGTTTACGTGGGATAATTAATTTGAACAATATTTGTTTGTGTAACGGTAGAACAATATGAGCATATCACAATGATACAAGACCACTCATGGCTGATATGTCCCAATTCTATTCTGTTGGTTAAAATCAAGAGCAAGTTGTGTTGTTTTGTTTCTGGTTACCAAAGCCAAGAATGGACATCAAGTCTCAACCTAACGTGACTGGGAAGTGTTCAAAGTGCTCAGAAAAATAAACATATAAACATTTAAAGGTCCATAACACCTGACAACCCCCATCTGCTGGAGCAGTTACTAGGAATGATGAGTTTGCTTTGCTGCCCATTATTTTCTATTCCATTATATTCTATGTTGTTGTGTTTATTTTGCTGACCTGTAGCGAGCCCAGGGGAAGGTGAGACAATGGCAGGCTGGCAGTAAACTTGTTCCTGAGGTTGTCTATCTGACTGTCACCACACTGGAGGGGCCACAGAGATGCTGTCGGTCAGCCTGGGATGCTAGCACATGATCATCTGACATCTGACTGTGTGTGTGTGTGTGTGTATGTTTGTGTGTGTGTGGGGCAATGTTTTTCTGTGCGGGTGAGACTGATTGTCTCTGCCTTTACTCTGTTGCCGAGAAGGCGCCTGTTGACTTCACATTCGGTAAACAGAGGGATCGTAAATCCACAACACAAAAAGGTGGAAGGCAGGGAGGGAAAACCAACTTCCCCTGGCAACTTTCCCACATTGTCAGAAAGGCAGTGGACAAACACTGGCACTGTGGAAGAGAGGAGGAGTGATACAGAGGCAAAGAGAGAAAAGATTTGACTTAAGAAGAGAGAAGTTTCACAGACTGAGTGTCACACAGTGTCTATTATACATCTTTAATATGCAAGATGATTAGTTTCCTGCAGTTTCCTTAAAAGTTACTTCCTCCTTGCCACTACACACACATACACACACACCATCCTGAACAGTAGGGAGGAATAGATCCAGAGGGGTAACAGCAAAATGATAATCTGACTGGAGGGCACAAAGCTTTCTAGGTTGGATAGTAGCACAGACATTGAATAGGGCTGCATACTGCGATAACGCACTGCCCCTATGGCTGGAGAGCGCACTCACAACACACACGCGCGCGCACGCACACACACAGAGACAGACACTTACTTTGTGCTCACTTTTGCAGCAAGCAACAGACAAGCACGCACGCATGCTGGATTGAACAGAAATTTACTTTTTACTCACTTCTGTGCAATGCAACACACACACACACACACACACACACACAGAGCTCGTGGCGAGTGGCTCGAGCCTGCTGATAAGACAGAATGGAGCACTTCAAAGCAGTGATACTTGGAGATAGAAAACAACCTCAACTAATAGAGCCTCCCTCAAAATGGCTGCCAGGCACAACCACGTTCCACAGCTAATGTTTCACATACAGACACATCACCGCTCAGCCCTGCTGGCTTGCCAGTTGCATATTCGTGTCATCCCTCCGCTGAGGTCGGAGACACCTGCGGCAAGTTTGCCAATTACATGCTTCGTTCTTAATCAGGGGAAGTTCCCTTGTTCAAAGCAAGAAAGCTAATGGGACAGGCCAATTTTTTTTTACTTTTTAATTTTTGTTATTCTGTATAATAATGGAAGGAATCATCAGCATATTCCTTTAAAGTCCTGATTTTGCCCTCTGTTAGTCCAGACAGGCATCAAATTTATGTCAAGCCTGCAAGGACAACAAGCATAAATATACAGCAGGCATCCAGCAAAATCCTATTACTGTGTTAGAATGAGAGTTGTAGCCTCTAGTAAGTGACCCTGTGGCTATTCAATATTTTGTTCCCCATAATTTATCACCATGCCCCATCATTTAGAGATTAAGATGGTATCCACTCTGTTGCCCTCCTGCAATTTCTTTTTTTTCATGATTCAAAAATGAAATCTGAATAGGACACAACTATGGCGACATGCGCTACTCGCTGTTTTCTTCTGTATTTACTTCCTGCGAAGCTGTGGGCTTTCCTTACACCCCTGTCGTCCTGGCTAGGCCTGCTTAATTTGGCATCTGCTGTTTGGCAGAAGGGAGGCAGTGCGGAGGCCAAATGCAAGCAGAGGCCTGGCTGGGGCAATCCAATCGATAAGGACACACTGCAGGCAAGGAACAGGTGCAACAGACTCTGTGAAGCAGAGTTCAGTCTCTGCTGAGATGGCCGTGTCGTAATCTATTTGGGAAAAAGGGAGATGGGTGGAGAGGAGGAAGGTAGAGAAACAGGCAGTGGGGGACAGAGGTGGGAGCAGGAGGGTACTGTAGACTTAAGTTGTGAAGGACACCATCTTTACTTTATTTTGATGAGACTATAGATGTATGACTTTGAAATGAGAGCCAAGAGATATATTATGAAAAGTTCTGAATCTGAGACCAACAACTTCATGATTGCTTTTTTCAATTTTTTTATATTCTCTCCCAAAATTAGAAGTAAAAAATATAAATTAAAAAAAAAATACTGAATATTTTTTCTGCGGGTGAGTTCCCAGTGGTGAGAACAACTTAAAGATTTCACAAACTGTACACAACCTCAACACACACAAAAAACTTGGTGCGACATAAGGGTCTCCACTCAGGTCATTAACTATTGTTATTCTCTCAGGAAATGTTGAAGAGGGGAAGGGAGGGGAGAGTAGAGAGTAGAGGAGAGGAGAGAAGAAGAGAGGGGGCAAAGACAATAGATACTCCATGCTTGACTTCCTTAGGAAATGGAACTCTGTGTTCAGGCCATTAAGAGTTCAAAGGTGAACCTTTAAATTTCCGTAAACTGACAGAGTGGCTAGTGTGGCAAGTAGAGGTCACCCCTTTATGTACCTGTGTATTTAATGGATTACAAAGAATTCCCTTGATTTATTTTGTAAATTACAACTGAGGACTTTTGACTTCTTTATAAGCACTGGGTTTGTATTAATTGACTTTTCAAAAGTCTGGTAAAATGTATTCAAACAGTGACCACTAGTGTATTTGACTCTCACATACACACAGCTCTTCTCCTTTGCACTGTTCTATGTATTGATAGGAGTAGTATGTATATTTTTCATTGATCACTATTTTGTGCAACATTACTTAGAGATAGCCATACTATATATGAGTGTAAGGTTTGGTGGTTGATACTGATTCACTCAACTGTAGAAGCAGCCCACGTGTGAAAACACTGAAATAATCTTGCACAGAAGGAATGCTCATGCATGAGTTGTTCTGATAAAGTTGAGGTCATTAATATAAAATTCTTGGTATCTATTGTAAAACAGTGTGTTATTGTTTCCTTCTGATTAACATCTATGTACTGCAGAACAAAAATATCTCCGGGGTGGCTCGTTCCAAATTTCTTTTTATACCAATTTCAGTGTGTTGGTTTTTATCCTGGAGAATATGCAGATCAGATTATCTCACCAGAACGTCAGGACTTAAGTAGATCATCACCTTAAAGAGGCAAAGTGAAACAGCACAAGAACATTAAGTATTTGTAAGACCCTGAGCATGTGAACATTTGCACCAAAGAAGAAAGAACAAAAAAAGGTTGGTGGCAAAAGAAAGTGAGGAGAGAGAGAGAAAGCAAGAGTGAGACACGGATGGAAAGGCCGTGTGTACAAAATGGGATCTATTCATTTATAGCCCTGTTTGCCCCTCCCCTCCCAAAGATGCAGATAACATGAATAATTTTGCGACTTTGTTGGGAAAACTTTCCTTAGTGTGGCAGACTGGAGGTAATAAATAATTCAAATGTTTCATTGGAGCCATGCCGCTTGCGTAGGGCAAGCCTCTATAATATGCATGTAAGAAGACATGATGAAACAAGTCCATAAACAGTAGAGAGTGTTTGGGGAGTGTGGGGTAGGAGGAAAGGGTGATGCAGAGAAAAATGACTTTGACTCTGTCTTTATGAAGGCATCTATGAGCTAGGCCTCTATAATATATACATCTAAGAACACTCGATGAAATGGCCTTGTGTGATGCGGAAGAGGGGTTGGGTGCAGAAAAGGAGGACAGATTAGGCAGGAGATAAGGACGACAGAGTGGAAAACACT
Source organism: Trachurus trachurus (assembly GCF_905171665.1). Classification (NCBI taxonomy): domain Eukaryota; kingdom Metazoa; phylum Chordata; class Actinopteri; order Carangiformes; family Carangidae; genus Trachurus; species Trachurus trachurus. The sequence continues at coordinate 15,929,842 of NC_139891.1, read as the reverse complement.
GAGAAACACAGAGTAAAAGAGAAAGATATATGAGGAGGGGAAATATTGAGATTCCTGCCATTGTGAATGTTTGTGTGAGAGACAGAGATAAAAAAAATGAGGATTTAACAGACAAAGAAGAAACACAAACAGACATGTGAAACAATAAATGTAGAGAGGCAGTGCACTTTCTTCTTAAGTACCAGGGGAGGAAGAATATGCATTTCAAAAACATCATTTTCAGCTGCATGCTGCATCAACGATATGATGGAATACAGGGGAGGAAATCTTTATATTATCTGTCGGCCTAAGGTGAACTAAACCTGATTTTTTTCTCTCTTTTCCTTCTTCTTCTTCATGTTAGACATTTACATTTTTCAATACCAGGGTCAATGCCATACTTTATTCAATGCTGTATACTTTGAGGTGAAAATAAGAAAAACATCTCAAGCATCTCATCTTGAGTCATAGTACAGAATAAGTAAAGTTATGACTTATGATACATATATAAAAGTATTGACTTTGATCAAGCAGCAACCTCTATGGCGGAAAAACGAAGCCAAGATGCGAGTACCTACAGTAAAACTGCAGTTGTTTGACTGGCTGCTTGAGGGTGGTCCCAACAGTGAATCGCCACTGGCTCCAAAGTTAAAATCCCCAAACTATCCAGGAACGAGCAGAAATAAACATGTTTACTGCCTGGTACAAAAACAGTTTTGGTCATATACCTAACCCTAATTAAGGGTTTGCCACGTTGAGTGACAGATGGGTGAGCGTATGGTTGCTACAAACTGGTATTCACCGAAGTCTTGGCTCCTCCTCTTGGCTCTAAACTCCAAACTGGATTAGCCAAGAGTTTGGTGAAACTGGACACTGCCAAGATGGCAGCAGTAAAGCAGCCCACTCTGAGCTACAAAACCATTCTTCAGAATCCTATGGGTGACGTCATAGAGGCTACGACCACCTTCATCCCATGTATATTAGGGATGATTACAGTGGGTAATCTTTAAAGTGTGCCAAAGTAAAGTGTACACATTCAGATGTTTGTACACTGGCCTCTTCTAAACTGTCCAATGTTACCAAATTAGACAGACACAACACAGTAATTGGTGCTCTCCAAGTCGGACCCAAATTACACAAAGTCCAGAGTGGCCTGCCTCTGCCTCCTCCTACTCTATGGCCCATTTCCTGTCACATTTCATATCTTTTAAGAAGTCCATTTGAGCTGAAACAAAAGCAGGGCAAACATTACGCTACATCAGTAATGAGTGGAAACCCTCAGAATGGCCCCTTTCCTTGGCCTGTTTCCTGAACTGGCTACGGAAAAAGGAAAAGGAATAAAACACCGGACTGTAACACAGCATGTCTGACTATAGTCACTATTCAATATGTGCTTGATACATTTACGGTGAATTCAAACTGCCCACTGCTTCTTTAGAGGGACTGAAGGGCCGGCTATAACAACAAAATAAAACCTCAATGAATCGACTTATCACCTCATTTTCCGAAGAATGAGGAAATCATGCAGTTCAGGTAGTTAATTTATTCCTTGTCCTCATTGAGTGAGGGAGCGGAGCGAGGAGGAGAGTACAGGAGTGAGGCGGCATTGATTGTATGTATTTATCTCCCACTGGTCAGCAGTCTGCCTTGTTGCTGGGCACTGGAGGTCATTCTCCACATTGAATCCCCATTGATCTCCTCTTTAGAGCCTCCTGAGACACCCAGAGCTCCATTATGAGAGTGATCACACTCAAGTGCACACCAATAAACACGTATGCACACTCATGAATAGAGAAACACAAACTCATACCGTTAAGTACATTAGCACACTAGCTCATTGGCATGCACATCATTATACATGCATAAACACAGACATACGCACATTTTCACAGCACAACCTCCCTTCATAGACCGACACACACACACTTCACGCACACTGATCGGTAGAAACCAAGTTTAATGCTGCTTCTCTCTATAATTCCTTGTACTGTGCCTCCTAACTGCGTGTAAGAGCATGTGTTAATTCAGACATCATTTAATAAGACACGCAGCCAGACTGCCTTGACCACTCCATAGAAAGGTGCTGAAAGGCAATTACACTGGGCAAATAGCCCTTCAGGCTCTAGGGGCCTAAGCCCTTCGAACCAGGGGAAGAGAGGAGTGGAGGGGTGAACTTTAACGTCACCCCAGAGTTTAAAGGAGAGTCGCTCTGGGTTAGACTGTGCCAAGCCTTTCATACAGAAACACAAGTCAACCTGCATCGTGGATGATCCATCTGAGCTGCATTTAATGTGCATCTTACAGTAGATTAAAGGGCATATCTTTTTTTTTTTTTTTTTAATCAAACTCACCTTTAATCTCCATTTTCTTTTACATCCGACCTTCCAAGTGTGAAAGTTTTGTTTCCGACTGAAAGTTCTGCCACCAACCAAATATAGAGATGACCTGAATTATATATGTGTGACTCAAATAATTAAAGAGGCGAAATTTTGAGCAGCAATAACTTACATTTAGGCCATCTCCATATTACTGGCCATGCTGCTGTGGCAAATGTATTGCCAAACAGCCTCATATTAACACAGTGGATTAATGTAAATTCAATATTCACTCTCCTTTTTGCTTTATTTATATCAAGTACTTTGGGAAATATTTTTGCTTCTGCTTGCTAACTTTGTCTGTTTGGTGCTGGGCAGGTTATGCATAGTAGCTTTATCAAAAGGTTTTTGCTAAAAATCAGTTGAGTGCTGTTGCTGGGAGCAACAAGAGCGCACCAAACCAGTAAAATTCACAACACAATTGAGTCATAATTCTATGTGTGTTCATTACCACAAGCAGCCCTGTCGCACAGAGAGTTTGTGATTTATCAGTGAAATATGGAACTGCATTTCAGTCAAACAAAGGCTGAAGTGTCTTCAGATTGTCATCGTATTCATATGTCCTGTATGAAAGCGCTATTAGTTCCTCCTTTCTGCTTAAGCTCTTGGCTCCATTCACAAGGAATGAATTATGATCTCTTGAGCAGCCAAGGAAACTAAAGGCAAGGCTGGCAAGTGGTACAGTTAAAGGAAAAAGGCTTTTACAGTATGCAAGACTCAGCATAACATCAGACATTCCTCTAAAGGTAGACATCAAGGTAGTCTTTATGATGTCTCTGTGAATTACTCCTTGCTTGACTAATAAAGTACAACCATTTCCACAAATAGAAACTGTGCTGACATCTGTAATTTCAATGACACTGCTGTGCCCGGAAGTCGCTCTTTAAAGATTCTAAAGGTTTTTTTTTTTTTTTTTGGGGGGGGGGGGGGGGGGGGGGGGGGGGTTTGAAGGCTGAAAACATGCAGATACCATGGGTGGGGTGGCAGGGGGAATAGTCATAATTGAGAACCGTAACAGCACAGATGGTGCATTTCTTTTTCTTCCTTTTTAAGTAATTTTCTGAATTAATTATTGGAGGAAGATTAGTAGCTGTAAGTATCCCTTATGTCACAACAAAAAAGCATTTATCATTAAAACGAAATTAAAACATGACTAATATGACAAGGTATTTCATTTGACAATAAAAAAATATATATCACAGCGTGTCCAATAAATTTAGTAGGGAATAGTACTCTTTCTTCTTATTAGAAAGGTGCTTAGTTAGAAATCATGTGGAAAAAGACATGAACAATGGGGAGGGAGGAGGAGGAAGAGGTGGGACCTACCATTGTTGCCGAAGTCCAGCGAATACTTGACCACATGGTAGTTATTCCACACGTACAGCAGGTTGTCCCTGGGGTTGTAATCCACTGCAGCGATGTACTGGTAGGAGTTGGGGAACGGTATGTTGACCGTCATCTCCTTGCTCTTATCAGTGTTGTACATGTAGTCAATTTTGTTCCCCGTCCCTTCGTTGTCGTCGTCTTCATAGACGGTTTTGACGACGTACAGGACTCCGCAGATCATGAAGGCGTTGGAGGCCGAGCGTTTGTCGTAGCTGGTGTCCCAGGAGCCTTCGATGCGCAGGGTGTAGGGGTTCAGCTGGCTCACCACGATGCGCCCGTTGTTCTGCTCTGTCGCGTAGATCACCCAAAGTCCATTCTCATCCACCGCTAGGTCGATGTCTGACTTGCCCCCCCAGCGGTAAGGTGAAGTGTCGTGGTAGTTGGCGTTGGCGATTATGGCCTCGCCGCTCTTGATGCGTGTGCGTAGGTCAAACTTTACAATGTTGCGTGTGCGCTCCTTGTTGAAGAAGAGCGCGCCATCGTACACCACAAAGCCAGTCCCATCCACGCGATGTGGGAGTTTGTAAGTGGTGGTGGGACGGCCTGCGATGAAGTCTTCCTTTGATGAGTACTCTGTCAGCGTGTCTGTGCGGTACGGCGTCCAGGGCATGTAGTAGATCTTGTCCGAGGCCTGCAAGGGGTCTTTGCACCAGGCGCCAGACTGGTGATCTGACTCGAATAAATGCTCACTTTGGTAGACTCCTCGGAGAATGCCGGGGCAGAGAAATACTGAGGAACAAATAACAACAGTTTCACATTAGATAAGCTTTTGTGCAGTTGCTGTGAAGTGTCAACTATTCTCTAAAGATTCCCTGACAGTGCGTGTGATGTTTGCCTCTTTTCATAAATGTTACACTGTGTTTTAACTTAACCTTAACCGCCAGTGAGTGACGATGACATGCTATGCTTATTGTGTTGTAATTCGGATGTTGTATGGTCCCTGTCATTCGTAGGCACAACAGCATAGCAGCATACCTCCCATTCAACAGATAATACCCTGCTCTCACAGCTGAGAGAAAATGGCACATTTTGTCCTAGCCCCCCCCCCTCCCCCGTTCCCTCTATTCCCATTTCTCCCTCCCTTCCCGACTCCTCATTAGTCTCATAGCTCTTTCTTCCTCTCTTTCCCTTCTATTTCTGTCAGAAACAACCAACTGTAGTGTACTTTTATCGCCTGCTGTTTCTCCAATTGTTACAATATTTCATTTCCCACCCCATGCTCGGTGTTCCCGGATTGGAATACTGGGGTCATGTTTTACGAGTGATGTGGGAGATGCAGTAAATTCTGGGAAACCAGTGCGACCGGAGTCATAGGGACCTTTGTAATTTAACTGGAATGTTGTCACACACACACACACACACACACACACACACACACACACACACACACACACACACACACACACACACACACACACACACACACACACACACACACACACACACACACACACACACACACACACACACACACACACACACACACACACACACACAGCATATACACACACAGACGGGCCAGATGTGCATTGTGGTTTTCCCATTCATCTCAGTAATATAATTCCAGATCCCACGCGAACGCCTGGGAATATTGATTGAATTTTCATTGGCTAGTTAAAGCACTGGCATCATTTTCATATCATGGGGAAGCATTTGAAATATTAAATGTCAATGTAATTCTCCGTTCATCAGCTCATCATAAAAATGCGCTCACCCCGTGGAGAGTTTGTTAAGTGACATTCTAACATGATACCATGGAATAATATGGATCTAGAGTGTGTCTAATGAAAACCAGTGTTTCCAAATTGCCTCTATATGCTGAGATCAAGCTGTCTTAATATAGCTGCAGTGACTTTGAAAAGCGATGTCACTCTGCCACGAGGTACAAAAGGCTTCAGGCGCTGGCATCAAAAAGTGACATCCAACCCCGGCTTTTGAGCATGTGTGCATGTGTGAATGTGGGTCTGCGTGTTTCAGACTTACCTTTTTGTTCTACTTCTGCATGAGCCATAGGCAAAATATTTGAAGAAAAAAAAAAGAGGGAGAGAGAAAGAAAGAGACAAGAGACAAAAATAGATTAATGATGCAATAATAAGGAAATCATGATAATACAATCTCGGATCTCCATAATCGTTCTCATATTTCATCCTAACCTTGTGAGCGTGCCAGGATGCTCTCCATGTGTGATTGGTAATAACATTACATAAGCGTCTGAGGAGACTGCGCTGCAATGGGGAAGCTATCTGACAGTAATGCATCTCACATATGTCACACACACACACATGCACACACATATGGGGGAACAGACACAAACGTGCCAATGCCGACAGACAGGGAGGGTAGTGGGATACAAAGAGTAAACACACAATACTATCTATGACATAACAACCAAAAGCGCACACACACACACACACACACTCTGGTGGTTTACTCGGTGGTCCTATGCATGGTGAAAGACAGAATACAGCAACAGAAGATGACCTGAGATAATGAGCTCTTTAATGTATGCTAATAGCAACTGAGCAATGAAAACCAGAAAATTGATTTGATTACAGGGATTGCATTTCAGTGGACTAGCCAAAACTGCCACATTCTGACGCACAGTGGGTGAGCTAGTGCTTTGTGTATATGTCACCTACTCCGTGTGACTTTGTGTGTACAAGCAATCTGCGTGTGGAGGTGGAAGAATACTGAATGCACTGGTTTGCTTTAACCCCAACAACCGATTCCCTGTCTATTATATTCAGAGCGTTATCCTTGGAGGTGTGACGGAGGGTTGTTCGTGTCGCCCCACAATGAAATGTGCACACTTGCTCGGAGCCTCTTAAACATATGAATTCCATTCCACCTTGCTCCCCGGGGGACCGAGAGGAATGTGAACATGGCAGAAACCTAATCCTGCAGGCAGTGCCCTTGTGTCTCAAGTCCCGTTAGAGACCTGCTGAATGGAACTGGTCCCCCGAGAGGAGAGGAGAGGAGAGGAGAGGAGAGGAGAGGAGAGGAGAGGAGAGGAGAGGAGAGGAGAGGAGAGGAGAGGAGAGGAGAGGAGGAAAACATTTGGACTACATGTTTATATATAGCACAAATGTACTACATATTGCACAGTACATGCATAAATTCTTTAACACATTAAAGCCGAAGCTCATCACCAACCGCAGGATGTACACAAACACATGTGACACACAGACACACGTGAGTGCACACAAACACACACACACACACACACACACACACACACATACACAAGCAACCATTAAATCCTAGGCTCATGAAAAATGCATGGTAACTGGTGCGGCTTAGCACAACTCCCGATAAATAAGCAATCTCTGGAAGGAGATCGTGTTAAACCTAAAACAAGCGTGGATGTGTGGTGTGTATGTGTGTGAGAAAGTGCATGTGTGAGAGGGCTGCCACGAGTTAAGATAGAAAATGGTTCACCACAAGGAAGCAGTTCCCTTGTGAGAAAAGCTGGAAAAGAAAGCAGATAGTGTGTCTGAACAGAGGTGTGTGTGTGTGTGCGTGTGTGTAATGGAAGGACAGATGTCGATGTACCAAATGCACACACATGCACGCACATATACTGTAGACAATACAAAAAGACACATTGTGGTTAAGAAGACGGGGATTAATGACACCGAACAACAAGGACTGCACATCACCTGAGGCTCTGATACAACCTCCCAGACACGATACGAAAACACGCAGGGTTCAAGGTTGCAAGCAGGTAATAGATTTTAAATGAAAATGTGTGGAGGCAACAAGTATACCAAATGGCACATAAAATGTCAAACAAATGTCATTCAATTTGTATTGTTGCTCGTTGTTTCACTAGATTATCGGATGCCTCTGTTGGTGAGCTCATTGCGGGATCTTTCCTCTTTTGTTTTCTTTGAGGCATCTGTTTTTAATCTCCATGACAAGGGTAAGAAATGAAAGTTTTTCACAAATCACAGTCATTCGTCTTTCAGTGCGCAGGACTTGACAGGGTGAATATAGGTTGGTGAGACATTTGTTGAAACCTCCAGCTTTTGTCAAGGTTAGCTCAAGCATGCACAATGGCTCAAGAGATGAGAAGTCTTTTGTATTAATTCAGACACTGCGAGTGGCTATAAGAGGAGCAGAGAGAATATGGTCGATGACAACTTGCCAGAAAATGTCCTTGTTTCCACAAAAACGTCAACAAGAAAGCATCTTCTCTCAATCTTTCTCTCATAATTGAATTCTGCAGAGGTGCGGCATGTTATATCTATCCCGTATCTTTGACTGATCATTTCGAAAACCACTAAGACTGCGCTACCAAATACTTAGCTCCACAGCTGCAGAAGACAAAGATTATTTCTTGTCAATTATGCCAAGCAAGGGCTTTGAATGAATATTAGAAAACAATAGCAGAAAAATAAGACTAACAGCAATGCCCTGTTGTGAGGATGTGTCGCCTGTCTAGTTTCACATTCATTAAAAATCATATAAATATTCATTAATATCTTCGTGAGTATCTTTTCAATTTTTGCAAATTTCTGAAATCAGATGAACAGATGTACCCCGGATGCCTTCGCTGTCTTTTTTTCCTCTTTCTTTTCATTTCTATCTCTTATACACACACACACAGACTTACAGCAGCAGTGTTAATCTGGCTGTGCTGCGGTGTAAAGATAATTAGCATTTTTATTGAAAACGTATGGTTTATTAAGGAGGTATTCGTCGAGGAGGAAAGGCAGTCTGTGCGCTCATGAGCATGTGTTACGGGTGTGTGCGAGTGGGGCGCGGGCACAGTATATTGTGCGTGTCTGTGCAGACAGCGAGTGGCGACAGCAGCCTCACCACTATTATCTCTGATCTCCAATCAGCTCAGCCAGGCTAAAACCCAAGGTCATTTATGGACATAGACATTTTCATCTTTCTCCCTCCATTATTTTCTCCTTTCTCCCCGTCCGCTCATCCTCACCTGCCATTCTCTTCCGTCATTTCAAGCTCTGCCTTTCTCCTTTTTCATTCTCTCCATTACGTCCTCCATATTTCTACCACTGTCTTTTATCAGTTAATTTATTCTTTCTGTTCCTCGTCTGCTGGCCTCGTCTAACCTATTTCTCTCTATCTCTGTTTCAGCTGTCGCTCTTGCTCTCTGGCTCCCTCACTCTTTCTCTCTCCTTCTGTCCTTCTGGTTCCCTTCCATATTCTCTCGCTCTCTCTGGGTAACACAAAAACGCCTGCATATGTAGCTACACACACACACACACACACACACACACACACACTGACACATACATTTACTGTACATACACATTGAGAAACCCATAGTGAAATGCATGCACACGCACACAGAAACACAGGGGAAAATTTCTTGGCTTTGAGTGATTGTTTCCACGACAACGTGCGCACACATACAGACATAAAACCTTACACACAAACAGATCTTCTCATGTCATCATGATGAAGCTATTCCAAGGGTCCAATCTGACAGAAGTCTTTAATTGGACAGACAAGAAGGTGATTTTATCTTTTAATTAGCTTTCCTACAGAGCCAAGTTCTATTGTCCAAAATAGACTGCGTGGGTATTGCATAACATATCACTGGCTTTTCTGATTAATACACTAAATGTGGTAATAGGCTAATTGCTTCATAACGGTGGTTGCCAAGCCAGGGTCTACTGCATGAAGATGAGGAAATGGATAGACCTCGTCCCAAGGGTTCTTGGCTTTTTTTTTTTAATGAATGAACATGAATGAAACAATGCTTATCATCATATATCTTTCTTCTGTAGCATATAGCATATTTGTAGAGATTAAACATATTCTGTGCGAGAGCTGCCTCGGAGAAGCCGTCTGAACGGCAGCGTGCTAATGTATGGATATTTATAGTCTGCCTGCAGTGCGATGAGCAAGTATACACAGGTGGCTAATTACTGCCAAAGCTAGCTGGCTAGTTTGGCACACGACTGCCACACACTCATAGCACAGAAAGCTGGAGAGGGAAAGTGAGAGAGCACTTGATTTTTAGCATTGGAAAGAGGCCAAAAACCTGCAGTGCAGGGAGGAGAGATGAAGAGTTGGGAAGGTAATGCAAGCCAAAAGTCCTCAAGAAAAAAAGAATCGAGGGACAAAATCTCCCTGAAAACTGAACCGGCGTGCATAATTAAATTACCTGTTCTACAACCCACTTTGAGATTTGTTTACAGTATCTATGTAGTGGGGAAACATACCAGCCCCACCTGAACGTCAGCGAAAAGTACATCTGGAGTATGAAGTGGGGTCTCTTCGGAACTCAGCTCATTTTCTGTCTGCGCAATAAGTTTGTGATTAGCAACGGCTGGCCTCAGAGGTGATCGCTAGGGGTCAGGTGTTTACACTCAACAGTCGGCACTACCAGCGTGCTTAATGTCACGGGAGACCTATCTGAGTTATGGATGTCCCTTGATGTTATAGTCATTTGAGTGCACTAAAACCAACACACCCTTCTAATGTAAATATGATGATTTGTTAGTTGTTGCAGTGTTTTACGGATGTCAGGGTGTCACATATTTCACAGAACAGGCTCTTTTTTATTGATCTGTCTTGATTTAAGGCAACGTTTTGATAGGTATTACACCATTTAATGCCTAACAAAAAATGTATCATTCACAACAAGGCAGCTGACGGCATTGATTGTACTGTAGACGGCTGGATCTCTGGCCTGAATGTCAGGGAATACAAGTATCTTGTTCGAGGGTTTAGACATTATTTCACCTTTCAAGGAAAATTGATTTCATAAATATTTCAGCATTGCGATATGAGGGTTCTATGAAGAGTCGAGCCATGTGAAAAACTTGACGTATTCTCAAACAAAACAAGGTAAAGTGTCGAGTCAGAGTATACATGTACAAGCACTTGTTTCACCTTTATACAACATATTTTTTCGCTGCAGCGTTGTGCAACATTTCTCAAGGCTAAACACACCCACAGGAGCCAGGTAGTGTATCAGAGCGCTACCTGATCCAGCCTGAACACTTAGTCAGTACACGGAAACTGCTAATGTACTGTCAAAGCCTCTCTCTCTCTCTCTCTCTCTCTCTCTCTCTCTCTCCATCTTTTCCTCCAATGCTTCATACCTCTCACTCTCACTATGTCCCTCTCTCTGTTAGCTGAGCTCTTTGGTTTCAGATGTTGTCTATTTTTGCAGGACGAAACGTTACCCTGACGGACTCATTGTTTATCAGATCACCGCACAGCTCGTCTCCGCCGGCGCTCAAAGCTACTGTCTGTTCTTTACAGTGATGAAGCTATGAAATGAGCAGCGCTGTATTTTCACTCAGCCTTGTGGGGTTTTTATATCGAAGATGGAGACAGAACATGCAGACAAGTTTCAAATGAATGGATGAGACGAGAAGAAGTGAAAACACACACTGGCAAACACTCTGTTCGGATGCCTCTGTGTCAGTGTGTGCGGCGTGTGCATGTATGTGCACGCGCTTGGTGGGGCATTAAGCAGGTATCAGGTTGTGTTTCCATCTGCTCCAGAGAGGGCTCTGATAGTCCTATTATTTAATCTGCTGGTCATTCTAGACGCCAGGCAAGAGCCGTTTAGCCAGACATAATTGAATGCTTCAGTGAGGGAGATCACCTTGGCCGTCTGTATGGACCATGGTGCCAAGACTGCACACTCAGACAGTGTTAGACAAAAGAATCAAACATTTGTGTCAGTGATTTGTGAAGGAAATATGTACAAAGCCTTAAGTTGAAAACATTTCTTGAAATCCGACAAGTTGGTGGTAAAACTGCTATCTGACACAGATCTCCTAAAGATGAAAGAGTTGGTGGAAAGTGTTGAATATTCAAACTCAAAAGTTAATAATAAACATGGAACAAATCCTGCTGATTATTATAATTCAAAAGAATTTAGTTTTCACTTCAAATGTATTCAGAACAGGCAAGTTTCAGGCTACGTTTTTACTACTATTTTAAGCAAAAGTGAGACTGTACTGTATGGGACTTTTATTTCACATGCACTACTTATTGAATTGAACTATACTTTATTAGTATGAACTTCAACTTTATAATTACAACAAAATCACATGTTTTCATTTAAAAGTTGTACACATTTCAGTGTCTGGACTCGTTATGTATCAAATAAGTAATAGGTCATATTTCACTGCATTTGTAATGTAACTTAACTTAACTGGCATACAGAATTTAATGATATCTTTTTAAATTACGAATGAGCTTTCATCTGCTCGGTTGCCTTCTGGTGAGGTTGTCTATGCTGACATGTGGCAAAAATTGAAAATTTAAATATAATTTCCATGTGAACAAATTTGTTTTTATTGCCTCTTGTGATGGTAGAGTAACTAGTTAGAGGAAGCATGAAGAGAATCACTTGAGATTTGGCAATTTCATAAAACAGAATTGCATTTTAGCTTTGCCTTTGGACAAACCCTCTAGGCTGAAATGCACTGTGAAATAAACATGAAGGACAAATAAATGTCTTTAAACCACGTCTCCAACTGTTTTTATTATGCAGGAAGCAATAACCTAGATTTTTTGGGGGAAACTATGCTATTGAAAAAAAAGAGAAGTTTCACAGTTTTGGGGGGATTTTTTTTTTTACAACCATGTCCCTTGAATGTTTCACTTGAGTGAGTACGACCTCCCAGTCTGTTATCACATGGTCAAAGGTCGTATCACCATCTGTCATCATTTGAGCCTCCTTCAGACTTTCCCAGAGAGCTGTGTCATCATTGTGTCCCTTATGAACACACTCTGGCACTCAAACTACTGATGTTCATTTTTTGATTAAAACAGCATGTTGTTGCTCGCACGTCAATGTGGAAAAACTGCAGGCTTTTCACAATTTACATTCCAGAAAAGAAATATGTGTCATGATCTTAAAATTAATTCATATATAAATGACAACAATATGTGAATGAATAATCTCACCAAAGATGAGCAACAGTGTAGTATAGTATGTGATCAATATCGCTGTTACAGAGATAATAAGAGATTTTAAAAAAAAATTGAAATAATACAAAATAATACTTACTGTAAGGGACACACTCGTACTGGACTTCCAGGTATTTGTATGTGCCAGGGCAGGGGTCAGGGAACACGTCAGGCCCGGCCACCACTGCACACTGGGTCCGGTTGTTGCATCTACATGGGGTGAGACGGGTAAAGAGCCAGACACATTAGTTGATCCATCCAAATCCATGTGTTATATCCTCTCGTAAAAAATTCACTGCATTCACCCAAGCACTCGAATCATCCGTTTATGAGAACCCTTTAGACTGAGAAGAGAGCAGACAATATGTCCTTACTGGTACACCTAGAGTGAGTGAACATTATACTAATAGAATCATTGAGATCAGCTGTACACAAGGTGATCCACACTGGCTACTAGAGCTGCTGCACAAGGACACTTGTGGTGTGTGTGTGTGTGTGTGTGTGTGTGTGTGCGTGTGTGCGTGTGTGTGTGTGTGTGTGTAGTGACACCAACAACCTATAGCTTTAAGAGTATTTTGGCCCAGACACCACATAATTAATTCTAATTATCACAGGGGCCCTCTCCTCTGACACACAAAAAGTAAGTACTGTATTTCTCACTCTTATTAACACAGGTCATGTGAGGCACCACTCTATGTGTGTATAGGCTCCATTTGCCTCCCAGGGTTCGTGTTTTTCGTGCATGCATTTGTGCAGTTGTAAAATTGCATGCATGACATTTATGTGGAAGCGTTTGTAATTAAAGACGCCAACACGGCTCCTCACAACCAAAGATGATTTGTTGGTGGGACAGTTGGAGCCCGTATATTATCATGATAGATGCATGTAATAACACGAAATGCTACCCCACCCTGGAGTGCCACTTTATCTCAATGGCGCTCGCTGGTTTAAATAAATTACTGAAATAACCTGAATGAAGAATATATTATGTGCGAGCGAAGGGACAAAGGACACATGAGGAGAAAAGGCTTATTTTAAGAAGGCTGATGAGCCACTTCTGCGCTCATCTGAATATTTCCTTTCAATTAGTACAACTGTTCTGTCTCTCCCTCCTTCCCTCTCCGCGCACCTGTCAAACAGGCGACATTTATATTAAAAACATTCTGATTCTTCCATTGAGATATTTTTAATGAGCATGCCAAACCCCTCAAGTCTCTTTTCTTTCAGTATCACATTCAACAATTTGCATAATGAAATATGCATGAGAGCTAATTTAATTTTTATTCAATATTCAGATATAAAGCACAGAAGGAATGTATGCTACAGAGAACTGTGACATATATCGCTGGCTATTGTTGACCAGTACGTCTGTGGTCAAGTGAGGGGTTACTGGAGTTTAAAAGGTTTAAAACTCAATGTGTTGCGATGGCTGTCATATTCTAATAACAATACCCGCCAGTCTTCTCTCCTCTCTCCCTCCCTTCTTTTTTCTCGCCTCTGTGCTTTTTAATTTCTTGCCCCGGTGCCTTCATCATCGGTCACCTGTCATCAGTGCAACTTGCGGACTGGTGGGTGGGTGGATTGAGGGGTGGGGGTGGGAGGGACGAAAAACTGACAGGGCGCCACAACTTTGCTCACAACACCCACCGATGGACACGGCTGGCTGGCCCACAGTCACGTATCAGAACGCGAACCCCCACTGAACGGTACAAAAAAAAAAAAAAAAAACACTTCCCCTTGTTATGATGTCATCTCGCTGGCAGACGAGGATGAGAGCGACCTGTTTCACACAGGACTTTGGGACTCAGAAGTGTAGCCACAGGTGTTAGTGTAGGATTAATTATATCCGCACACAAAACTTAAAGGAGACGAAACCTGAACTTTGGTCACACCAAGAAACTCCAGGGGCTTTGTTAGAGTAAAGTCACATTCCTAAAGAGTCACGGAGCAAAAAAAAATTGACACAACTGACACAAAAAGAGATGTGTTCCGATTCGGGCAGTGAAACCAAATGACATCTAAAAGTCACTGTATAAAGTCAACAGAAAGCATAAATAACTGAAATACAACAAATAACAAAAATGGATGAAAGGAACAGGCAGTGTTGAAGAAAAATATATGCAGATGTGTTTGAAGAGAGAAAAAAGAGAGAAAGTTTAGGTTTTGCAGAACTGTGTGCGTGTGCGCGTGCGTTCATCTCTGCTTTATGGTACTGTGAAACAGGCTCCGTTCTCGGGTCTTTCACGGCTGAGTCATAAAACACTGAAGGTTATTGACTGGTATTTTAAATAGAGGGTATAGAGCAAAGATTTGACATAATCCCTTGTGCGCTCTATCTCTCTGCTATCACTCCTTCTTTCTCTGTCTATTTTTGTCTGAGCTACCTTTCTTTTTCCTCTCCCCATACTCTGTAAGCCAAGATAATAAACCAATTTCTCTCTCAGCCTTTGTCTTCATCCTTCCAACCAAGGAATTATTCCTCTCTGTTCCTCTGTCTTTGTCTCTCATTCCCACTGTCTGTTTTTTTTTCAGTCTGTTTATCTATCTTAAACCCACTTAGCTGCAGTTTTCGAAGTCACACCCAGATATATGTGGTAGGCCTCTTATTGCTGCCTTCTTTCTCCCTCTGCCTGTCTTCTCTCCCTCCTTAATATCTTTCTCATCCCTGCCTCCCTCAGGGCGTCATCTCTAGCCTCCCTCTGTTTCTCTCTCAATCCCTCCATCCTTAGTAAAGCCTGTGCTGACGTCACCGTTCTGTCTGAGCCAGTAGTCTGAGTCAGATCCAAAAAAGTCTCCCTTATGTCCCCGGTACCTCCAGCTTCTTCTCCTTTTATTTTTTTTATCCGTTTCCCTCATTCCTTCTCTGCCAATGTGTTTATCCAGCAGCCTGACAAAACATAAAAACATCAGCAAAAATTCCAAATTCATGTCCACCCTGCATCCTGACCCACCATGAATGTAGACTTCGAACATGCAAGCGACCCTTACACACACACGATCGCACACCTTTACAACCTATAAGCTTTTATTCCATACTTTTAAATACCAAAACGGCACTATAGTTTTCTTGCATGTTTTTCTCACTGTTGGCAGAAAAGCTTCTTTTTTTTAATTAGCATGGCCACATCAAAACAAGGCAGTGGCCTGGATACCGCCTTGCCTGCTGGCTTTCTTCCCTGCAATGTGCAACACACACACACACACACAGGCACACACACATACACACCCGCACACACACAGAGACACAAACACACAAACAAACTATTCACTAACAAAGCTGAGCTGTAGCAGGCAGGGAAAGAGAAGCTGCGATGCTGCAGTGGGTGCTGTTGTTGTTATTGTCTCTGATGTTTTTCACTTTGTTTGGCAGACCTCCCTTCACTCCGTCTCTGTCTCCATCCCTCATATAAACATAACTGACTGACTGATGATTTGATGAGGCTGACGCTGGCTGACGGAAGAGTGTGTGCGCCTGTACGTTTGTGTGTGTCGGAGCATTCCTGCACGTGTCTGCGATGCAGATGTAAAATGGAATAAATATTTGCGAGTGTGCGTGCTGCGCAACTGTCTGCCTGCATGCGCGTGTGTGTGTGTATGTGTGTGTGCGTACGTGCTCGAGTGCAGATGTGTTGAAGAACTATATAATTACAGAGCAAGTGAGAGCTGGGAACTAATCCTCACCAGTTGAAAGAGGTGTCTGAGAGTGAGTGACGCACAAAGCCTCGGCACAGTCCTCAGGAATCAACATTCAAATGCAGTCACACCATCCCACAATGCCGTGTGCCTCGGCTCCGACACCGTGTGAACATGCTTAACACATACAAACTTTCGGGGATGGTGTCGAATCCTCCGAGCGCACAAACAAACACTTACACATGCAGTAGTCTGTGCTGTTGGAAACTTCTCCAAACACACAAATACTCTGAGCAGAACAGAGCTGGAATATTTGGACTTGGTGGTTCAACATGCTGCTCAGGGACACATGTAGACAGGACCGAAGCACTCACTCCATAAATATTAACCAACGTGCCCTCCCATCCAGTGTTCATTATTAAGCAGCGCAGACTTCAACATGTAACAACACCTGGACCAACCTAATGACAAGTCAGGAAATACCATTTGTTGATGGAGACCATGAGATATGGTTGAAAGCTCCAGGAAAAAAAAAAACTAGTATGTAGACCGTGTGTTACAAATATATATTTTTTCAATTACTCAAACTGAGTTTGCCTCTGATGATATTTCTTAAGAGATTTAACATTTATCTTCATGAATAAATCAGTAAACAACATTGTTTGAAGACATGACGTTAACTCAGTGCAATCTCTCTTTCAAGATTTCTTGAAGCTGTCTTTAAAAAAAACGCAGCTCGTCCCTGGGGATTACTTTCTAGAGATAAATCTGCATCCACGTGCTGTTAGAAAACTAACAAGGTCACGATTTTGACAATTTCAAAAAGCGCTCTAAACAAATGTACTGTTCCCATGAGGTATATCATGTTATTATTGTGGCTTTATTTAGTTTCCAAAGCATTTTTTTCAACTTTTTTAATCATAATCTCTGGTCTCTGTACTCTGTTCTGTGGCCACTTGACTCACCCATAGCCTTGCCTTTTTTGTCCACATTTCGCCCACAAAGGTCTACTGATTAAGAGAAGTGCAGTTCATTAAAAGGCAGCTAAAATACACAAATACTTAATTAACAGCAATGTAACATTTTTATTATTGTTATTACCTAGTCGCATTAAACAATCCGCAAAAGGCTCTCTGCTGTTTTGAATATCAGGGGGATTTTGAATGAGGTTGCAGGTCGCAAAAGTTGCAGTTTCACGTTCTAAAATTCAGCTGAAAGATCATCAGCAATAACAACAATCTGACCACTGAAGGCCCCTTTAGAAAACATTATCATTATTATAAACCACTGTAAAAACACAGACAGAGTTATGTTTCCAATTATGTTTCCTATTTAACATAATTGTTGATTTACACATTTTCCAGGTCTTAATGGATGTTGATACTGGATAAATCTGGACAGT
Source organism: Trachurus trachurus (assembly GCF_905171665.1). Taxonomy (NCBI): domain Eukaryota; kingdom Metazoa; phylum Chordata; class Actinopteri; order Carangiformes; family Carangidae; genus Trachurus; species Trachurus trachurus. Next base: position 15,912,154 of record NC_139891.1, on the reverse strand, counting down.
GTTTACAGACAATGTATTCCTTTTCCAACTTACACAACTTTGGTGCAAAATGACATATTGTAGGCTTATGAATGTCCAAATTCTGAATTTACTTCACTACTGTTTACAACAGAGTGTCTGTTTTACTGTCAAAGTACAGAAGGATTGAATGAGAGGATTTTGGACTTTTTGGACTGGATTTAAACAGATATTTTCTTTACTTAGTTTTCTTCTTTAAAGTGTATTTTTACAATATTCAAGAACAGAGCTTACAATCCCTGTGCTGCTTTGCAACATCTTTTCTAACTGCATTACTGAACACCTTCTGCTTTCTCTTTTTGCAGCAGCAGGAACATTGATGGTGCAGAATACTGAGAAATCTCCTGGTAGAGATCGTTCTGAGAGTTGTGCGCTGGTCGGAACATGCAATATGGACTCATGGTGCGCATAATGTCACCATCTTATTTCTCTCGGCTTGTTCACCCACGCTGTGAGGTAACTTGCAGAAAACAGACCGGAAAAACATTTTCTGCTCTTGACAGCTGGACTCATACATAAACCCAGAATGAGGCAGACTAAGGGGGCAATGGTGGGGAGGGTCGGGCCAGCTCCACACTGACTGAAATCATCTGAAACTAAAATATAAAGAGGGAAGAGTGAAGGAGTTGATGTCTAACGGCACAGTCATAATGTCTCTCTCTGGTGGTCACGTGTTTGGCTTTTCTTTAATAAAAAAGTTTTTTTTTTTTGTCCATTCTCAGTGGTGTCTAGAATAAAGTGACCTTTAGAAATTGTTTCTGTGTAAATCCCAAATGTTTCCTGTTATTTCATTCTGCTCCAACTCACTTGGAAAAAAAAAACATTTAGCCAGCATCTAGTTCCACAGACAATCACAGTAAACGCAACCTGACAAGAATTATTGCCACCATAAATAACATTATGTCAGCAGGGCAAATTATGTATAACAAATTGAAAAAATCCAGTATTGCAAAAATACTTGTCTCGTAAGCCTAAAAATATCTCCCATGATAAGTAAAATGACAGATTTTATGAGCTTGTAACATGTTCTCAAAAGAAATTAAAATGAAATCCCCAAAATGGGAAAAATTAAGCAGAAGGAGTTAAGCAATTGGAAAAAATATAAAATAAAATGTGGTTTGTGAAACTGACAAAAGGAAGAGAGAGAGGTGATTTTCACAGGCCTCTTTATGTCCTGCAGGAGTTGAGGGAAGCCATTTGACAGCAGACAGAGTGTAGTTACTGTATCTTGCTACAGGATAAAAAGCTGTTAGGGCTGCCCATACACTCTCTCTCTCTCTCTCTCTCTCTCTCTCTCTCTCTCTCTCTCTCTCTCTCTCTCTCTCTCTCTCTCTCTCTCTCTCTCTCTCTCTCTCTCTCTCTCTCTCTCTCTCTCTCTCTCTCTCTCTCTCTCTCTCTCACACACACACACACACACATACACATACACACGCACAGACATATGAGATTCTCCCGCTACTGGCCTCGTTTCAGCTCCCTGATGGGGTTATACACACATATAGAGTAGGCTGTTTGGAGGTGGACAAATGGAGTGATGGGAATGGATGTCGAACGGGTGAGAGCATGAAGGGATGCAGAGGAGTGAGCTAATAAGTAATTGAAGAGTGATGCAGGGTTTTATGATTGACAGAGGTAAAAGAAGAGGAGCAACACAGACAGGTGTGAGTGTGAGTAAATCTCTGTATATGCCTACCGTGGGGTATAGTGAAGCACGCATCACATCCTATGCTGGCACAGCCACAGCACACTTTAGAATAAGAAATGACAGGTGTGTCTTGCTCTTTTTCTCCCACACACAGACACACAAACACAAATACATTTCTTGGCGGTCCCTGCGTGTCTGTCAGCCCTCGAACAGCCTGTCAGACAAGCCACAGGTAAAATAATGTTGTTTTCCCAACTGGGAAAAAGGCTTTGAAATGTGCTGCATTATTAATATTTGGCTGGAGGATGTCACTCTCTCCCATAATTCTAATGCCGTGTGTCCAATATGCAGCTTCTGTCGAATGAACTGTACACCTGACATTCTCATGCATGGAAGATGTCAGGGACCGATAGGGAAGATCATCTGAACCCACTCGAGTCAAGCGCACTTGAACAGTTAATAAAATTTTCTTTCTGGGGTGTCGAGTGGCGCAATAGGTTAAGCAGGCGCCCCATGTGTAGAGGCTACAGTCCTCACTGCAGGCGGCCTCGGTTCGAATCCCACATCGGGCGGCCCCTTCCTGCATGTGATTCCCCCTCTCTCTGCCTCCCCATTTCCTGTCTCTCTCAACTGCACTGCACTATCTAATTAAAGGCAAAGAAAGCCACAAAATATACTTTAAAAAAAAATTTGTTCAGTCTCCAATGCTCACTAACTGCAGTCAAGTCAATGAAATCAGCCACTCGCACTGGCACAACAGATAAAATACATTTTTTTAAAGAAAAAAGAAAAAACAGGTGGTTGCAAACTTGCTCTTCGGATACAGAGCTGCATGCTAATGACACCCTTTTTACACCCAGTGCAATGCCTGCGATATTATTAAGAAAACATGTGATATGAAACAGATGAATTTAATGTGAAATGTGTGAAGAACCTTGTCAGGGTGTCAACACCAAATTTAATTTCCTGAGGACGGAGTAATCCGACCTCTATATCGCTGTTGGATGTGTTTTTTTTAAATATTATTTTAGGTTTAAATGAAATGAGTGTAAATCCAAACTGGATGGAAGGTGGATATGTGATGCATGTTAATTCAGCCTTCAAAAATCACCTCTTTTTTTTAATATAGCTACGTTTTATTCACAGCAAATCATATCAATAATCATTTGAATTTTTTTTTCTAGGGGAAATTATTTTTGGGGATAACAAACAGTTTTACAAGAAACAATAAGCTTAAATAATAATACTGAGTCTTATCAGACACACATTGGCTCACAAATAATGCACACAAACACTTTATGCCCTCTATCTTGCTAGCAGGCTGACAGCCAAGTACAGTTTTTGAGCTCCCCCATCTCTCCTCTACTCTCCTCATCTCTTCTCTCCTCTCCTCTCTTCTTCCACTGGTAACCATGGCAACTTCCACATCGTCCGATTCCAGGACACACTCAGGGAGTCTTCCTCCTGATTCCACCTAGCAACATTCCTCTGCTGGCATCCCTGTGTTTCTCTCTGCCTTACATGTGCCTTGTGTGTGTCTGTGCAGTTCTCTATGTGACACCTCTTCCTCCACAGTTTAATCCAAGACCACCTGCTTGCACAAACTCCAAATCCTCCTAAAAGCTAAAAGACGAGTAGCATTTCAGACAGCTGAGCTGTCTCTCCTGGTTGGTGAAAAGCACAGGAGCATGTAAGACACCATCGCCGTCAAGACGACAGAGCCACACCAAAGCGAGACGCTGTCTTGTGGGATTTAGTCAGCTTCACCTCATGATGTACAAAAAATGCATGCTGTTGTGTTCATGCATATACGTGCATGAGGGGGTGGGCTACGTTTTGCATCCTGGTCGGCACTTCAATGTCAATGTCTAAGTATCAGGTCAGTCAGGAAGTCAGTCAGTGTCTATACGTGAGCGTGTCTGAGGCACTGACTCACATGTTAGTCTCTGGATGTGTCAGACTTGGTATGTGTATGTGGGAGAGAGGGAAAGAAACAGAGCGGTTGTGTGGTGTCTAGACCATTCGCAAACCGTTCTCAGGCAGCCATGTGGCTTAGGTGCTCGGTGAGGCATGATAACTAAGGTTAGCAGAGCTGTGGCGACAGGAGAAAAGGGTCAGACAGAGGAGACTTTGACATGTGGAAATACAGAGGTTTCAGAGGAACAACAGTTGTCAGTCAGGGTGAATGTACAGTGTATTAGCGTGTGAGTGGGTGGACGGAGGAGAATGCAGCTGTGTGTGAGGGACAAAAAAAAATTATGTGATGAACATGCATGTCCACATCTGTCAGAATTAGTTTGTTTGTAGGTGTATCTGGATTTCTATGTTATCTCTTTATATATGCATATATCTGTGTGTGTGTGTGTGTGTGTATGTGTGTGTGTGTACATATGCATGCATGTGTGTGGGCCCTAATTACCGCACTGAGCAAGGGTGACAGTTGGGCCCCTAGGGTGCCGCAGGGCATCTCCTGTAACTGTGGTGACTATATGAGGGTAGCAGAGCGCAGGCACGTGCGCGTGCGCGGCACACACACACACAGACACATTAAGTAGGACATTTCCAGATATGACCTCATTCAGTGGGAAACAGGATAGTTAATGGCGGAAGAAGACAAGTAAAGAGACAGAGACAGAAAAAAGTCAGAGATAAATATAATAATATGAAATAATTGTTAATATCCTGGTGAGTCCAGCTCTACAAGACAAGACACATAAACAAGACTTGGTGCAAAACTTAATTTTACCAGATGATTTTTTTTTTTTTTTACTTTGGGGCCACTGGGCTGGAATAATGATACAAATTGAACATTTATATAGGGTTAAAGCATTTATTTGTCTGTGTCTCTGTCGTGTGCTCTGCTTCTCTCATCTTCTACTTATGGTTTAAAGAGATGGATTAGTCTCAAATGGAGAAGACGGATAAAGTGCAGGTGTACATGAAAAAAGCGCCTACACTCCTCCTGCACTATAACACATGTCTAGCACTAGATTGCAATGTCTGATTCAAGAGGCTTTCTATAATTCTGAGTCAAAGGGAACATACTCCAAAGGTTTCAGTCTCCCGAGTGAATGGTTCAAAAACATGCCGGCTGCACTTTCCAGCGCACACACATACACACACACGTACGATCGTATACATCCATAGATGTACGCATTTTCACACATCCACACACACAGATGCATTCACACAGTAACACACTAGCCTGGTGCTTTGAAGACTGAGACTCAGTTCTAAGGAGACAGGCTGCCAGAAGAAGTTGACCAAGCTTGGGAACTGATGAGCAGGAGTGTGTTTCTGTGCATGGGCGAGAGAGTGTGTGAGCATGCATGCATGAGCAAGCACGCATGTTCACGCATGCATGACTGTCTATTCATTGATGTGTGTGCACACCGGGCTGGTGCATAGTTGTGTGTTTAGAAAGATAGTGCACCTTAGATCCTTGGGGCAATTGAAGACTGGAGTTTAATCTTGAGACTAGGGATGCCTCTGCAGCCTGCAGCCCTGGCACATTTGGTCAAGAGGGGGTCAAAATATAAAATAGAGGCAATGTGCTGCACCACATAAACCCCTGCCTTTAAGGCGAAACCCCACCTTTCCCCTGAGCTGTGGAAAGAAAGAAAGTGAATGGAAAAACAGGAAAGGACCATGAAAACTAAAACAGATGGTGAGGGAGAAAGATGGTGACAATGAGGGTGAGAAGTAGGGAGTCAGAAGCAATTTGAGGAATGAAAACACTGAAGAATAAACTAATATTGGAGTTACAAAATTGAAGAAATCAAGAGTGTGACAGATCAGGGAATAATAAATAAACCATGCTGTTATTTAACACTTTCAAAAGCAAGGGAGAGAGACGGGAAGGTTGGGGGGTGGGAAAAAAAAGGAGGGAACAACTCCCTACCCTTGTCTTTCTTGTCAAAGTGATTTTCCTTTGTGTTGAGGGACCTCTTCAAGAGGGATGAGAAAGGAGAGGAAAAAGGAGAGAGCAATAGAGAGGGGAGAGAAAGAAAGGCAGAAGGGCAAACAAGGTGACAAGGTGGGAGAGGCGGTACAGAGGTGTCGGGGGAAAGTCTGTTTGAAGTCCAGAAGTAATTTTCTATCATGGAAGCTGTGGCAGGGGGAGCAGAGTTCAGGTGTCTGTGTGTGCTGCCTACACATTCTTCAGTGTCCCCAACCCAAAGTGCCTGAATGCATGTGTGTGAGACCGAGAGAGAGAGAGAGAGAGAGAGAGAGAGAGAGAGAGAGACTCAGAGAGAGTCTGCTGAAAGGTATTCGGTCTATGAAGCACTCAACTATCAGCAAAGGACAAGGAGTGCATTGAGGAGCATCTCCGTAGAAGCCATCAAGTCACTTTTATGTCAGTACATCGTTCTAACTTGCAGACATTTTGGCTTGCAGGTCTCTCTCCCTCTGCAGAGCTAAACAACCCAAAGCTTCAAATGCCTCATGTTGTCCTGATATAACTCTCCCTGGTGACACTTTAATGTACAGTAAACTCAAGTCTAACCACACCCATAGCTGTAGCCAACAACAGCTGCTTTATCAAACACAGTGAAACCGATCCTGACTTTCTGGAAATCACATATAGAAAGCAGCAGAGGTGGACGTTTGCCTAATAAAGCAATTAAACCTGAAATCGTATGTACATTTTCCTTAATTCAATAATAAAAGTCAAACAACGAAACTAAAATGGAAGTTGAAACAAAGAATGCTCAGGAGCCATTTTGAAATAGAAGCGCTTCACTTGAAAACCTGATAAAAACGGAGTGAGTCATTGAACTGAGGCCAGTATATCGCTAAAACAGATTAAGCGTAACTTTCATGGCCACGGCTTCGTTTCCCCTTCAACCCAGTGTATCCCAATGGGGAGATAATCTGGGAAATGCAGCGATATCAGGTCCTCTCTAGGTTGCCTGAGAAGCCTTGTGAGACCCTCTGGAGATATGAGGCTTTGATATCAAGACCAATTATGTGGTATGGGCACACACACACACACACACACACAAACATATGCACGCACGCACACACACGTGGACACGTACATAGACACACACGCGCTCCCTGGCCTTGGAGAGTGGTAGAGAGGAAAACAAAGAGAGAATGTGATACTGAGGAAACACTGGGCAGGCGGAACATGCTCTGATTTTATCAGCCAGTTGAGCCGGGCTTGAAAGCCAGAGACGATACAGACATAGAGGGAATGACAGAGTGGAAACCAGACAGGCTGAAACAGACTGAAGAAGAGGGGTGTGTGAGTATTGGGAAAGAGCACTCACACAACCCCACTGCAATTTGTGCAAAAGCCTCAATAAAGCCTTCAACACGCCAGTGCACACAACAACACACACAAAGTGCGCAAACACAGACGAGTGCGCAAACACACACATTAGGCATTAGGACCCAAAGATTCGCCGTGTGCATTTATGAGAAACACTGGTGCTTTTAAAACACACTCGCTGTGTGCAAGGACACATCCGAGCTGAACTGAGCTCGTGTCGGTGCACATATATGTGCAGTGACACATACAGAGATTCACTCGCAGCCTTTTTTTTTTTTTTTGCAACCCAAACACACGTATACTGAAAATATATGTGATAAACAGTTGTTTCCGGTCTGAGTCACCTCCAGAGAGGATCCCTCAAGATTTAGTCTGGCCTCTGGCTCTGCTAATTGGAGCTTAAAGTCTGGTGTAGCCCCTGGGCAGTGTATGCAGTGTGTGTGGCCCATGCTGTGTGTATCTGCGTGTGCGCATGAGTATAAATTATGGATATCAAGGCCTGTAGGAGAGTGGCCACACATGCTGCAGCTGCCACAGCGAGAGGAGAGAGCGAGCCGGGCCAAAGCAATCACAATTAGAGCGGTGCCGCCACATGACGCAGACAGGTGGTTTGACAGGGAGACAGGGGAGTCAGAGGAAGACGGCAGCAATATTGGGACAAAAAAATCTCTACATGTCCAATCCGTCTCCTCTTAAGGTCCCTGAGACTCTTACTGTGGGTCAGAGGAGGTGACTTAAGGTGACAGAGCTTTAGCCCTAAACTGTGGAACCATCTCGTACTGACTGAGATGAGACAGGATACACCATTTGGGACATTAAAAACTCTTTTTAAAACTTTACAATGTTGCTACGTTTCATCTTGTTGCATTTTATTTTCCCATGCAACCAATCAATACTCTCATCTAACTTGCTTCTGTTTATGATGCATTTTGTTTTCCACTTGTTTTTTATTTCACTCTTTTTTCTTTCTGTTTTTTCAAGGAAAATGCTACATAAGTAGAGTTTATTATTATAAGTGTTATATAAACTAATGATATCTAGTAAATCTTTCAAGCTTCACGTTTAATTTGTACTGGCCCTATTGGTATCTCATAGCAGTGAACATTAAAAGTCTGTTTAGTCTGATTAAATAAAAACAGAAACCAAGCATGCATTGTAAACTTTGTTCTGTGATAAACTGCTCAATAGCTTGGAGCATTCCTCCTCTGCTATGGTTGCCGTGCAGCTGTCAAGAGAGACGGTGATCACACCGGCCAGCTGTGGAGGAAGTGCTACATGAGTAATTTCCCATTGTGGGATAATGTTCTACAGTTGTATGGCATTGTAGTGCATACAGGAACTGCGAGCAGCAGAAACGCGTGAAGTGGGTCACGGGTTACACTGGTTTCCACAGGTTTTCCATCATCCTTCTCCTCTTTTTTCCACCATTACACTGAGCCTGACAAGTATGTTGCACTGTTGTGTCATTTCATGTTGCTGTCGTTTGCCGTCAACTTTGTGAAGCTGGGCTGACGTGCGAGTAATGCCGAACTTGACATTGATATATCACCAGGATGAATACTAAATGAACATTTGACATTGCACATCTACTGTAGCTAGAGAGAGACATCTGTCTCCTCCTCTGTACAAATAAGTGAAGCAATTCTAAGTGTGAATCCTGTACCTTTTGCATCAAGGTGTACCATGGCACAAACTTAATCAACAGGACAACACACTGAATTTACCATTTTCACTGTGGTAGTCCAATTTTTGTTCTACAGTCCTCTAAAAAGTCCTCTCCAGAGGCACAGGGCACACGGGTTTCACACTCTCACACGCGTTTGTATTTTTCCACATCGCACATACACAGTACACACTGACCTGAGTGACATGATCTTGTAGGCGTCAGGCAGGTAGCACCGCGTGTTCTCCATCTGCGCAGGGTCCGAGTCACAGATCTTGTCATCGGTACGGCCGTAGTTGGCGCTCTCAATCATGATGACATCCGTGCCCGGGCAGCGCAGCTCGATGGGGTAGGACTCACACGACAGCTCCCTGCGAACCACTGCCATGGGAATGGGAGCACGGCCATGGGCTGGACACACACACAGAGACACAAACACACACACATTGGTCCAAAGAAGTTGTTTGATACAACAACAAGTGAATACTTATTTGTAAGAATGTTCTTCAGAAATATGGAGGTCTAAAGCACAGGCTGTTTTCACTGTATTTGTATCCTTGTCACATAGACTAATTATACACACTATAGCAAAACAATAGCATCACATGAGATTTTTCATCAGTGCATGTCCACTGTTGCAAGTGAGCTGACTTGATAATTACTGTTTTGCAGTGAGCAGTTTTAGACATCATTCTAGGTAGAGAGTAAGTGCCAGACAATTTCAACAGGCATTTAGTGCTGCGGAGATTATTCATAGATGGTAATGTCTAATTATTCTCAGAAGTTGCAAATTTGATGCATATATCCGCCCTTACTGTACTGAAATAGGAAACATGTCATTAATTCCAATGAGATTGAAGCCACTGATCTGTCCCAGATCTTTTTAGTGCCGTTGCTTTTCTTCCTGCCTCGTTTAATGAGTGGAATTGATGAAGCCTCTTGGATAGTGAAACTTCAATCAAGTTTCCACTGTCTTATTTAAGTCTAGATATCCTTCGACCTGAATCCTGAAATTCTGTAAAGAATAGTGCTTTGAGGACATTCAAGCTCTTCCTCCGAGATGCCCCCACCTTGCTGCTGCTGCTGTCGCACTCCAGACTTTTCTCACAGCGGGTATTTTGGCCAGTCATCGCATAAGGAAAGCGAGGGTGAGACGCATTTTTGATAACAACACCTCAGCTCCATGAAGCGTCCCAACATAAGCTGTGAGCCAGCATGCAAAACACAAGGACCCTCAGACTCGCTCACCTACAGTGTATGCAAATTGTTTTTAGTGTTATCAATGAATTACACCTGTGTTGTCCCTGCTGTGGCAAAGTCAAAATATCTGCCAGCACTATAATGTGGCATTGATCTTGTGTGGTCTGTTTAACTCCTAATGTGTTTATTGAATATTTTTCATATGGTATACTTTAAGTTAAATAAACACACACTTGACTTAAACACATAACCAAATCTATCACAGGTGTTTGTATTACTTACTGTTTTTTTTTTACATTTATCATTATGTTGCAAGATGATGGAGTCTTGTTTTTTTTCCCCTAACATCTGATAACAATCACCGAATCTATCAAAATCAGCGCGCATGTATTATCTCATCTATCTAACAAGTGTTGTCAGTCTAGCTGCAGACAACTACTTTGTCATTCAAAAAACTTCCTTGTGTCCTTGTGCGATAATTATGTGTTTACTAACACACCAGATACGTACAGTATTATCTTGTGGTTATAGGGCTGGGTGCTGTGATATCAGTGGTGTGGGGCTGGATGTTCCTAGGGATTTGGGTTGCTGTGGTGCAGCTTGGATGTTGTTATTCTCTCTTCTTTAAGAGCAGCAATCCCCTGGGAGCATCAGCCATCATCCCTTGATAGATAGGTTATCGGCTGAGAGGTGTTCACCGGTGTTGTTCACTTCTGTCAGTATCTCCTGGCTCGACTGCGACTGTGATGTAGATGTTATTGTTGCTTAATTTCACACGGCTTCATATTGGCTTCACAAGTGCTACCCCTCTGCCACACGGACCGCATCGGAGAATTCTAGCTGTATCTGGTGCAATATACATAACTTTCATTGTCCCAGTTGAATAAACAAATAATACACACTATATTAAATCTGAATCTGTGGAGCTAGAGGTCCAGTAATTGTGACTTGTCGTCCCATGTTACATGTTTTTATTAAAGGATGTACTCTTCACACACCAAAACATTTCTTAAAGCACAAACATACACGTGCACGTATGAACCCTGCGCCATGAACAGACATATATACCTGTACTTCAAACGCAGCCCACGACATCCCTGAAAGGCTAGGCACACAGCAGCACCACCTCCCCTTGCTCTCCCTGTCACGGTAACCATAGCAACCCTCTCCTCCCTCCCTTGGCTCCCTCATTGGCTGGTGGAGCGTCATGGTTACACGAATGCCGCAAAGAATCTGAATGAGCTCAATGACACTCTGCCCGGGCTCAACTTAATACTGCCCTTCACCACATCTCACACAAGCACGCACACACGCACACACGCACACACACACACACACATACACAAACACACACATGCATACAAATGCTCGGAGTGATGGCATGTGGAGGCAGAAATTCACAGCCTGTGTAGCTAATATCTTGTGTGGTAGCTGGCCCCTGAGGGCACCACATTGATAATGGCAGGCGCTAGCTTAGAGATAAGACTGATATATAAGTGACATTTACTGAAAATGTCCTTTCTAATGAACACACACACACACACACACACACACACACACACACACACGTTCACACACGTATATCACCTCAGGCTATGATTAGACCTTAAGCACACATTCAGACAGAATGTGTGTCTCAGTAGTAGCTGAGGATTTGAGGGACCTCATGCGTTTTTTTGTGTGCGTGTGAGACAGGAGTGCTTAGGGCAGTGGGTCATTACGGTGTTAATATGAGTGTTAGTTTATTAGTTTTTCAATGGCTGCATCGTGTCCACCTCAGTGAGCATGAATGTAAATTTTGAAGACAGGGTTAATTGAAGCGTACGAGGATCAATACACAGTATTGTAAGGCAGCTGTCTAGACTGGCTTTGGATCAGATGTCTTACAGTGTTGCCTTACAGGGTTCCTACTGGGCATAAAGACAGCATTATGATACAAACAAATACACACACACACACACACTCACTCACACACAATTTAAATGAGTGGTCTATCTGTATTCCAATTAAAAGCCACTCTGCCTTCATAAGCAGCAGTAAATGCTCTGACTCTCGCACACTATGCTGTCTCGTTTGTCACTTTTTAATTCATCTATTTATATCAGCAGCCTCACCTATAAAACTGCACTGTGTTAAAACCTGCCTCCAAAGGACTTACTACGCACATATTTCTGTCACTTCTTTCACAAACAAACACGAGCAGTCTTACAGACACATGATACACACTTACACTTGGACACATACAGTACATGCCAGTGTCTGGCCCTCCGTCTCCGCACACATTCAATAACGCGTGAGCTGGCAAGTGCATGTTAATGTGTCTGTCATTAGTTGTGTAAGTGGTGACAGAAACTTGGCAGCCATGGACAGTACAGACAATCTTATTCAGACACTCTCATTGCCTCAGGGGGCTGAAACAAAAGGATATCGATTTTTACATTTGGGCCAAGAACAAGAGAGTGGCGAAAGAGGTGGATAGACGGAAAGAAGGAGAAGGAGAGGGTGAGAGAGAAGAAGGGAGAGATTTAAAAGGTGATCTCTCACTTGAACTGCCAAAGTGTTTGGCCACTGATGGTGTTTGAAATGTGGGTCATCCGAGTTGGAGCAAAAACAACACGTTTTAAAAGTGCAAAGGAGATTTTGGAGGATGTGGCTTATTGTCGATAAATCCCATGAAAAGATCAAAAACGAATCTACGGATCTACGAAACAAGTACCGCCTTATAGCTAAATCCTGATATAGCTTCTTTTTCCCCCCTCCGTGTCTGTATTGTTATCCAAAAGCAGTTTAAGTCAAATATAGATCACTTCTCACTGAATAAAGGCTTGTCGGTGGTGCTGTGATGCTGTATGATATGAAAACCATCTGCACAATCCAGCCTGTGCAATTTTAGGAAACATTTTCCCTTTGGATTCGTCAAGAAGTCGCCCTATTAAATGAATATTGCACAGATAAGACTGGTGGGCAGATGTTTTTCATACCGTTGTTCAAAATAAAATCCCCCCCAAAAAAAGTTTCACTGAGTGACACATTTCTTCACCAGGGTGACCATGAGCATTTTATTTTATACAATGTATTTCATGATATTAACAAAATCATATGTTTGCCACTTGTTTTCAAGGATTTATGTTAGAACAAAAAGCCATGGGCGTGGGTGCCACTGACAAAGTACCGTATGGTACTACTAACAGAGTGTAGGCTGCTGTATCTTCATGTTAGTTGTTGACAATAAAGAATAAGAACAGCCCTAACCTTCCTTTGATGATCACTTATCAGTTTGCCTGATGTCTTCTGCAGTAATGCTTATTGTATGATTGTAGCATTTCACCAGCATCAGCATCCAGCTACATGATCAACAAGTCCACTCTGTCAGGTTAAACCGTGTTCATGCCAGAAATATTCTCTAAACCCTGGTGATATTTGTCCAGAAATTCACGCTTTCCTTTTCTTTTTTATGTCTCAACATAACCCCGAAATAATGACAAGACACGGCTCGGTGGAGAAGATGGAGTGCTTGCTGCTGTGTGTCCTCAAGCTAAACTGTCTTTGTTTCAACTAATCCTTGCTAAGTATAAACAGCCTGATTTGCATATGTCGACTTATTCTTTAGACATTGATGCAAATACCTTTGACTGAAACTCATCTCTTGGTGCTAAAGCAAAGCCCTCTGTGTTTGTGTGTCTAAGTGGCTGCCTGTGAACACTTGCCGTGTGTGCTTGAGTATGTTTATGCCTGCCTGCTTTTTTAAGGAGGATCTCTGTCCATGTGGGTGTGCAGTATTTCAGTGTTTAAAGTATATCATATGCATGCAAGCATGTCAGCAGTCAGGTGTGTGTGTGTGTGTGTGTGCGTTAAGTGTGTTTGGGTGTCTGTTTGTGTGACTGCGTGTGTGTGTGTGTCTGCACATGTGCAGCAGTTTTTCCTCACAACAGTGTGATTGACAGCAGCCATTAATAGGATTAAGTCCAAGTGGGCCAGAGCTCCCTCTAGGAGTCTTCAAAGCCCACCATCACAGGGGAGAGGAGGAAACATACAGACAACCTACTGGGGCTGCATCTGCACTGTGCGTGTGCATGTGGGTGTGTGTGTAAGAAACAGAGAGAGAGAGAGAGAGAGAGAGAGAGAGAGAGAGAGAGAGAGAGAGAGAGAGAGAGAGAGAGAGAGAGAGAGAGAGAGAGAGAGAGAGAGAGAGAGAGAGAGAGAGAGAGAGAGAGAGAAATCTGTAAATGAGGAAGACTAAGTGGGCGTTTCCTTAGTATTGCAGCCGCAGTGTTTCTAGCATTTGCTTGGGTGTGTGGGGTTTTGTAGTTGTGGGCATATAAAGGAAATGTGGACATGTGGAAGCAAAATTATACATAAATGTTTTTGTAAGTGCACACACGAGTGCAAGTGTGCACCGATGTGTCCAGTGTAGACTCTAATGTAGTGCAACTATCAGTATTTACATTAGTGCAGGAGGAAAGCCCGTCTACCACGGTAGATTCTGGTTGTAAGAGAAGCACAGGTGTTACTAATGACATTCTGTTGTGTGTCCCAGTGTGACAGTGAGTCAGCACGCTCCCTTCCAGGACCTTGAAACTGAAACAGCTAAATGGGATTCAGCCATCAGGCATTTTATTGTTTCCACTTATTGTGACATGTGTTGTTTGTTTTTTTTTGTTTAGTTTTTTTAAATCTGTGATTTCTGTGCAACTTCAGAGTGAGGACAGGAGTGTCTGAATGCAGTCACCTCAGGGAGCTAATGGTAAACTAGACGTTAATTGTCCGTAAACACCTCTAAAGGCTACACTTTAAACCACAATGTGTTTGTTGCAGCTTGAAAAATACAACCCCTGTGACACAGCATCAAAAAAAGAAAAGAAAATAGGTTTCAGTCTGTGTTGCATTAGAGTGTCCTCGATGTTAATATGTGTGTGGACTTGTAGCTTACCAATGACAATCGGGGCAAACAAGGTCGAGACGAAGAGCAGGCATCTGAACCACATGACGTCTGAGGTTGACTTGGAAGTAAATAAGGAGGTACTTCCTGCTGAGCCCAGACGGTCTTGTGGTGAGCTGTTTCTCTCACAGCTCAGTGTTCCTGACACCATACAGGCCTGCCAAAAAAAAGACACACACAGATAGGATTTGCTCACTTGGGTGCCATATCTGTACAAGTTAAAATGCCTTATCTCTATGTATTAGACAAACAGTACCTGCATCTGTATCACACGCATATTAAAAAGTAACCACCCACCACCCCACCCTACCCCAAATCCTCCAAAGTATAAAACAGTATCCCCATGTGCTTACTACCAACCAATCAGCAGAATTCTTTAATAATGCATCTATGTCAAATATTCTTAAATTTTTGCCTTCAGATTTTTATTGATACACAGCTTTAACAACAAACCACTCTTACAGCAGCAAAGGACAAGATTTCCCTGACTCTTTTATGCTGCTTCCTTAAATGTGCACTTAGGTCAGTGTAGTTTCCTAGAATGACACGGTGGTCAATAATTATCTTAAATGATGCTAAGAAAAATGGCTAAGAGCATGGCATAATTAACAGGCAATATATAACTCTTATGGTTGTATTAAATTCATGAGTGCACTGCACATATACTGTAGCAAACACTGTCCAATAAAGTATGTAACCTACAGCAGTTGCTGTACTTTTCCTTATTCTGTATGCATTTGTTTGAGTCACAACTAAGTAGTTCATTCACATCAATTATTAAGCTGCAAAGGCCTCAAATGATCTTGCATTACTATTTCTACGGGAATTGAGAGTTGTTCTGATTTTGCAGCTGCAATACAGCTGGAATAACGGTGAATTGATATTGTATATGAAGCACTAACAAGACCAGAAAACTAGACAGATATGCCGAATAATCCATGAACAACAAATTGGAGAAGGAAGTGCAAGCCTAAATGCTAAATGTTGACCTTGAAGAAAATGAAAACAGACAAACATAATATAACAGAGCTTAATCTTTGCATAATGACACTGCTGTCTGTATTAGGATTCACTTCGCTTGGTATTCCACATCAGCATCAAAGTGTGAAATGTATTGATGTTCCAATCTAATTGTTCATTTCATGCTCTATCAGCGATAAACAATTAATAAGAGGATGGTCTCTGAGATTAGTTACAGCAGTGACAGACTGGTAAGCATCATTTCTCCATCCTTTTTTAAAACTGATTAAGCTGACCACTATTGTTCAATCACTCGCCCACTTGCTCATCCAACAACTAATTCGATCGCTTTCCTCCTACGGCCCCAAATTCACTTTATTTATTTTTTGGTCACGAGTCTCACGACAAATGTTTACCCATTTCCTGTGTGCACTTGTACACATTTTTAAGACTGTGGTCCTTATGCAATCGTCGTAGTTGATGTCAAGTAAACATCATTTTTCATACTAGCAGATTAAATGTTACAGACTTATTTTGCACATAAATGTTTGCTGCTCCTGAGGGAATTCATGCCAAGCGCAAAATCAACAGGTCTGTCGAGTTTGCGAGTGTGTGTGTGCAATGTGTGTGACTGAGAGAGGGAGAGAGACTGCAGAAATCAGCAGACAGTTGGGGACAGATGGAGTGAAGCAGACAGCCAGAGCCATGGGAAATACATCATGTGTAACAGAGACTATTGATCAGTGTGACCATATCATTTTTGCCCAGCAGAAACTAAGACAATAGCCAGCTATCTGCGTCATGCCATGCTGTGAAGGCAAGTAGCTGCTTTGGCGCAGCATCTGCCTTAGATATTTTTGGATAGCTATGACTACTGTTACAAGAAGACTAGATTTTTTTTTTTTTTTTTTGGTACAGAAGCTGTCAGCACGCCTCAGACCCCTTTATAACCACCAGAGATATACTACATATGTATAGTCCATAGCATCCTTTGAACATGCACAGTGACAAAAAGCCTCATGCTGCAGTCAGGACGGACAGATATACCCTGGGGCGCATGCACTCTGCAGAATCCCAATGCTGGGAGCAGACCAGTACCAGAGACCAGCAGAGAACTGTGTAGTCATCTTGGGGGTATTAACTAGCTAGTTTCTTTTGGTATGTCAAAATAAATCCTTGAAATTGAAAATTATTTTAAAATTACTGTGATAAAAAAGAAAAACTAATTTTACAGACATTGGAATGATTGTAGGGGGAAATTCTATTTGAATTCCAGCATAAAATAGCCAAACATTATATCCAGTCACTCAATTTGTTCTGGACTTTGATCATATTTTATGTTTTTATTTCTGACGAGTTGAAGCTTTTTCTCTCTCTCTCTCTCTCTCTCTCTACGCACTGGAGGGCAATTCTTGTGGTTCTTATTAAAAAAAAGTCTTATTCACTGACACAAATCTATACTATTCCGCAAGTGTAAAGGTCATTGCCTGAAAAGGGAGGAATGCATGTTTTAACCACCATTTCTCCTGACAATGACCTGAGGATGTGAGAAATATCATGGAGATGCGGCACAGCTGCCGAAGCAGACATTTTTTCATTTTTTATGTGACCTCTATTTAACCAGGCTGGTCTCTAGATTCCACGCTCTATTTTTCCAATAAAGTGATGGTCAAAATGGCAGAGCAGTTTTGTTAGGCAAAATAAAATAGAACCAACACAGAAAGATTTTATGTTTAACTTTCAAAAATATCAGGTGGCACAACTGGAGAGCGATTTCACATCTACTAACGGCTCCTGACAAATCTCTAATGGTGCTAAAGTGATAGAATCACAATAGAGTCCTGTGCTTTCTTCTTGCCCCCGATTAAACTACTCAACAAGCTGCCCCGTTTTGATTGATTGGTCCCTAACTCGGTTGAACATGAGCAATCTGACCAGCTGTCCCCAGCTAGACACAGGAGGCATACACTGACATATGGCCGGACGCCACCAGCCACAGCATTCCACTGTTCCATAATTCAAGAGCTATTCCATCACGCCGTATGCTCCAGCACCATCTCACCCATCAGTTAATTAACCCTCTCATTTCCACAGTGCTGTTACAGACAATAGTTGTGTGACCGCCTAGAGCAGTCCAGTATCCAAACTCCAATCACTCAAGTTATGTTCATAATTCAGCAGGGCTGCATACTCCCATATGTTCATGATAATGATGTTAAAATATGTTCCATTGACAGAGTCCACATGCATGATCGCCCCGAGCACTTGCCTGTTTCTGCAACACGGTGCTTTTCATTATCTTAATGCGTCTATTGGTTAATATATTGTGAATAAACAGGCAGTAATGGCGCTAATTATCAGAACATATGTGATGTGTTTACACCCTGAATTCACCAGTTGATCGTGCACATAAGGTTTGGCGAACATCATATGCCCCATCTGAATCCACTCACTGTTAAAATGATGAAATTATTGAGTCATATATTTTAAATGAACTTGGTATTTCCTATCCTGAGCTGGTGATATCTCAGTGGAGCTCCTGCCTGGCATAAGCAGCATCTGCATAAAACTGAGCAAAACATCAACTAATAAGCAGGATCAGACCAAAACAAATAGCCGCCCCTGAATCCAACTCCTTTGATTTACCTGCTGTTTCTATCCATCTCTGCCCCAGTTGTATCTACTCAGTAGACATCTATTAATGTTTCCAGAAATAAAACATACGTTAAAGTTTTGTTTCTTTGAGCTTATCTGCAGCAAACACTGCTGTTCTAGTTCATATTTAGTGTGATTTTACTGAACCGAGTTAACTGTTTCTCAACAGGAACCCATTACTTAGTGTACCGCTAGGACAATCTGCTGCCCAGCAGTGTTGCATGCATAAGTGACTTGGTTTCATTGTCCTTTATTTTCCTGCCCTGAATCTTTATTTCCTACAGGGTTGGAATTAGCAGAGCTGTTGCTGGGGCCACTACACTCAGACTATATTGCATGCATCCATGAACTAATTGATGTTGGGCTGATTCTGTACACCGAGGCAGCCTGACCCTGTGTGTGTGTGTGTGTGTCAAGCGTGTGTGTGTGTGTGTGTGCCTGTGTGTGTATAGTCCCTTAACGAGAGTCCTGCCTGTCACAGCACTCCTCATTCGGGGATTCTCTCTTTCACTAATGAGTGCTGACCGGACTGGGCTACCTTGTCAACACACGTCACACACACACACACACACATGTGCACACCCATTTGCACATACACACATGCTTATCACTAGGAGACCAGATGCCCTACTCCCTCAGCCTCCAGGCAGAGAGTATCAAATGTGTCCATGCTGGGTTTATAGTGTACCCAAAAAGAATACTAGGAGGGTGTGTGTGTGTGTGTGTGTGTGTGTGTGTGTGTGTGTGTGTGTGTAGGTGTGTGTGTGTGTGTGTGTGTGTGTGTGTGTGAGTCACATTAGGAAAAGCTGTCAACGCAGTCGATTTTAGTTTTAGCAAAAAAAAAAAAAAAAAGCAGAAAAGTGTAATTGCTACACAAATTGTAGTATTTTGTAGTCCATGTGCAACTGTATGTACATGTTGTCCCTAATTAGAGTGGAAGTAAACCAGGAGAGATTGTTCAGTTTTGACAGTTTTGGAAGCAAACATGTTCATCATTAGTAAAACCCCTCAATCTGAAGAAATGATTAGTTAAAATATTTGTTGACAAAATACAGACAGCGAGCATTTGATGTGTTTGTCCAAAAAATAATAATACACTGATGAATTCATCTTCAAAATGATCTATATGTATGGATCAATCAATTTGTTGGGATGTACGTAGGGTATAATTAAACAGGAAGACGCTCAGCAGCTTAAACATGCTTTTCCCCTCGCTATTTCTCTTCATTTAGTTTTTCTTCACCTGTTCTTTTCTTCCCACTCTTTTAGTCTCTTCAGTTGTTCATTCTTTGCTCTGCTGGAGAGAAGTCTGAGCGGAACAAAGCTCAGGGGGCCATGCACCATGTTCAGTAAAATGGCATGTGTCCGCCAAGCTACGGTAAATTACCTCCAGTTGGCTTGCTAGGGTAGGTTTAACCACCACGGACCATTTCTGCGTGTGTGTGTGTGCATGAGTGAGGGCTTGTGTGTGTGTGTGTGTGTGTGTGTGTGTGTGTGTGTGTGTGTGTGTGTGTGTGTGTGTGTGTGTGTGTGTGTGTGTGTGTGTGTGTGTGTGTGTGTGTGTGTGTGTGTGGTTGTGTGATGGAGAGTTTTGGGACAAGGTTGTGTGGGTGAGTGCGTGAGTGGGTATGGGTAGTGTGGCAAATTATCATCAGCACAGGTAGACAAGCTGGGGGAATTTTGATTAGAGTGACCACACACACACACACACACACACACACACACACACACACACACACACACACACACACAAATTCAGGTAGCTAATTTGGCTGTGTGGGGCTGAAGAGATGACTAATCAGGATAGGACGTGGTGGGAGTCTGGGCTGTAGCAGCCTATAATGAGAGACATAAGACACAATCACACACATAGGCTACACGGACACAAGCACATGTGCACACACTAGCACTAGCAGTGAGAACTGTATGCAGTGCACAATGCAAACAAAAACACACACATGCCTGCATATACACACTGAAACCACCACGAGTGATTTTGAATAGAAAGCCCGCCCCCATAATTGCCCTGTGCTGATGAAGCCTCAGATACTGATTAGCAGCGAGTGGACCCTCGGTGTGACTGGAAGCTCAGTGAAAACATACTGTCAGCTCCCAACAACATGAATGTCTTGACATGTCCAACCACAACATGTATCCATACTGTTGCATGTGATGGGGGGGGTGAGGGGAGTGTTTTGGGGAGGGTTCACATACAAGCCCAATCAAACCGGATTAAAATCACAATTAATAATGAGTCAATGTCGCATGTTTGTGCTGACCAAATCTTAACTCAACAAGACAAACAGTCACGTCAGCTTGTTCCTCTCATTTTGAATCCATACGTGTGGCTGGTGCAGCCAGATGCAGTATGGCTGCTCCCACTGGCTGTTTTCTAATATGTACAGTATAAACACACAGGCAATAGAGCACGTGTGTGTGTGTGTGTGTGTGTGTGTGTGGGTGAGGGGCTGATTCACTATAGGAATGTGCACAATTGTCACCATGCCCTGAAGACAAGTGGCCTGGCTGGCAATTTATTTCATACAGGGCTGGTTGTAAATCCTTTGTGTGGCTTCACAGCAAATAACTGCAGAGTGCTGGAGTGTAGCCTTAAAGGTATAGGTCACCCCCCACATCACTGTGACATGTTTCGGTCATTGTGGGCTCAATTTGAGGTCCTCAGTGAAAAATGTTCAGCACTGTGTACTCATATACACTGTAGAAATTGATTTCTATAATCCCACATAACCCCACTCTCTGTTGGTTTCATTTTTTATTTCACATCAAGATTTCTAATATTTTTTCTTTCTTTTTTTTCCATAATCTAATCAAACTCTTCATTCCATTTCAGTATGTTATGGTCAATAAACTGTGACAGAGCAGCGAAAGGTTGCATTTGCACCCATTTGCATTCATCATGAGTGGCACTGCCGTACATTTTATTCTAAAAAGATCTATCCCTTTAAAATCATTTTGACTCAAAAATAGTTCAAAGCTCTGGGCTGAGCACCTCATCCTCTCCCTCCGTGTTAGACATTCTATGCCCGTCAGAAAATTGCGTCTGGGGAGGCTCCGGCTTTGACCGGACCACTGCAGTTTCCGCATGGCTGCCTCTGGCTGCTCCGAGGACGCTCCCAGAAATCCAATGCACCGAAACCACCCTGAAAATCCACCGCCGATGACCTCGTCTGTAAGGCACTGCCGTTTTGATTCCTCACCGCCTGGCGGGCTAGACACCATGCTCTGTTCTGCTCTGAACTTTCTAATGCTCCAGTCTAATCAACTCTACGCGCCTCCCTCCCTCATGAGACCAGACGGGCTAAGGCGGAGATGTGCGAGGAAGAATGAGGCAAGGAGGAGAAGTAGAGGAGAGGGGAGGGGTGGGGAGAGAACAGAAGATGAAGGATATGAAAGGGGGAAGAAGATGAAGGAGGAGATACATGGATGAGGTCAGGAAGGAAAAAGGCTAAGGAAGATAGAGATGGAAATATGGGATAAAGGAGGACTGACAGAGGGATGGGGACTGGGAGGATGGCAGGAGGCAGCGAGAGAGAGAGTGCCAAAAGCGATCAGTGTGAGAATCTTAAAGCAAGTTAATAGCCTATGGCATTTATCTTTTTCATCCATATCCATCTGTAACATTTAATATTTGGACATAGATTCATAAGACAAACCTGAAGACCCATAAAATAGGGTCTACTCTAGATCAACTGTTGCACATAACAGGACAAATAATATGTATGAAATTAAAATAGCACAACTCAAAAAACACACTGGCCTACATAACCAACACACAGTGACTTGCTGCATATTTGACCAGAGCTGAGCTACATCTGAAGGCGAAATTGACTTTCCCACATAACAAACAGGTAAATCCAATCTGTAGTGAATGCACCCCCGCTAGTTCATCCTATCTGGATTGCAGTTACAGCTAACTACATTATTAGATTAGCTGAAACTGAATTACAGACCTTTTCATACTTGTTTCCTGTTTCTGCTTTGATGCTCCAACGTTTTAGCAATAGCGTCTGTTACATGAATATGGCACCCATTTACTGACTTTTCTTCACCAGTTGTCACTAAAAATCAATTTTGATGCTCTAACACTGGATCAGATATACCACATCAATGAAGCAGCATAGCTAGATATTCATACAGAAGAAAAAGATAAACACATAAAATAGTCCTGCTCAAAGCTAAATAACCCAGCTAAGATAAATTTAGATTAGCCAAACATAACGTATTCAAAATTCCTCACTTCTCCCTATCTAGTCCACTATGAAGCAAGGTTGCCACATTATAGTTCTGCATAGTGAGAACTACATTGTGGACTCATATCCTACAAGGTATTATCAAAATGTGTAACTGATGGTCGACCAATACTACAATGCATTTCACTCATGCCAAAAGACAGAAATGTGCAGAGAAAATGACCCAGGTAATGTCCAAAGTTTTCTTTTTTTTTTCTTTTCATTTTGCTTAACTAACCTACTACTGTATGTTACTCTTAAAACTGAATTACCTATAGATAGTAAGGGAGTAGTGAATGAGTATGATCTCAGGCACAACAATGATGTAGCCTGCAGTCTCTTTTCTTAATCTAATAACCTGTCATTTAAAATCAACTTACTAATTTCTCTAGTTATTGGGTTTGTTATACGTTATACATAAATATGGCAGATGTGACAGAAGCTAAATGAGGTCATGATGGAGAAAAAAGTAACAACAAACGAGTTCCTGTTAAAAACTCATTAGCCTAACTAAGATGCAGTTTAGATCGTCAGTACAGTATCTGACATCTGTCATCTGACAATTACAAAACAATTACTTTTTCGCTCCTAGACAATTCCTTTTTTCCTTAACTTCAACTATAGCTGCCTTTGTCATGCAGTATTGCAGTATACTGTAGCAGTACAGCGAATGCACTGTGGCAGTTTTCTCATCCCTCCTGATGCCTGACCAATATTTGCCTTGTAGGCTACTACTTCAGAGGGTTGATTCATTCACGTATCCTTGGCTAGCAACAAAGCAGGAAACAACAAAACACAAAAGAATGAATGGATGAATGAATGAATGAATGAATGAATGAATGAATGCACAAAATAAACAGCATGCAAATACACAAGTAAGCATCCAGTCATACATTTCCACACACATATGTACAGTCTTTCCGTACAGCATGTCAGTTTAGCAGGGTAACCCATAAGGGGGGGAAGTTAATGGTTTACAAAACTGCCTCTGATACAATCAATTATGTCAACTAGAGATGCAGTGATGTTGATTCCACTGCCACTGCTTTTGTTTTCCCTCCTTTGATTCATCTGTCTTCTCCTTCATACCACCCTTTCTCTCCCCCATCGCCATCTCTCTCTCTCTTCCTCTCTGTCACTGTGCTCTAAACCCAGTACTGTCACAATGGATCCATCAAAGCCATGCCTTAAAGCCAGAGGCAGAGAGAGGCAAAGTTTGTGTGTGTGCGTGTGGTTGTGTTTGTGAGAAAAGAAGAGGGAAAGAGAGAGAGAGAGGGAGAAAGTTGTGCTGTACAGTACAGAGAACAGCCACCTCAGCAGTGAATGATGCTGCATTAAAGAGGAGGGAGACAAACAGGCAGGATACGACACTCATGGCCTAGATTTAAACCCTCATGAAAGGGCCAGGCTCAGATAGCAGGAGAATACACTCAAATGTTCAAATGTGCTCTTCTTTTTGAGCTTCTCCCTCCATTTATCAATTATTCTGTTCACTTGCACTCACTTCCTCCATTTATTTCCAACCCCTTTTGTTATCCTCCATCCATGTCTTGTTTACTCCTCTGCTTTTAAACACTCTTGCATCTCGCTGCCGTTTTCTTTAATTCTGCCTCTTCTCTCACGGTGCAACCTCTGTCCCCTCTATCATGCACCCTGTCAATCCAGCTCCTTCTGTTGCTCTCGAAAGAAGATTAAAAATGTTTGCCGTCCTCAGGTCCTCTACACCTATTGTTCTCCATTTCAAAATATCCTCACACAAAAGGACTTTTGAAGTTTTAAGGACCTAAATAATGAGTTTTCTACAAAGGCAGTATGTCTTTTTTTCCCGTCTCCAAACGCTGGATAGATCCCAATACTTTGCCGGAAATAAACACGCATGCCAACAAAAAGATTTTATTCAGAATCAGCAAATTAAAGTTCAGAAACTATCTGAATGTAGATTCACTGATTCAGTTTAGGAAGAAATGTGATTTCTGCATAAGACTACATAGAGCCAAACCTTGGCCTCCCGCATTACAGAGCAGATATGAACTGTGTATATCAGAGTCTTGAAATATTCATTCAAAAAGGCCTTTCTGGGGCGCTTACTGGGCCCTGTTCATAATTTAATAATGCATAAGTACCAACACTGGTATATAAATATAAAAGGAGGCACTTAACGCTGGATTGTCTAACTGCTGAGAAAATGGCACTGGAAATACAGAGAGATCTAACAGAGAGAAGAGTACATTCATTTGCAGACTGTCACCTTGGCTCCCACGTAAGAAAATACGCTGGTCGACAGAAAAAAGAAATATTTCCTCACAGATATACTACAATATCAGTAAAACTACAGACTTTTTTAGTCACTTTGACGGCTGTGCTGCTCAGAGCACTGATGTGTGTAAAATGTCTCATGACAGATGTCCACAGAGATATGGGAGTATTTGTCAGCAAACACTTTAGTTAGATATTACATTTTCACTTCTCTCCAGAAACACAATCGAAAATCTGAACCGAAGACGAGATTTTCTTCAAAGTTTACTGGGATTGAAGTGGCGCAGCAGTGGTTATTCAGTGAAAGAAATGTACCTGGGACATTAATACATAAAAATCAGGACTTATTACTGTTCCCTGCTGGGCCGTGGCTGAGCCGTAGTTTTCAACTTGCAAGGTAAAAATGGCTTGGCATATCATTGGGTTTCAGTCCTAACCCTTGTCAATCTTCTGTAGAACGCTAATGCACAGTTCCTATGCAATCAAACACATGTTTAAGACAGATCTCAGTTCAAGCCCAAAACGAAAACGCATTCCATCCACTATCTTTATAATGGTATTCAAATGACGTTTGAAATGCAAGCCTGTAGAACCACTGTTCAGTGATTGCAAGGCAATGTGGTTATTTTCTGTGCCAGCACAGACCACAACTATTGCATTTTTGATAAGCTGTATCCATCACTTTTCTGAAATAGCATAAAACTGATGATACAATGAGCTCTAGCAGGATGTATGGGTGGTGATTTTGAAGCAATCAATGGAGACAGCAAAGGTAAACACAGTGCTAAATGTCAGCTATAGTGATTGCGCTGCCACAATATCAGCCCTCTGGGCAGGAGACCCAAATAACCAAAATCAATAACCTAATCATTTCATATTCAAATCACGCAGGGTAGAGGTCTGGATCTTATTGCAGTTTCATATCCCTGGTGTGCTGATGTATTCCAATCAACAAACCGGCGAGAGCATATGCATTGAAAATACGGTGCTTCAAAGGAGCAGTGACTGTGACTGTGTATCTGCATTTTGTAAATAGATTTCTGAATGTCTCTTGTTTTTGACAGGTGAAACTAAGACACATGTAACACACCACATTTTATACACAGTAAACTAGGGTATTATTGTTACTTTAATGCTACTGTGAAGACAATTATTTTACAAAAAACAATAAAAACAAATTAAGTATTTTATTTTCTTGTGGCAGAGAAATAGTGGGAAGATATGTTATTTTTTCGAAGTTAGAAATAGAATATTTTTTTATTGCACCACTGGTTTCATCAGTGCTCAGTTGTGCAAGTGAGAAATGTTTAATCAAAAATGTAACTTGCTTGTCAGATCTCAAAGGTCTTGAACATGGATTTCCCTTCAAGACTGTATGTGTGGATATTCTCAAGTCCAAAAAACAAGAGCTGTTACACATGGACATCTGTATGTTTCCTCAAAATATCATAATCAAAAATAACAGACAGAGAGTACATTCATATTTGGTCCTCTCTGATACAGTAATGGATAACAGACTAACTTATTTGTTTGTCTGTTTAACTGCAAAGTGAAAACCCAAGAGCTGTCCAAAATGTATGTTGCATAATGCAACAGAGTTTTTGATATTTGTAGTGATTTTAACATTCTCATGCTCCCCAATACATATCGTAACAAACATTATCTGATTTTCTAGTCCCAGCAAGAATGGAGTTTACACAAGCATGTAAAACTTCACTAACTAATGTTTTTGTTGGAAACTATGTCGGAGCAACCAAATAGAACAACAAATCTCTACAGTGTGCGATAGGGACAATTGAACTGGTAAACAGACACATGGAGGGAAAACATCTGTGAGTGCATCTGCTAATCATCACACCAAGCCCGCTGGAAATCTACACTCACAATATAGTCAGCTTTACACAATTAGCACCGGTTCATGAGCAGAACACTATAGGACACAGTAGGGAAGAGAGAGAGTGATAGCGACTGCCATAACTTGTTTTGTTTCAAACAAATAAGATAGCTTATCCTTGCAGGAATACAGTGGCCTTAAATAGCTGCTTTCTTCCAAGTTGTTGACAAAGAGCATCTCTATGGGCTATTCCCTGTTGAAATGTGTATGTGTGTGCGCGCGCTTGTAAGGAGGCTGTGTGTCAGGGGAGTGTAACACTGCACTCAGGTGGCAATGTATTTGTGTTTTAAGTGGTGTGCATGTGAGCCTTGCGTTTACGTCAGTGTGCATGGATGTGAAGAAGCTGTGCATACAAGTTTGTGTGTGTGTTTGCTCCCCTGGTGCCCTGTCTCGGTCTAAGGAGGGGAAAAAAAGAGTGCATAAGGGACAGACAGGTATCTTTAGCACAGTCAGCAGGATACTGAGCCACCAGGCAGCAGACAGGGTCAAATATCATTCATCACCTTTAAATTAGCAAATAAAATCATTAGGCTACCACTCAATGCCAGAATAATAACCGAAAACACCACACATTTGTAAGCTACTAAGTCATAGGCTAAGCCTTGTTTAGCGTGGCTCATTGACTAAGAGAGAACACATTCATGTTTGCATGAATGGCTGAGGGGGAGTAGCTGAGAGGAAGGAAGACCGGACCACACTCCCACATTAACACAGTCACACCTGGGACCTGCGCAGCGCAGCCACACAGTCTTGCACTATTGGGCACTGAGCTGCTCCACTGGAACATTTAAAGGTCAAGTGCCCAGAGGTCACAGCCCTGATGGCAGTTGTTGAGGGATTTAAACTGCCAGGGTTTTTACAGCTACTGTACAACTCAGATTTTAAACCGTGACCTTTCAGTCACAAGCTCATTTCCTCTGAGCCTATCTGTTACTGCAGGTCAATACATGACCAGTGAGGCTAAATGTGGAGATGGTGTACTGAGATAGTCAGATGGTCCCCTGCCCCTGTTCATGGGCTTCAGACGGACGGACAGACAGACAGATAGTAAAAGCGCTCACTATGGGTGTTTATCAAAGTATCACAATAATCAATTTTAAAATGATTTTCTGTAGTCATAATTAGACATATTGCATGTAGCTATTCACGCATGCTTTTTCAGAGCCGGGCGGACACGTAACTACGCATGTTGAGTAGGCGTACGTAACGCTTGTAAACGTCCCTGAATCCCATGAATCCCCCTCATGTGAAAGCGAGTGCCGGTGTTATGCTTTACAAACTGCAATGAGAGGATGAAACGGAACAATAATCTTTTTGGTCACGAAACGGAAAAAAGGAGCCGCCATGGGAGTGACCTGAGGGACCAACAAACAGGTAACCTGTCTCTTTGCTGTCAACAAATAACAGGCCAACTTCAGCTGCTAGCTTGTAGTGCATCTCCCTCCAGTCTGTCTGCCCCGCTAACCTGGCCTGGCACTGAGTCTCTCTGGCCTGTGCGTGAGTTGCTTACCTGCTACTTCCAGTGCTGCTCAGCTCTGGTCTGTTGTGTCTGCGTCTGTTCTGTTGTGTTTGTGTCTGGCAGAAGTTAAAGCTCAGCGCCAATGTAGCCTACTGCAGTGTTTCTAACTACCGGTCGGTAAAGATACTTGGCCAAACATCGCGCGTGAACTCGCGTCCGCACGTGAGTGCGCCAAATGAAGCTCGTGCTTTCCAGAAGCAGAGCTACATACTGTACCTGTGGGACCAGTCCACGATAGGCCTATGTGGTGAACATCGTTTAAAAACAAGGTTGCCATAGTCTCGTCTCTTGGTCAGCAGCCCTGGACTAATGTGAAAAGCCTTGGCGAAGATAATTGATTAAACATTGAATTTAGAATTTTGATTAAAGTTGGCCAGGAATAATTACAATCAAGAATGGCATATCTATCAGTTCACCACCCTAAAGGGAACTGTGCTTCACTGTGATGCATTAGGTCTGGACTACGTGGCAACATGTTAAACAAAAGACTCAATTACTAATGTCCAGTTGTTTCTAATTAGGGGGAGTTTGGATTCATTAACCCAGGGAGCAGACAGTTGTTACTGTAAACAACAACACAAAACTAATCACACTGAACTGCTTTGCCTTTCATGTGAATGTGGGCAAAACAAAAAGGAATAGTGTTTGTTTGTTTTTCTACAGCTTGTGAATGTGTTATTATTTTTTACCCATAGATAGATAGATAGATAGATAGATAGATAGATAGATAGATAGATAGATAGATAGATAGATAGATAATAGTTGAACATTTTTGAGTGATGTTTAATGGTTGCCCTAGCAACTCTTTTTTCATTCTTCAGTTTCCTCCTCCATTACAGTAACTGTCAGGTCTAGTGTTTCAGAGACATCTGCTTCATGCTTAGTCCTGGGCGTGTTTGTGTGTGCATGTGTGTTGCTGTGTGGGTTTGTGTGTGTCCGTGTATGTGTGTCTGTGCACTCATACATGTGTGCACACAAGGGAAGAAGGCTGAATCTAATTGCACAGGCCCATCTGCTGATTCTGGGAAACAGGCTTGCATCTTACATACACAAACACTACAGACAAAAATACACAAGCACAAACAAACTCACACACGCGCGCACACACATACACTCTACAAGTGCCTGCCTCAAAGCCTTCAACTTGGACCCTGGACAATCTGCACCCATTCTCTGGCAGCTGGGCAGACGGCGTTGACTGGCATGGTTTACAATATGGACACTATTGTTTCAGGACAAAGGCCTCTCAACTCCAGTCAAAGGTCACATTATGAGACAATACGCTTATTCATTGGAGGTGGCAAAGGGGGGGGGGGGGGGGGGCGAAGGAGTGTTTGTGTGTGTTTGTGTGTGTAATGTGTATTTGCAATCATGTAATTGTGTGTACATATGACAATAGCGCAGTTCCTGCTACAACTGGATAATTAATTATTACTATTGTATTATTCCATATTTAAACCATTTACTTTTTTTATTCTGGTCTTGGTTGAAGATACAGAAAAATGAACTTTTCTTCACCATTTTTACACAATTTTGATTCACAAGAGGATAACCTTGTAAAAAAAAAAAAATCACTTTGCTTCAATTCAGTCTCGCACCTAGCATTCAATTATATTTCACTGAATGCACCAAGTCCAGCGTTTATCTGCTTATCTCGCCATGCATATTTGTAGTGCACTGTGGTGAGACTCTCTTTACATGTAATCATTGTTTAACCAGTGAAACTGATACAGATTGAATTTCAGTCAGTGTTGTCATTAGTAATGTGCTAAACGAAGGTTGTGTCTGTGTGTGTGTGCGCAGCAGGAAACACCTGTTTCATTCAGAAAAAAAGCACATTCCCTACGCGAAGAATGATCTGTCCCCTTTCCTGTTGTTCTTTCTATTCAGTCATTGTTTCATTGAAATAAAGACGAATGCGGCCTTGATATCACAGAATTAGGTTTCAAAGCAAATATTTACAGTCATATGAGAGGAAAGGAAGGAAAGCATTAGGGGGGATACATACTGGACAGGAAGTGCATTAAAATGGCCATGGGAACACACACACACACACACACACACAGAGTTGTGTCTCTGTGATTTCAGAGGACATTGTACTGGCTTGCATTCATTTCCTGAGGATTTACTTTAACCTTGACTCTAACTTAAGACCTCAGACTATTGCTTAACCACCTCTAACTCTTCTTCATCTGGTACCTGACATTGATTGCATCCTTGACAACTTCTTTCTGTGGTGACCTCTGAGCTTACAAAAGAACATTTTTTAGGCATAACAGGATATCTTGTGTTCATTTATATGTTTACAATTACAGTTCTCTGGAGTTGATGAAAAGTTGGAATACTAAATCTAATTTATTTGTTATTTTGAGTTCATTTGTTCTCCTTCTCTTTACTATACAATATACTCCTTTGATCTTGGCCTTTATGGCAGATTCTATATTAACAAGACGGCCTAAACCAGAGCCTCCCAGATGACTATTGGTGTTTGTAGACTTCTACAATATGTTGTTTCCTTGAAATTCAATGATTTACATTATGGATAATAGGCCTAATTCATGTCCCTATAATGTAGTAAAGATGAAGGTCAACCTGGACCACACACAAGGTGTTGTACCATTAAATAAATGAAAAGCCCAAATAATTGAATATGAATAGTTCAAATCTAAACTAAAATAACCTCCCACAGATGTCTTTGTGTATTGCTAAGGTTTTATTGAAGTGACTTGACACTTGAGTAAAAATGACCTTGTCCTTCAGATAGATAAAAGTTAAATAACTACTAACTACACAGCACACTGCCAAACCATACAGAGAGAGAGAGAGAGCACACACATTTCTTCACATCAGCCTCAGCCGATTCAATCAATAAAGAATAGGATCCCACATGAAAATGGCCTTGGGGTTTTTATACAGCAAAGGTGTAACACGTTTCTCTTCTTAGTGAAAAACTGATGTCCGCTGGGATACTTTGACCAGCTGTCAATAACTAGGAACTGCACCCTCTTCTATCATCAATAAACTGAATGTGCAATTCATCAGCCCAACTCTAGGAGACAGTATTCCTAATTAAAAAGGAGCTCGTAAATTCGACATTTTACAGGCCCGACTCAGCTTGTAAATACACTGTAAATAAGTTGCAGTGAGTGGCTTCATGGGCAGATGAAGGTCTGATTTTGCGGTCAAGCTCCTGTTGATTCCTTTAAGGAGGCAGGTTGCATTTAATTCAATATGTTTTCACACATTATCTGTCGTATTCTGCTTTTTTATTCCACGTCTTGTTGTGTTCACTGCATATTGCATGCTGTTTGGTATTCTTTTTGAAGCTCGATGGGTCATATCTGATTGGATTAGCAGTTTGAGAGGACACATTTGTCGGGCCAATTAGAGCACTTCCTGGCACAGATGGAACCCTGAGATCTCAGGGGAGAACACTGGGGCATATTTGGGTTCTAAAAAAGCATAATGCAAACTGTAGGGTCTGCAAAAAAAGACAACACACCAGGTGTGTGTATGCCTTTGCGTGACTCATTTCCAGGCCTAAATAAGCCTGCTGTAAATAGGAATGACTCAACATCCCTGGTTTAAAAATTTTTTAATTGTAACGGGCCAAAATGGCATCTGTATTCATGCTTGCACACACACGTACGGGCTCAAATCTTACCTGTTATAATGTGCTTTGCTTTCTCAAAGTGAAATTAAATCCGAGAGAATCACATCTCAGTGGCAGCTGGACGTCCTAGTCCTGTGGACAGACAGAAAGACAGACGGACAGAGAGAAGACAGAGCAACAGGGAGTGACAGAGTCAGAGAGAGAGAAAGAGAGAGAGACACACACACAGACAGGGAGAAGGGCGCGGTTATTCGAGCTCAGTGAACCGAAATCCCTGTCATTTTTCACAATAGAGACAGATAGCCGTAATATGTAGTGAATGTGGGGTGCGATGTGAATAATGGCCCCCTCCAGATCGTGTGAATAGCCGTAACCCACTCAAACACAAGAACCAGACAGTTCACAAGCCATTTTCGCTCATGATTGCTTGTTTAGTGTTTGTGCGTCTGCATGCGCACGTACACATGCACGTGTGCGTGTGTGCTCTGCCTCATAATGACCTCTTAAGTGTCAGGGTATCAAAGTCTATAATAGTCTATCTCAGTGCTCGCTGGCAGTTTACAGCTAAAAAGCTCTCTCGTGCCATGATAACTGGTTTATATGGGTGGCATTTCGCAGCCAAATGCCACAGACACTTTTCAGAAAGGGAAATTGTTAGCTCTTTTACTAGAATGCAGAGTGGCAGCTATTCACAGGGTTAGGATGTGTCTTATATCTTTTTCTGTCTGTGCCTTGTCTCCTTTCCCAATCTCCCTCTGCATCTCCCCCTGTTCTCCATTACTATGTTTTTTCCCCACAGTATCTCTCTGTGGCCCTCTTTGCTATTTTCTGTTTTGGAGAGACTCGCTCTCTCTCTCGCTCCCCCCCCCCCCCCCTCTCTCTCTCTCTCTCTCTCTCTCTGTCCAGGCTCCACTCCCCCCACCTCCCCCCAACCCACTTCTCTGGAGGGTAAACTTTGCAGCCTCATCTCACTGGGGTCAATCTCAATGTGAGTGTCTGTATTGTGACTGACATTGCACATGGGTTTGTGCGTGTGCCTCGCGGCATGTGAGCTGTAGTTGTGTGTTTGTGCGTGCGTGCGTGTGTGTGTTTTGCTGTTTACTGAGAGGGCTGTTGGGGCCGACAAAACAGCATATATCTATTTGGCCCTGAATTTTCAGTTCCAGCATCTCTGCGTGCCATGCAAGATTTTCACAGGCACAAAAAAACAAGTGCATCAACATATTGAAATACACACACACACACACACACCTCTATACAGAGTGTCAGGGCCTGGACCTCTGTGAAGCTCTCAGGCAGTGCTGTGCAGTAATTGGGTCTATTAGCCAGTACAGGAGGCTGTGAGCAATATCTCTATGGTTGGGTGGGCAGAGACTGCAACAAAAGATGGATTCACTGTAGTGTTTGTCTACATGCATGTGTTTGCATATATCCATGGGTGTGCGTGTGATGTGGATGAGTGTATACCCCCTGTGTTATATGTGCATGTACTATAACGCAGGAGGATTGCTAGAGGCAACCGAGCCACGTCGAGAAACAAGTTAGGCACTAAGCTCCCCCACCTATACAGCACCTTCATTCGCGTCTCGCTCGCTTCCCTCAGAACACGGTATACATTATTCACACGGAGCTGGTCAACAATAAAGGGATCAATGAATGAGGAATGGAGGAAGAGAGGTGGAAAAGAAACATGTTGGGGTGCAGAGGCGAAGGTGGTGAAGGAACAAGTTTGTGTAAGGATTGGAACTAGGTGTGGAATGAGATTTTTCATTAGGACTCATTTATGTGAACAAGTGGGAAAGGGGAAAGATAAGATTAAAGATGCAGGCAATTACAAAAGCCCATGCATACATCAGCGGTGCACCATCGCTTTGTTCTACCCTGAAGAGGAATTCACCATTAAATCCTTACTTTGTTCTCTTTTCAGCAATCAGAAGCCACAGGTTAAAAACTTCCAGTCTGGAAAACTCAAATTGGATGAAAATAAAATAAAAAATTATTTGTTACATTTTGCCTATAGCCACGTCAGCCCATTATCCCTAGAAATTGCATTCATATTTGATGAATCCATATTTCATGATCTATGTGCAGCACTATATCTCAGGAAGCAGCATCCCATTTATTTTTGAGGTTGTGTAGGTGAGAGATATACTTTTTAGCTTTATATCTGCCATGAAAACACCCTTTCTCTCACTTTAATTGTAGGTGTTACAAAGCAAATTTATTTTTAAAAATATTGACACTGAATGTAATCTAGGTTTTTGCAGAATCATCCAGTACCAGTCTTCTCGTCTGGCAAATAGATTGTAAAAGGAGGAACTATGGTGAAACAGTATTTGCAGTGTTTGTTGGAGGATTTCTGCAGCAACACCACCACAACTGTATCAGTGGTTTTTATCTTTATCTTTATCTAAGTGTTAACCAAGTTTACCCTATGCCTAAAAATAAGTTATTGGTGGAATTAATATGAATTAGTCACTGCAGATATAGCTGCAAAGGAACGGCAAAGATGAGTGGCTGCAGCTAAAAAAAAAAAAAAAATTGTCCAGCGCTGTTTTGCTAATGAGTCAGATCCTGGTGAACATGAATCTTTACAACCTGAATGTGAGAAACTTTTTTTTGTGAGAAACTCTTTTTTTCTATGTTGATATTAACTATAAATCCATTTCCGGCAACTCAGCTGCATCAACATGGGCAACGTGATTTCAGACTGTCACTGCTCAAGTAATTTTACACTTTTTTCAGCAGCCGTATTCTGAGTACCCTTCTGAGGACACTAGGCTATCATTTGAACTCACACAATGAGACAGAAGTAAGTTTTTAGTAAGGAGAGAGGGCTCCTCTGACAGCAACCAGCAGATGAGCAACAAACAGACAGACAGGCGAGACTTGGGTGGGAAAACGGTGAACGCCTAGAGCTTTCACTAAGAGACTAGAAGGGGCTCTGCCCAAGAGGGTTTTCAATGAGCAAGTGCCTTAGTCTGATGGAACAATGGTTGGACGTGACGAGGAGAGGGAAGGAGTTTTTTTGTTTTGTTTTGTTTTTTTTAAGTCGTCTCTGAGCTAAGTGTCTTCCTGAAGAAAAGAAAAAAAGACGGGGAGTAGATTTCACATGATAGATGCTGACCATTTTCTCACAGTAAAACAATGGTGTTTTCTATTATGAGAGGCAGTGGCTGTATTGATGTCCCGTGTCACCCCCATTACTCACGAGCCCACTGTATGTAATTAGGATGACTCTACAGTATGCTTTCATGATGGTTTTTCATGTATTACCCTTTGTAATTATGCCTTAGACAACAGATTGCGCCATAAGACACTAGAAATTGTGTTGACGCCTATAGTGCTGGAGATTTATGGCACTTTCAAATGAAGCAATGTTGAGGGTGGGGTCCCCTTTATGTTCATTTTAAAACTGCAATCCCCCCCTTTGGGCTACGACAGATTCAATATAAGCATGAAGAATATGGAGCAATAGTGTATATGGTCTATTCAGGCGTAAAATTAAAGGCTCTTGTCTACAGTATGTGTCCCACATACATCTTTGAAAGAATGAGAGAAAAGAGAGGGGGGGGAGGGGGGGGGGGGGGGGGGGGGGGGGGGGGGGGGGGGGGGGAAGAAGGGAGGTGTGTACGATGAAACTAAAAAAACTGGTTGATTTGTCCAGTTATTGTGAACCATTGAACTGTAATCATCCGTACTCAACCCTGGACAATGAGATGTTTCAATACACGGGTGCGCATATATACATACAGTAAAGACACACACACACTCACACAAAAAACACACATCGATATATATTATTCTAACCATGAAAATAGCTGACAGTAATTGCCTGATGTTGGTGTTACACAAAGATTGGTTTCAACGTACAAAATATCATTTATCAAAGACTTGCCTCAGTTCACTCTTACTCGAGAATAAAAGCCCTGGACCAATACCCTCTTCACTCTCATCTTGATACATGTGATGGATGCCGTCTCATCCATCATACATATACCATCTGAGCGGGGGCCAATCCGAGTGTTCAAAGCGCACGTAAGCACAGCGCAGAAGAACACGCATACAATTTCTCACATGGTTAGAAAAGAGACACGTGGTCCGTGTAAGTTATTGCTGCAGGCCCACAGGCCAGTGTGGTACTCATCTGTCTTGGTGTGACACTATCAGGCTGCCTTGCAAAACACAGAGGTGGT
Organism: Trachurus trachurus; assembly: GCF_905171665.1. Classification (NCBI taxonomy): domain Eukaryota; kingdom Metazoa; phylum Chordata; class Actinopteri; order Carangiformes; family Carangidae; genus Trachurus; species Trachurus trachurus. The sequence goes on along the minus strand of NC_139891.1, from coordinate 15,876,068 downwards.
AAAATGGTTTTATTGCAAAATGTGAAAGATACGTCAGGAACAAATTGACGGGAGCTGATACATGCCAAAGGGCCATGGTGCTTTTATCTCAAATGAGTTGTAATGTCTTCGGCGGAGGCTAAAACAATGCAGTTTGTTTTAGAGGCCCATCTTTTGAATGTGCTAAAAGTAAGCTAGCCGTTTGAAGGTCTATTCAACTTTTCACAGAAAATGATTCACCAGCCAGTCAAAGGGGATTTAACCTGAGGCGGCATAAGGTGCTATATTTACACTTGAGACAAAGCTGGACGACTCAATAACACGAGGGAGGGAAAAAAACACAAAACTGCACAAATGATGTAAACATACATTATCGAGCCATTGATCTCTACTATATCTGTTAATATCTTTGTTCCATCAAGCATGACCATCTAGTCATCCTAGCCCTCCTTCAGCCTATCATACTGCACCATCATCTAAGCTCCAGATCAATACTCCCTGGCACATATTCTCACTCTCATAGACTTGGAATGAAAATGGCATTCGATATCAATCAAGATCACAGCTGTGCCACTGAACAGGCACAATAAACGACAATATTATTTTTTTAATTTACCATCAAACGGCTAGTCGCATCAAAGTGCTCAGAGTCAGATCTTTCACCCTGGTTTATGCTGAAAGGAACCAGATGAACAGGGAGTGGAAGATGTATGTAATGCAGTTAAAGTAAAAGCCCAGTAAGCAGGAAATTTAAGAGGGGCCTGGGGATGATGGTATTACAGCAGACGCTGATTGTGGACAATCTGCTGAAGAAGAAAAGGATATGGAAAATATCATCGGATGCAGTATGATAGATATAAGAGGCGTGGACACACTGGAACGGGACATGGATGTGGAAAAATCACAACAGTTTAACAACATGCAGACAATCTGGTTTAAGTAAACAGCACTAAAAAAAAAAACGAAACAATTGCAATCAAGCCAGAATTCCCCTTACATTGTCTGAGTCGCTACAGTCACCACCACATCCCTGCCCTTTATTTGCAACATTTAAACAATACTGCATTTCCAAACCATGCTGTCGTTTCCGCCATTGATAAGAAATGCTGTGTTATGCCACAGCACTGAGAGATTTGTGCCCCCAGCCCTGTGATGACCTCATTGTTCATTGCCCCATAATTCAAATCTGCTCCGCTGTGTTGCATCACATTGTGTATGACTCATTTCCAAGCACCCCGTTCTTTAAACAAGCGAGGCCTCCGCAGCACGCCATAGTCACAGCCGCACAAACAACAGAGCAAAGAATTTCCCCATCAATTCAGTGGCGGCCGGCTAACTTAGGACTTGCATATGCACGGCGCACAAACGCGCACAGTAACACACTGTTTAAATGGATTGAACTGGGAAAAGGAGGGGGGGGGGGTGAGTGCTATTGTAAATGATTTCCTGCGGAGACCAAAATAATCGGCAGACCTTTGAGTGAGCTTCTTACAATCACTCTGGCCTTGTACACTGATTCTCCGTTCAGCTCCCTAATGGCAGTGTGTGTCACTAAATATACCGCTGCAGGACATGTCTGTGTGGCTCTCTATGGTTGTGTTAGCTTGCACATGTGTGTTAGTGTGTGTGTGTGTGTGTTTGTGTGTGAAAGCATGGTGGTAATTGATGTGTGCCGCACTGATGTGTGTTAGGTGTATACGTGGGAAGAGATGCATGCATGTGTGTGTGTGTTTCTATTGAGTGGTGACAACTTTGAGTGGGATGCAGGGGGGGTGAAGGGCACAGAGGAGAAGTGTGGACAGGAGATGTGTTGACTGGAGGGACAAGTGTTTTCATTTTTCTTTGTGAAAGAGGAACAACTGAGTGAGCGAGAGGTTTCAAAGGAACAATGGACTGTGGATATAGTAGCCAATATAAAAAGCAGCTGCTTAAACATGTAGTTCAATGACAAATCAAGTGCTGATAGTAAACCCCCTTTATCAAATTGAATGAGCCTATCATTATTCTTATTCTTAGTAAGTCTGTGCCACAGCGCAGATGTTGAGTTGCAACATTTACAAGGTTGTTGTAGGCTGTGGTTTAAGTCAAACCTGTCATATAGGTTAAGATGAAGGGTATAAAAAAATCTGTGGTGTTGTTTCTTTCTCAAATTGTTACCTGAAGTAATTGTGTAAAAATTAGGCAAATTAACCTTTAAACACCCACTGCCACCTCAAAATGGCATAATAATAACCTGCATCTTCACTTTATACTGCCCTCTTCAAAACAGCATTACAAGGTCTTTTGCAACCAATAAATCCACAATAAATAAAAGTCTGTGATGCCAAACATAAAAGCTGGACATGCAATAAACCCGGGCCTGCCTAGGAAACAGAAGAGTGAGGCTGGTCAACTGGTCAAAGAAACACAAATAAAAGCCTGTCTTTTCAAAAAGAAAAAAAAGTATTGACCTTTGTTACCCAGCTAACCCTCAGACTGATTTTTTTCAAAGGAAGAAGTCAGCTACAGGTCATTAACTTGTGAATAGTGTTATTTTAAAGCTAGCGGCAACTCATACTAGTTAATATTTGTTCTCTGTAGAATCCTTATGGCAGGAAAGTTAGAGATATAAGGAGGCAGAAGACATAAACCCATCACCATGATTTTAGTATCAAAGTAAACGACTGTGGGGGCAATTTCAGCATTGATTTACACTGATTGATTTCTCAATAATTTTCATCCCATGTGAGACAGATCACAACCTGAGGTCATTAGGCTTGTTTAATTTGCCTGTTATAAAACTTTGATTAAAATGAGATGCAATGAAATCTTTGAGGAGTTTTCGTCGCTATAGCTTTGTTACTGGTAGCCGTGTTTTTAGAAGTTTATCATTATTATTAATGTTAGCAGTTGCAACTAATAGTTACTTTCATTATTAAGTAATCTTCCTGTTCAAATTGAATGGATTGATCACTTGGTTTGTAAAGGTTTGGGAAATTATTTAAAGGAATCTCTGTAGGCTAACACGCTATATTGCTCATCTACTGTATGTGGGTGGGCAGGGTATACCCTGGACAGGTCAGCACTTTATCAAAGGTTTATGGAAACGACTAACACTCACACGACGTTCACATCCACACCTATGGGCGATTTCAAGTCACCGATCAACTTAACCTGCTCACCTTTGGGCTGTTGGAGAACCCGGACTGAACCCACACAGTTGCAGGGAGAACATGCAAACTCCACACAGAAAGGCCTCAGGCCCTGTAATCAAACCACGAACCTTTAAACAAGGATTCTATTATCAACATATATTTCATGTTGGCCCAAATAACCAATTATTCAAATAATTGCTTCAAGTGTGATTGTTAGATTTAATGCCAGTGCTACAACAGTGTCATTTTTGTGATTCGACCTCCAATTCAGAACCAGCTGTTGTTGTTTAATGCTATGATTACAACATACTGCAATGCAATAACCAGTGAGCAGGATTACTTCACTTTCAACACCACACAGAAACAGCCCACCTAACACTCGGCATGAGCAGTCAGGCCAACAATGGACATTTCCTCCAATATGGCCCAAAATACAGAAAGATAATAATAAGCTGTGGTGGTTTGAACAGGAAGACCTCCACAGCTCCAAATTTAGGCTGAGTAAGACATCGATCTCTGCAGGGCTACTCTAGTCGAGGCCATAGGAGCAATGAGACAGTGAATACTCTGAGATCTGACAGCCAGTCGTCCACTACTGGTTTTCTCCTTCCCCAAGCATATACTAGCTAATCAGGTAGTAAAGTAACTGCATAGTCCTCTCGCATGGTCTGAACCTCTAATAGGGTTGAATGATATGGGAGGCAAGTTTCACACATTAGGAGAGGTGAACTGAGCTGATCGCTCCAGTCGACGGTGGAAAATGCGGAGAGCCGGGGTTATTCTTTGAGGGAAGGGTAGGAGGAAGGATGTGTTAACACATGACCGAGTGCTTTAGGTGGATGAGGAAGACGGGCAAGGATCTGGCCTCATTATTTCAATACAGGGAGAGAGATGTCGTCTAGCGCAGGAAAAGGCTTTTGAATTAGGTTAAACTCGACACACAAAGTGGGGTTGAGACTGGGAATGTGAATCATCACCGCATTAGCAAATCATGCAGTGAAATTCAACAGCTTGCTTTCAATGAAACTTAATATTATTACCGAAGAATTAAGATTAGTTTTTTTTTTCACAGCTTAAGCTACAAGAGTGGCAATTTATTTATGCAGGGAGTTAGTTGTCTCTGTGAGCACCTTCTGTTTATTTACAAGGCTTTCTGACACAACCTTTACCTTGCCATGCATAAATTAGCTAAATCGAGGACTGGAGACCAGAAACTGCAAATTCTTGAAGAGAAGCTTGTTAAAATGGTTCTGTGGAAACCAGCCCTTAGGTTCTATGTGCCCACTAAACAGAATTAATGGCACAAGGGTCTGAAGTTAGTGTCTCAATAACCCTTGACAATGGAAATAGAGACTTCACTAGTTACACAGTTGATTTTATGCCTGCTTGTCTTCATCTACAGTAGAAGCCTGTACTGTATATGTTCATGTTATTGTCTGTCTGCGGTGGATCATGTCCTCTGCCGAGGTTTATTTTCATTATCTCAAGGTTTCAATGTGAGCTCAAGATGTTGAATATATGATCCCTCATTTAAATCACAGGCTGCTCCCATTACAGGCCTTGATATTGTTATTGGAGCCACCCAAATCCTAAGCAAATATTGTGTTACACTAACAGCTCCAAACAAAGAAAGTCAGTCCTCAGTTAATCAAGCAGAACAATCCGAATTAGCACAACCATCCCAATTTGCCCCCTGTTTTCCTCAACAAGGAGCTTTGTGTTTCGCGTGCATCATAGCAAGTGAAATGAATCAGTGACCTAATTAAAGGAGGACAGATAGACCTACAGTCAGCAGATTGCTTGATTGCTGCTGTTGCACATAATAGAGCTTCAGGTGCTTCAACGCCGTCAGCGCTGTGTGGGTGTCATTACTGGATGTGACACAAGATGCTCTTTGAAACACCGTGCTTTCATGGTGTGATGTCTAACAAACATCCTATCACTATTCCAGCCTATCACAAAAGTAAACATCCACAGTAGCAGGTGCAAATTTGGAGAAGGAAAACACAAATACTATAGAGGCTACACACTTTAAGTCACAGCTCAAAACAGATAAACAACTTGTGAGACGCCCACAACCAACAATGCCAGGTTTGGACGGGAAAACGCAAGGATTTCTGAGCCTATATCTTTCTGAGGCATTCAGGGCACATAATCAACACCGCATACAAATGAAACCAAGGGACTGTAGGATCACTTAGGCACAAACAGATGCAGTGATGACAGACGATTTAGTGATATTCTTCTCATCCACAAACATAATAATCTCCTTGGAGACCAGCCTGTGCTTTAACAGATGCTACCAAAATGGCAGCCAAGCAAATCTACGTAAAAAAAAAATCTTCTCCAGCATAGACATAGGCCACCGATAACTGCCTACACTGACCATTTTCCCACCTGCTCAGTGTATTCCTCTGAGACACTTTTCTTAGCTGCAGCGCTGACAGATGAGTCAACATATACTGTCAACCACTTCAGCCAATAGAGACTATATCCACCCCTTTATGTCATACTGTATATTGAGACTCTCACAAAGAGTTTGCACACAATCTCCTTGCTGAGAGCCATTTGATTGCTGAAGGGCCAATCCACTGCCAGCCAAGCAAGCACAGACACACACGCGCGCGCGCCACGCACACACACAAATGGCCATTGAGGGGTGCTTTATTTTGCCACATATCTTTTTGCAATTATTTGTAGAGCGGACAACTTGTCATCATTGACCATGAAGCCTCAATCACCATCAGCAAGGAGTTGCAAAAAACTGTGAGGCAAAACAAAGGACAGCTTGCTGATCACTAGGCATATACACTGTGCATCCATGGACACACACAACAGAGGCTGGCTGCTGCTTCTCGGTTTAGGTCACTATCAAAGAACTGTAGCAACCTTCAGTAGTTTTCAGTTGCACATCAAGGTCATTTGCAGCCCCACATGTCTCTTCTGTAAATAAGACTCATAGCTCTCACTCTTGAATCCGCATGATTGACGTATCCCGGGGTGCACCGGCCTGCTGGATATACTCCTTTTCTTACAGAGCTGGATTTTCTGTGGATTTCAGGCTGCGGCTGACAACCCAGCACAGCCTTCCCTCCAAACAGGATAACCGCATTCCCATATACTCAAATGACAGCCGCGTAAAATAAGAGAGGGGGCAGAAAAAAAACCTGAGGAGGTGAACACTTTAGTCTATCTGTCATCCATCATGCCAAAGCATGTGATATGTCATTGCGCTCCGCAGTCAAGCAGATACATGCGGCTACAGAATAATAATTATGTATAAACCCATGACCGAAATGCCGTCATGGGATAATGTGATGGCATTGATTATTTGCTGAAGAGGTAATAGGTATGATTGCTTATCACTCGCCCTGTAGCGACATCTCACATCCGAGAGCGACGCCCATCCAGCCGCAAGCCGCTGGACCATCATCTCCACAAATATTTACGCCAACAACTATATTACATTTTATCCCCCCTTGGTCCGTTAAGGGGCCAGTTTCCGAGCCCTTTAAGTCACAATAATCGCAGGCCACATTCCCATGGGCATCCGCGAGAACCAAAGTCAGCGCTGCCGTATAGCTTTCAGAGCAGGTCAGTGACAGACACAGGTTGACATGTAGTCAAGAGGTTTACCAAGCGACGTCTGCACAAATTCAACAGCATCAGTGGAGGAATAAAAAAAAAAGAGGATCCTTACCGTCTCACCAGTCGCAGCGATGCACGCGCATATATATACACATCCAGCGCAGAGAGGAGTCAGGAATAACCTTTTCTGTGCTCTTTCATACAGTCCCCCCTCCTCCTCCTCCTCCTCCTCCACCAGAACGCAGATCTTGGTTAGAAATATATCTTCCCAGTCGATAAATAGCTTGATTTCACTGATTGGCGCCTCGACTCCGGTTCCGTAGTTAATTCTTGCTGCAGCAGAAAGAGGGGAGGGGTGGGGGGGTACGACGACGTGGGTAAACCTGGTGGAAATAAAGCTAAAAAAGCTGTGTGCTTAGTATCCCGATCATCAGGAGGTACCGCGTCCGTCCAAATGCACTAAGACCAGTGGAGTGCTGGAGGAGGACAGGGGAGTATCTCTCTATCCGTCTGTCTGTATCGCTCACCCCCTTTCTCTGCCTTTATCTTTTTGGGTTGTCTTTATGTTCTTACGGACTTCAGCTGAAGTCCACCGGCGCAAGGCGCAGCGGAGCAGAGGTCCGTGGTCAACACACAGAGCGAGAGGGAGAGGGAGAGAGAGAGAGGGGTCAGCAATGACAAACCAATTTGGAGGCGCTGTGGATGCTCGGTGGATCAGAGCGCAGCCCGGCGAGAGGAGCGTTGCGTTGCAGGCGGGCGGGGAGCCGAGGGTGGGTGGAAAGGAAAGGCTGGGGAGAGTGAGCGAGGAGTGGGGAGAGGGAGGAGGGAGGACGGGGGGTGATGATTCCTGCCTGGGGGATGCAGAGAGAGGAAGAGGGAGAGATGAAGTGGGGGTGTCTGGTGGAAAACATGGCACTGGATTTTTGCTCCGAAATCTCTGGACCTAGGGCTCCACCTGCCGTGTGGATACACACAGGGGTTCCCAAAGTTTAGCAGTGTATAGAAGCCGACCATTAAAACACCCACTCTGTGAATTTCACACAGGAAGCCCAAACCAAGCCATGTTATTTAGCTATTGGGATTATTCTTAGACGTGGCTTGATGTATGATTGCATAATTGCAGGCTGACTCCATGGGTGACAAGTGCAATCTGGCCTATGCAGTTGGTACAGTTCCACTCATTATCACACCCTCAGCTAGGTAAAGAGCAGATAAAGTGAAATCACAGTCCTCCTTCAGGCCGCCCGCGACCTCCCGGAATCCATTAAATGTCTTGTTATGGTCCCCGAACCCCAGTTTGGGGTTTTGGAAAGCCGGATATTAAATGAGCAGCATTCAGCCTAAAGCGGTTTGCCTGGTAGGGGTCTACTGAGCAAACTTTTAAGGTCGTGAAGATGACAAATCCAAAGCAGCGCCGAGCTGAAAAGGTTGTATAGGATATGAAAAACGACCAGAATTCAGTCTAAACTGGAAAATTAGCGTTTCAATTAAAACACGTATAAAAACCAAACAATAAATAGCTAATAACCAGGCTGTTTAGTCAAAAGGAATATGCTACCAATTATTTTGTGATTTCCTTGATTTCAGTCTTGGGATATCAATAGGCTAATGTGTAAGAACACATTTTTCTCTGTTTTCTTTTGATTTTGAATAATGTAACAATAGCCTAATTGTCTCATGAGGTTAGTGGGGGGCAGCCATTGGGGACATGCAGAGTTTGTAATTCAGCCTACTCGGCACTAATATTCCTAAGAATTATTCTCAGAGTGCCCCACTGAAACACATTACAGGATTACTGTAGACCAGTTCTTTTTCATTAGGGATGAGCCCTCTGTGCCTGAAGATCAGAGGGTGACATGCGCACTGCACGGAGCGCACAAAAGCCGCGGACACAATGCTGGAAAATAAAGCGCTCAGCTTGCTTCTTGATATCGTGCCGTCTACCAAATAAGCTGTTATGACTTGTCCCATCAGGAAAGTGTCATTCTTGGTTTTCGGTACAGGTGAATCTGCCCTGCGGACCGGTGGAGGCGGAGGACGTGCTGTGCTTGGAACTCAGTGGGGACCTGTTGATAGCCCACCGGCGATGCAATGGAGGTGAGATGAGGCTTTCTGCAAAGAGACTGTCCATGATGTCCGTCTGTTCGTCACAGTATCAGATCCAATGTGCCCCGGACATTTTTTAAAAGACAGATTAACAGATTGTTTTGTAGATTGCATATCAAATTAGATGCTAATGGGCTTGGATAATTAGTGTAAATCATTCATCTGGTTTTTTTTTTTCTATTTCGAAGCAGTAGCCTACACGCATGGCGTTAGTATCAACAGGTATAAGATAAAGATTTCATTAGGCTGCCGTGAAGGGCATATAAGTACTGAGATACCCATCGTGCCTATCAATGGCCTCTAATTAGATTCCAGATGACACGTCGTCATTTTCAGCCCGTCGTTTTGCAAATCAAATCATGTCATTGGTATCGTGTTTTGAAGCAATACAGGCTCCCCCCTCAAGTCAGAATGGTCGGGAGGCCATGTGTCGCTGTTAATTACCATCACCAGCTGATAAAGCCTTTTGGAGAAGATTTAAATCCTGCTAAAGAGCATTAAGGCCATTTGCAAACAAGCATGGCACAAGCCCTGGAAGTGAGGATGTCGAGGTAAAATGAAACATGCTACAGGAGTAAAACAAATATGAGGAGAGGATGTCTGATTAAAAGTTGTTGGGTTTTTTTTTGCCCCACATAATTGCAAGTGTATCAGCAGTGGAAATGTCTTGTCAGTGAAACCTGGCAGTGACACATGTAGTCTACAAACATCCTGTCATATTTCATCACGAGAATGTAAACAGACTGTCTGCATCAGGCCTTGTTGAAGCAAAAAAGGAGAAAAATCTTTTGTGTTTTGTTGTTATTCACGTTGCAGGTGCCAAACAGAGACGAATGACATCTAACTAAGGCAGAAAGTCACAAAGCAAAGCAATTCATCCGAACGATCTGACAGGCAGCGATGGAAATCATGGGTGAGTGAGTTTCAGCGGCTTGTAGATGCAAGGCGCTGTTTCAAGCCAAACATGTTCCAGTAACCTCAGTAAGACTCCCCCCTCCACAGCCATCATCAGAGGCTTACAATTAAGGTGTCAGGCATGGTAGCAACAGCCAGGCGGGAAGGAATACTTACATGTGCAGGTGGTAAAGGACTCACAGTCTGGTCTGTAGTCAAAACTTTGTGGTGAAGAGTTTACAGGGTCTTAACCTTCTGCCACATACAATTACTGCAGCTGTGGCTTGTGCTCATTAGCTGCTGCTCCACTAAATAAACAAGGGCAATATGACCTGACACAAGGTTTCAGTGGGGTTTATTTTGGCTTTTACTTTTCTTTTAGTGAAAGTGTGACTAAATATTTTAAAACTGTATTTTTTATTTTTGCTTGTTGGCCACAAGTAAATCAGAATTTGTTTTTGGAAACTTAATAACTTTGTCAGGGAATTGAGAGGAGAAGAATGTGACAGTATTTTTTATTTTTTAAACACATAATTGAAAGAAGTCACGCTGAGGGTTCAGGGATATATTTTCCGACAAGCGCTCATGTCAACTCAAACCTCCAAAACACAGTTGTTTTCAGTAGCTGTCACACTGTGGATCAGTGCTGACAGCAGCAGCGATTTCAGATTGGAACACAGATGTTGTATTTTAACAAAGTCATTTTGCAGATCCGGAGAAAAAACTCATTTATTTTCTCACCAGTACCTGCTAAGTAAGATATTTCATAGCTTGTTATAAAATGTTCTGGTTCGTGTCATGATTGCCTAGGAGCTGCAGCAAGAAGCAGGAACCAACGCAAAGCCAAACGGGAGAAATCCTGTTACTGTATGACATGAACGATATATACAATTTCTCTGCAGATACTCAGCGTGCCTTGGAGGCTGTGGAGAGACTGCAAGCCAAACTGAAGGAGAGAGGGGAGGCCCCCACACAGGAGAAACTCTGCCTGCTAAGGACCGTCCTGCAGAGCCCCCTTTTCCATCATATACTGAGCTTACAGCAAACTCAGCGGAAGCCCCTGGCGAAGGTACAGCGCGAGCATGACTGTGTAGGTGTTTGGTGTATATTGAATAGTGGGGAAGGAGCCAGAATCATTCCTAAAATACTGAATGCAGGAACCAAACTGGATGAGTAATCAGCTTACCTAAGCTTACCACTAAAGCCCTGAGAAAGAGAGAGAGCGAGGGAGAGCGAGAGAGGGGAAGGGAGAAGTGGCTGTATATCAGGTTGAGGAGTTTACAGAAGTCATCTGTAACATTATCACAAGTCTTGTGCTTGTGTGTGTGTGTGTGTGTGTGTGTGTGTGTGTGTGTGTGTGTGTGTGTGTGTGTGTGTGTGTGTGTGTGTGTGTGTGTGTGTGTGTGTGTGTACATATACACACATATTACATATACATATACATATAAATTATAAATATGTAATAGAGTAGTATGTTGTCGTATAGCATGTATGATACCATCAAGGTATTTAACTTATTTGTCAGTGGCAGGCATCATGGCTTAGTAATTGTCTGTTGTGGTGTGCTGTAATAGGCTAACCCGATAAGCCTCACACATGCTTTACTACATTAGCAATGTGGCATAAGCCTGTAGCTGTTAAGCATCCCTGCACAACAGAAAATATGGCACTGGATCTTGTCAAAGGTGTCTGGAGTTTTATCGGGACAGACACTGACACAGTTTTTATTAGTTCAAGCCTCCTCTCTAAGTTCTCTTACAGCTGTAGTAACCTGAGTGCCTGTCGGTGTGGTGTGAAGTTGCCTATTAGTATTGTGATAGCGTTTCATCTTTTATTCTACGACTGCCGTTTCGACAGGTGTCAAAGTCGGCAGAGTGGAATAGCATGCAGATCAGAAAATAAGCATCCACTCAAACTTCCTTTTAAAGTTTAAAACAGTAAACGTGAAAGACAAGAGGGATCCATTTTGTGGTTATGTGGTATTGAGCAGAAGCCTTTATCTGAGATCCTCATGTTCCTGCTCTTTTATCTTTCCCTCTCAGCTCCTATCTTTCTATATATGTTTTTTTTTCCTTTTGGCTAACACACATTAACCCTCCCCTCCTGCTCTCTATCCCACATCTTTCTTCATTGTCTCAAAATGCTCCTTTCCCATCTTCTTTATCCTTTCTATTTCCCTCCATCACTCCCTCACCCTCATCCCTTTCCTCTCTGTCTCTGTATCTCCTCTCTTCAATTAATGTCTCCAACTCTCTATCAAACCCCTTTGCCATCTCTTTATCCCCGTCATCCATTTTCCTTACAATCTTTCTCCCTCAGTTCCCTTGCATCTTTCAATCCCTCTCCAATTCATCTGTTCGCTCTTGGTCCAACCCAATCCATCTCCCCTACTTCCATCCCCTCCATTTTTACTCTTTTATCGTCTTCTTCTTCTCACCTCTCCATGTGTCTCATCTTTTCATCCTTTGCCCTACCAGGGGAAGGGCGTTTCCAAATCTGTCTCCATGAACTGTGGACCGTGCCAGGGCATGACGGTGGGGCTGAAGCCACTCAGCCACAGCGACTCCTACACATGGGCCGTGGAGAACCGAAGGCCCAGCACTGCCAGATCCTTCCACAGGGATGGCAGCCTCTCCTCCTTGGGCTCACAGGACCTGTCCTTCTCAGACATTTACCAGGGCAACTCCATTCACACTGAGTCACAGGTATGTAAAAAAAAAAAAAAAAAAACATCATAAAAGAAAGATAATATGGGAGGAGGTCAGTAATAGGGCAATTTATTTTTAAAGCACTCAGATAGATAAGCTAAGCAAATTATTTTCTATCTTTGTATTGTAAAATATAACACATCACCATTCGAAATGTCACATTTTACCTATGAGAATATTACATTCCTGTATAAATCTCAAGCGCAGCTGGATATCACATTATCTGAGGGTTTCAGCTGATCATAAGAGGTTGCTCAGCTAACTCAATGTCATTCGAGGTTTGCTTTTATTTTACACATGACATTTATTTTTTAGTACTGCACTCCCCCTCGAATCTCCCGCACCATGTCGATGGGGAGAAACCTGTCAGCTATTGCTCACGAGGTACAGTGATGGTACATGTGAGGTGTTGCCGTAGAGTTAAATGTGTCTTTGTGGATGTAGAAAAACAAGGGTATCAAGCGTATTTGGCATGTCAGCTAGTTGATGCTTTTTATTTTACCTGTTTAATTACAATAGATTTTTCTTGTCCTTCCCCCCTTTCTTCTTTCTCCCTTTTCTTCTGACCTCTGCCACATCAGAGGCGCCATGTGGAGATGATTGAGCTGACCAATGATGGGAAGGGGCTTGGCTTTGGCATCATAGGCGGGCGGAGTACAGGAGTCATGGTCAAGACCATCCTTCCTGGAGGAGCTGCAGGCCGGGTAAATCCACCTGCCAGTCGGTCAAAGAAATATGTTGACATATTTTAAATACGTTTATTCAGTCTCTTATGATATCAGTACCACCAATATGTTTGTTTGTAAAACATGTTAAAGAGGAGCTTTGCAGGATTTTGACTTTAGCTATGCTTAGTTTTTCCCTTAATTAAACAGTTTTGGAGTAATTGTGATGGTTAAATAAATGACTTGTAACTTGTTATGACAGAGAATGAAGGCTTTCTGCCTTCCCCGTAGCATCTCTTGGCCCAAAACCAACCTTGCAAGATCAGTGCCCTTTGACCTGGTGTCCCAGCTCTTTTCGCTGCAGCATTACGACACAAACGTGCCTTGTCATGTCTTGTTCATGACTACACAAATATACACGTTGTAATTTCATATATGATATATAACGTTATCCACCACTCCATGGATTGCTTTCTCACTGGCTTCATTGAAAACAAATGCACATGGCCAGGAGGAGGGTTAGCAAAATAACCAGACCTGCATAGTTCCCCTTTAAATTTAGAGCTAGCCTACAGCCAAGCATTTCTTTTACAAGCTAAGTTATTTGTAAGTTTTGATTTCTCTGCATCACTAATATTAGTATTAATAGCTGTTTCATTTGTTTTTACTGGTCTGGCCCTCCTGAGATCAAATTGCACTTTATGTGTCCCTTGAACTAGAATGAGTTTGACGCCAGTTAAACATTTCAACAAAGCTTCTAACTGTTTTTGTTGTAATTGGGCTCTCCAGGACAAGCGCCTGCATAGCGCTGATCAGATCCTGCGCATCGGAGATGTAGATCTGGCGGGCATGAACAGCGAACAAGTGGCACAGGTGATGCTTCATTTCTTCTGCTTTTATCTACCAGATGTCTATTACTGAAATGATAAAGCTTTATATAATAGACAATAATGGATATATCTAACTGGCCCAGTCAGATACTGTTATCTAATGGTAGTCCTGTTTGAGACTCACTCATCCACTTCATAGAAGATAGTTGTAGATTGTTCCAAACAATCTATATCCACAGAGACTTCCCTTAGGTTACTGCTGTTTGAATGAAAGAAGGAAAGAATATTTACCAGACAAACTAAATCAAAACAGTCAGTCCCACACTCTCTCTGATATACAGTAGTTTATTTTCTTTTAACATTTGTAAGAAAGCAGCACAAACATCTTCAACTCTTACAGTAGTTGCCCCTAAGGTTGTTTTTTTCAGTGTGGAATGAGGTCATTGTTGTCCCGCGTGGTAATTTGGGGCAAAACAGCCACTTTGGCCACAGTTATAACCAACCATGAACATGTAGGCCTACTTTCCTCTCTCTGGCCTCGGTAGGAATGAGCTTATTGTGATTAGCATAAGAACAAATGAGTCAAAGAAGGTGGCATACAAGTAAACTTGTTGGAAAGAAATTTGAGATTTATCAACTTTTTGGGTTTTTACCAGGGAAAGGCCTCAAGTATGAAGACTGATTGGCTGGTGGTCTATGTTTAAGTTGTCCCATTTACATTAAACATCAGTGCAGATCTGCTCCTTTTTCTACTTTATGCCACACTGTCCTTCCAGGGCAGCTGTCTTTTAACATATTTTTCATTTCATATCATTTATTTATTTATTTTCTTTGTCACACACTCATTTCTCACCCTTTCACAAATGACCACCTGGTCCAGGTGCTGCGAAATGCTGGTAGCAAGGTGAAACTGCTCATTGCCAGGGATGTTACCAAGGACAACCACCTTTCCTCTCCTGTCCTCAGCCAGGAAAGCTTGGATGGCAAGGTGTGTGCGTGCACATGTGTGTGTGTGTGTGTGTGTGTGTGTGTGTGTGTGTGTGTGTGTGTGTGTGTGTGTGTGTGTGTGTGTGTGTGTATGTGTACAAAATCAAATAATAGGCTAATCAGAGACACTGAATGAATACAGTACTCTTTAAAACCCAAATGAGCATAAGATTTTCCATCTGTGCCCTTTTCTAGCTCAATGACCTGAAAGATGACTACGAGTTCAGTGTGCAGTTCACTAAAAACAGCCGGGGCCTGGGATTCACCATCGCTAGCTACATAGGTGACCTAAACTCAGGTAATAGTATCTCCTAAGTTTGTAACTCTGTGACAAATGAGCCAATTATCATTACTCCCAGCTAAATTGATGGAGGGAAACTGAGGAAATAATAAAATTATAAAGAATACCTCCTTAATGGAAGTCATTATTGATGATGTTTGAGTTTAGAGCTACATTTACATAATCAATGCTAATTTTGCTTTAATTTATCTTGCCCTTCTCAGTCTACAGCGCCGGCGTGATAGTCAAGAGCATAGTTAAAGGCAGCACTGTTGATCAAGATGGACGCATCCACATTGGAGACATCATTCTATCCGTGAGTTCCACTAAAAACATAACAGATAGCTTTTTTATTGTGCTCCCTGAAGACAAATACCCTGTTGTCTCAAACATAGTCTCTGCTGAACCTTAACGATTTCAGCATCCTGAAATCTGCACGGTTTGCAACTTTTAGTAGTCCCATACACACCAATTAAGGTATTTTTCAGCTGATGAAGGGGAATTGTTCTAGTTTTACTTTTACTTCCATCCATCTCTTCATCATCTCCCACTTTTGCCTATTCTTTCCATCGCTCTCTGTTTTTATTTTTGATTACTATTGATTTCTTTTTGCGTTTTCCCATTTAATTCACCCTCACTTGTCGTACCGCCATACCATCCTTCTGTCCGCTTCTGTCTGCATCGTACATTCACCTTCATCCCAGCTCTTTTCTTTGCTCCTTGCTCCCCTCCCACAGGTGGATGGGGTGAGCCTGCAGGGCTGCAGTGAGCAGAGGGCCATGGAGGTGCTGAGAAGGACAGGTCCTCTGGTCAGACTGAGGTTGCTGAGGAAGGCCGTCCGTCTGAGTCATATCCTGCCCCCAGTGCCGCCCCTGCAGCCTCTCCGACACTCCCACAGCTTCCATGAAGGCAATCCCTACAGAGTGGGCCTCAACAAGATTCAAGAGACAGG
This sequence comes from Trachurus trachurus, assembly GCF_905171665.1. Lineage (NCBI taxonomy): Eukaryota > Metazoa > Chordata > Actinopteri > Carangiformes > Carangidae > Trachurus > Trachurus trachurus. Next base: position 15,859,945 of record NC_139891.1, on the reverse strand, counting down.
TGCTTTGTGTTGAGAGAGGCAAACATTTTAGCTGAGTTGTATCGTGAGGGGATTGGTTTTGAAGTAACTGAGCAAATGTTGACTTGATTTGATTTGTTTGCACAAATATAATCTGACACTTTCCAATATCTGCTCAAATTAGGACTAAACATATTTTGAAGCTTCTTTGGGCTGTTGATGCAATTTGCTACCTCTGCCGGGTTGTTATCTCTCAAAAGCTAACTGCGGACATGCACACATCTTTTCAACTCAAGTGTGTTTGAATCCCTGCATGTATGCTAAAATATGTTTCCCCCGTCTCTCAGGAATCTGCTCCCTGCGTGAAATCTCCCGGCGTGCAGCGTACGCCAGCAGACGACCCCAACATGATTCCAGGAACGGTAAGCACCCCTTCCCATACTGCACTGCAGTCTGGAACTGGATCATGGGACTTAGTCTGATATGCTAATTGGGCTCTGGGAGCAGCGATGTGGCAGCGAAGCATGCTCTTTGATGGGAGTCTATTTATAGTGTTGTGCAGTCATGTGTTTATCCAACTCATTCAACTCATTCCAGATGATTTGTCTCTCACCCCGCCTGCATATATGGCTTTATTTAGGGAAGGATTTTGGGGCTTGATTGGCGAGCACAGTCAAATAAGCCCTGATTGCTGTAAGGCTTTAATAGATGAACGAGAAAACATTAGTTTGCCAAAAAAAATCATAAGATGGTGGGTGTGAATATGCATGCCTGGGTGCCTGCAGTGTTTGTGTGTGCCTGCCATGAGGATAATTCTGCTGTTGTCTCTGTATAACCGATCACAGATGAGGTGATGCTTTCATCACCTCTTCTTTATTGACTGAATAATTTAGGCAAGGTACAATATGAAGGATGAGATTGTGTGTTTGACACTGGTTGCATTATCTGTGTGTGGGATATGTGGCCATGGTCTTTGTATGTGTTCTTCAGGCGTGAAGTTGACACCAGCTGAGGAGGAGGACCTGAGGAGGAGGTGGCAGCATGCAGTCGGACCCAGATATGAAGTTATTGTATGTTTCTATGTAATTAAGATAATCATTAAATAGAAACTAGAATTAAAACCTAATGTTTGTAGACAAGTTTCAAATAACATCCCTGTTCATACAGAATCATAAAAAAATATTAATACTAATCATTTGCGTGAAATGTTGTCATAATTGCCATGTGGAGTAATGGCTAACAAGAGTTCTGAGAGGTCACACATACTAAACTTGACCATTGACATTTGATTGTACTAAATCTGAAGAGGTTCCCTCAAGGAATTGTAGAAATCGCCTTTAAAATGCCCAAACTGCATTTTGCAAGGGCATGGTGACCTTGACCTTTGACCACCAAAATTCAATCAGTTCATCCTTAGGTCATAGTGAATGCATGTGTCAAATTTGATAAAGTTGCGTCACAATGTTACTGAGATAATGTCTCCCAGAGAATGGGACAGACGCCCATATAGTCAGACAGACGCATAAACAACATACCTCAAGCTCTAGTTGTTGCCAGTATGGAGGTAAAACACATAAGTATTGTAAAAATATACTATATATACGTACATATATATATATATATATATATATATATATATATATATATATATATATATATATATATATATATATATATATATATATATATATATATATATATATATATATACATATATATATACACACACACAGTATATACCCATTTAGGAAAGAAACACCCATTTCATAATATATAAAATACTCACTACACGATTTGCTTCACTTCCTTTGTTCCCCATCACTCAACTTTCACATCACCCCTTTAGGTGTGTCAGCTGGAGCGTTTCAGCGAGACAAGTGGTTTGGGCATCAGTCTGGAGGCTCGGGCAGGACATCATTACCTGTGCTCCATCTTACCTGAGGGCCCAGTTGGCCAAAGCGACAGGATCCTCACTGGAGACCAGATATTGGAGGTAACCGTCTGATGCTGATCCTGTCAGCCAACTCCTCTGCCTCTCATGCTTTATCTGTCTAATGGAGATATGATCTGTGTGGGGCTGATTATTTTGCTACATCTGGGGGATATAAAAGGAGGACTAATGAAAAGCTTCCCTCACGGATTATCTCTGGTTCACAGTGCCATAGTTACTCTCATGTTTCCAGCTTTCATTTAAGTGGTTAGCAGCAATAGCCTGTTCTTTGCGATGCCCTCCGAGCCACCGCCTGATGTAGGTGGCATATTGCACTTTGAATATCTATTTGTATATCCGATTAAGAACTATAAGACAACAAACATCCATTTTTTCACTTACGGTGTACAGTATGGAATAGTATATAGCATAGTTTTGGCTCCTTTCAACACATACAATTTCAAGTGCACGATGCAACTTTTTCCCCTAAGGCAGCAAAAAAAACTATAACAAGGTGGGTGTGAGTGTGCCTGCCTCTGTGCATTTGTGCCTGTACTGTAGGGGGAGAGCTTGCCCTCCTCCCCCTCCACCGGGCAAGTTCACGCACCCACACGTATCACTCATCATGATGAGCAGTTTCATAAAAGCTTCGACAATCTACAGTAGCTCAACTTTGTCATACAGAACACAGACGCCGGCTCGTGTCTTGCCTGCATTGGGAGTTTGCAAGCCAATATGTGTGTTACTGCTCAGCCCTTTGATGGCATCAGTGTGGCGAGGCCCATGTTCATCTCCACTCTAAATGAGCCACATTCAGTTCAGATACTGCTTTCAGCTTTGATTGTTCTTGCTGTGACTTCATGTACTGTGGCCACTAATTGCTCCTCGATTTACCGAAACTGAAATATCATTAAAATGTCATATTTAAAGACTGTGTTGTAGATTTAGTCATGGGTGCAATATACACACAGACGCAGTGGCAATTTGAGCCAGACACAAACAGACAATAATCACCAAAACCAGACCACAGGGTTTAATCTCTACAAGTATGACTCAGCCACTTTTCTTTTCTATATCTTTATTAATATGTGTATAATTTATCTTCCTGGCAGGTGAATGGGGTCCCTCTCATTGGGGAGACACATAAAGAGGTGGTCAATATTCTTAAGGAGCTGCCGGTGCATGTGTGCTTGGTTTGTTCTCGCATCGTACCCCCCTCACTTCCCAACAGTGACGAGGAAGACGAGGATGACACCCACCTCACCCTTAAAGAACTGCTGGCCGAGTTCAACGACAAGGTGAAGGCACACACTGAGGAAAGGATGAATGGGGGGATTAAGTTTTAGTGTGTAAATCCTTTTCCTCAAGACAATATAAACAACATTAGAAGTTTTATATATGAATGTTAAATGACATTGGGAGATGCAGATGACATGCTGCTCTGTTCTTTTCAATCTCCTCATCTGCGCCTTGTCTCTCCTTTGTGCTCATCCCAGTTGGATCAGGGCTGTGTCATTCCTCGTCCTACGGCGGAGGACATCACCAAGCGTGGCGTGCCCCCCATGTCACCTCCTCTGGCCATGTGGGAGAGGGAGGCTCAGGTGGTTGAGCTGGAGAAAGGCGAGTCGGGACTGGGCTTCAGTATCCTGGACTACCAGGTCAGAGACATGCCCCTGAGCCTTTCTACAAATAGAACAGACTGGAATAGGCTGCAGTATGAGAATATCAGTGTCGGGCTGGATGGGGTGAACAGAGGTGGACATCTTTATTCTACGGGGAGAAGTCTTGTATTCTACATACAGTATTCATAAGATAAACTGACTGAATTGTGTGCTGACGGCTTCTGTTTGAAATTTTAGACTAAAAACACAGAGTTTGGCAGAGACTTTTTTTAAAGAAATAGTTTATATAGATCTCTTCTTGAGATCACACAGTCCATTTTCCTTTCTTATTAATATGTCTCTTTTATCCTGATGTTTACCTGCATAATTTCTTGTTTGAATTTATGTAGCTAACTTCTCACAACATTTCCAACTAAACCCTCCTTTTTCAATCTTATGTCTAACTCCATAGGACCCAGAAGATGCCACTAAGACAGTTCTGGTAATCCGGTCCCTGGTGCCTGGAGGTGTAGCAGATAGAGATGGTCGGCTGCTACCTGGTGACCGACTCATGTTTGTTAATGAAACTGACCTGGAAGGCTCCAGCCTGGATTATGCTGTGCACGTCCTCAAATCCACCGGCTATGGCCCTGTCCACATCGGTGTTGCCAAACCCCTGCCAGTATGTGAAGATGATTAAATTAGTAGTATTTGATTTGATATCTGTCAGCTGAGGGATTCGAGGGGAGAGATGGGGAATGACATTAAATAAAGGTCCCTGTCTGTATATATACTGGGGACACTGCAGCTCACAGACTACCAGGACAAACTAAGATTTCATCAAGTAAGAAGCATATTTTAAAATTAGTTTTTGGACACATTAGTAAAATTTACTTTAATAGCAGAGACATAAAAAATCAGCATAACATGGAGTGCATATTAATATTTTGTATCAATGAAATAACCAGACAATAGTGTCTAATTAGGCATATCTAGAAAATTAAACAAAGTAATGGTAAATGCTCATTAACAAATTTATTCCATCACAGTACAATTTATTATCATATTCACATCTGTCATTATCATAGGCTACAACATGTATGCAATCCATAAAAACACAATTAATATTTCCACATTTACATAAATGTGTCAGTGGACTGTTTCTTTTTGTTTTTTTCTTGGGAGCACTGTATTTCTTCTCCTTTTTGTTTTGGACTGTGGCTTAGTAACAAGGTACAGAGAATCCAGTTACAGGCCGTCTGAATTTTTAATGCAGCTGAGGGATGAACACAATGCTCGACCACAGTACAGATGGAGAGAGAGGGGGGAGAAGAGTAGAGGGTGTCTAATTTACAGTCACCTTCCTTAGCCTGCTTGCTTCCGTGTAAATTTGCTCAACTTCGAAGCACATATTCGATTTTTGGTTTCCAGGCTAATTTCAACTTTTTTTTAATACGCTTTTTTTTATTCCCTCAGCTGGAACTGTGCGGCGGCTTAACGCCCATCTCAGAGAGGAGCACGCGGGCTTCCTGCGATGACACTGACAGCCATACTCAGGTCAGCCTGCTAGCTGAGGCAGCTGATGCTAGCACCATCACTTTCAACTCTGAGGACAACAGCTTCATCCAGCCATATTACACAACAACGGTATGTCACAACAACACAACATTTCCACCAGGCACAAAATACTATTAATGGCATTGGTCAGTTCTTTGGACCTACTTTCTGCTCCCTTTTATTTTTTGCTTTTGAGGATGGTTCCCTTTACCCTCCTGTGGTTTAAGGCACTATTTGTGTCTTATGTTTGGCCTAACAACCACACCATCATAAGAATTTGTGCTATAACTGGCAACAGGCTTTTGTTTTTTACTGTGTTTACTGTGTGCAGAATATAGATCCAAAGAAATGTCATAATTGTCCAAATGTATAGGTTTAAAATGTGTAATTTGGTCCATAAACCTTTGTTGATCAATATAATTTTGATGCTCAAGGCTCAGCAGGCAATATATTTGCAGTGACACTTTGAATCTTGAAGTCCATTGCTCATTACCATGCAAACCCGAGATTCTGTGGGTAGCCATTTTAGCTGCTTCAAAGGAGATTACCAGGACGGTGTGTGTTCTCTCTGTTCACGTTCTATAATGGGGAGCTTAGAGCCGCCGGCTGTATCAGTATCACTGGGTCAGGTATAGAGAAAGTGCTCAGTGTCAAAGACTTGTTCCTCCATTGTGGCCTCAACTCAATCCCATTGAGGCAGCCTTTTGTACTTGGTTTTGCTTAATTACCAACAATTGCCTCTCAATGAAAAGTGCTTACTGCTCACACGACACTGCACCTGGTCTAACACAAGGACATTCAATTTTCCCCCCACTTCCTCTCATACACACACACACACACACACACAAATGCACACACATGCACATACAGACTCAGAGCAGCAAGTGTCAGAGTGTTCTCATCAAAGACAGGCTTGTTGCAAAGGTAGCTTCAGAAATTCAGAGCTGCTTGTACTTTCTGTGAAGGTTCAAAGAAGATTTCCTTGTTGCCCTTCTTCTTTGTGAAGTGCCCGAGGGGACCAAAGAAGTCTACCCTCCTGCATGTTTTACATCTCAGAATTATTCCAAAGGTCTTCATCCTGGGAGTTAATCGTTGTTTGATTTTTTTTTTTTTTTTCTTATACAGATAGTTTTTAAAAGTTTATTACTTCTATGTCATGCGCGCCAAAGCCTATGATGTGGGAAATCTGCAGTTGTCCACCATTATTGCTGCTCCTATACCTATTTATTTTGTTTACCAGACTCCACCCTTGACTTTTTACTAATGGTAGCATCTCTTTGGAGGGCAGTGTCAGTCAGTGGGTTGGTGAGTGCATTATCTGGCCCAGGCTGAAATATCTCCATAGTGAATGAATTGACCATAAATTTTGTTAAACATTCGTGGTCAACAAAGGATGACTCCTACTGACTTTGGGGATCCTCAGATTTTTCTTCCAGTGCCACCTTGAGTTTAATATTTGAGGCTCAGACTCAACATGAAATATCACCTTTCTAAGGATCTTTTTGTTCCCTAGATAATAAGCCCCCATGTTTTTTTCCTCCAGCATCTCAAGTGTGTCAGAGTTCTCCCTTACTCACTCAAATCGTAACATCTACTCAATAGATTGCCACTGGATTTGGTACAAACATTTGTCATCCTCTGAGGATAAATTGCAATATTAAATCTTTTGGCTCTACTAGTAGCACCATCAAAGTTATGTTTGTCCAGTATTGGTACTTTGGTTTCTGACCAGATACCTGCAAAAGTTCTACAGCATGTGTCATCCTTACTTACAGTAATGTTTACTGATACATTAGCATATTAGCATGCTAAAATAAGATGGTAAACATGCTCAGCGTTATGTCTGCGGAACAACAACCCCACTGTGCCTCTGTGAAACTTTTACTGTTTGGGTGTTTTCCTTGCGCCACCTTTACGCTTGTGCTCACTCGCTCCCTCTATTGTCTCTCTCTTAGGAAAACCAGCTGCGTAACCGCTTCATCATCATGGAGGACGACGATAGACAGCAAGTCCCGCCTCCACCTCCGCCTCCCCGTACCAGCTTTGAGAGGAAAATCACTGTTGTCCGGGGCAACCGTAGCCTTGGTATGTTCTCCGTCTTTCTCATGGTGATGATTTCTTGGTGTGTGTACGTCACTGGCATGGCAATGATGACGCTAATAAGCGGCGGTGATGACGACTGCCCTGAAGAAGAGTGGTGAAGTGGTGTCCTCCTCGTACCTGAGAGGCCAGATAATCACTGTGTTTGTTGTCTAGTCAGGAAGAGAGTAGTACTGGAGTGTGTCAACGTTCAAAATAATGTAAAATGACATAAGTACGAGTGAAACCCAGGAGCATTAAATTTGAATGTTGATCTAATGCTCCAGTGTTGACAACACGCTCGGTCTTTATTGCTCCATGACTAAGTCCAGTGTTTAGGGAGCAAACAACAAGGTGTAGCTGAGAGCACTCTTGCACTTTCATCTAAGGGCTCTATGCAAAACATACGGAAACAAATTCATTTACATTGCGGAAACATGCTCCAATAAGGCATCACACTGCTTGTGTGTGTGTATGTGTGTGTGTGTGTGTGTGTGTGTGTGTGTGTGTATGACTGTCTGTGCAGGTGTGTGAATGTTTGAAATTATGTTTATTTTTATAGGTAGAGGAAATCAAGGTCATAAGCAAAAGCCTGTGTCACTGCATTCTTTGGTTTTCATCTGTTTAACATGTTGTAGCTTGTATTGCTGAGGTGTTAACATAGCCTAGTTTTCTGGAAATCCAAATGTGGAGGGTTTACAGATTTTCTATGATTTTGGTTTTATTCATTTTAAATATATTTGAAGCAAAAGCTTCAACATGGGCAGAGTTACCATCTACGTATACTGTATCTGTAAGGCTTGAATATTGGGGATTTTTTTTAATGAGCAATTGTATTGTAGTACAAGATTAATTTGTACTACTTTACCTTCTTCCAATGATTAGGTGCCATGTACATTTCTATCCATTACATAACTTAATGCCCAGTTTTGGAGATGAGACATGTACTGTATTTACAGTGAAAGGTTGGTATGCACTACAATGATGAAGTATGGCTTTCAGAGCAGGTTGTCAAAGGAAAGGAAGGTTTGATAGACTTATATGAGGTCTTTTTTCTTGCCTTGCTCATCTAACACCATGAATATAAACAGCCTAATTAGAAGTCTTTGTATGTTCTTGAATGGTGTGAAACTGTTGCACTTAAAGTTTATAGTATCCAAATGATGTTTTGTTGAGGTCAAAACAAATTGATTTTCATATAGATGTGGGATTTCGCCACAAATTATCATTAACATTTTTGCAACATAGTTTGTTATAGAATAATGTATTTTCATGTTGTGTCCTAGTAATTCAGCACATTTGGATTGATTTGAATGAGACATTCAACATAATCCTCTCATGTTTTTGAACTGTGTGTCTTCTGTTTGTCCTGTCAGCGTCAGTAGCTGTGTCTCCAGTTGATTGTATTCCAGGCACTATGATTGTATTGTAATTTGAATGTAATACCAAAAAACAATAAACTATTTATTTGATCAAGAATAAGCACAAAGTCATTTCTTTGACCAACTTCAAATTATGAACGACCATAGTGTTGTGGATGTGCGTAGTTGAAATAGAAACGTTGTGCGCAGGCGCTGTAGGCCAAACCACACACACGCACACACTCACACACACTCTCTAGCCTTCCCTCTCTGCAGTGTGTGCATGAGGAGCACGTGTGATGCCTGATCTACCTGCCACTGCCTGTTTGCGTTAATGAAGTGTTTGTGTAATCGGCCTAGCGTCCAATTTGATAATGCCAAACTTAGGTGTTTGTACGACTGGCATGTGTTACCCTTCCAGTCACCTGTGCCCTATGCCCTGTGTGGGTGTGAGTGTGTGTGTGTGTGTCCGTGCACGTAATGTGAGTGTGACTGTGAGGGATGATGCTGTGCAAATGTCAAGCATGTGTAGCCATGTTTGTGTGATAATCTGCCTAGTGTCTGTCTTGATTATGCTGATTATGCCACTGTCAGGTGTTTGTTTGGGGCGGCTGTGTGTCTGTCTGGCATGAATTCAAAGCAGCCTTAGCCAACCCTCCACTCACCTGTGCTTATGTGTGTGTCTGTGCGTGTGTGTGTGTGTGTGTGTGTGCATGCGTGTTGGCAGGGATGTCGGTGAGTGCAATCAAGGACGGCTCAGGCATGCTGGTGCGCAGTGTGGTCCAGGGGGGCTCTGTTAGCCAGGATGGCAGGCTGGGGGTGGGGGACGCCATCTTGGCCATCAACGGAGAACCTACCTCCAACCTGACCAACGCCAAGGCCAGGGCCTTGCTCCGCAGACACTCTGTCATAGGGCCAGAAATGAGGTGAGGAGCCATTCACAGTCCAACATCATTACAAAACATGGACGGTCTCGTTCTGCACTGAAATATGAACATGGTCCTTTAATGTTACATCATGGCGTAGCTCACTCATCACAGCTCATAAGGGCATTTTGAAGTTTTCTCACTCTGCATCATTGAACTCCCTCTGGATCTCCTGTTCGCAGTGATCCTCAGTAAGAATCCATACGCCCCATGTGGCTGGATGTGCACCACTGTGTGCGTCATCCTCTTTATTGTCGCTCAAGTGCCACTTGGAACTTCACAGTTTAATTGCTGAAGACCTTTGGCTCTGATGCACAGCTCATCATCACACAGAACAGATATAGCACTAAATGTTCAAGTATTTCTTAATGTGGCAGGTTTGGTTTCAGCACAAAAAAAAACTTTCAACTCATATTTTAAAGAAAGTTTTTTATTGTACGTAGTGACACTTTTAGATGTGATGTTACTACAGTATCCTCTCTGCAATGGTCAGAGTCGGATTTACATGATTAAATTGCATAATTGATAAGAATGATACATCGAATAAATGTCATATGTCATACGAATAAATCAGTGATGGACTTGCACCAAAAAGAGGCCCTGGCATTTTTGACAGAGAGAGGCCACACACACTTTATATATATGTAGCAGTGATCATAATGATGATGAGAAAAGAAAATGCATTGATCACCAAAATTGCACACTAATAGGAGGAATTGAACCCAGACTGGGACAAAGTTTTTGATTATAGGGGGAGCTGCCCTACCAGGTGAACTACACACTACTCCTGATTCCCTACATTATTGTGTCTTTAGTCTTTTAGAGTTGGCCGGCCGTAAACCGGCCACATCAACACGGCTGCATCTTCATGCGGCCACCTCGGTCGCGTATTCAGGCAGCCACCTTGCGGCCGCATCATAACACGGCCGTTGTTGCATTTGCCCATATTGCCCTATGGCCCAGTCTGTCACTGAACGAAATGGATGAGCGGGGAGGTGAACTCAATCACACTCTGTATGCATTTACACACCCCTTAGGAAGAGTCTAATCAGGTATGACTTGTTTAATTGAATGTCTCTTTAATTGCTTAAGCTAAGCAGACAAAAATGGCTTACAAAGAAATCTACGCCACTACACACAAAAATGAAGTAGTTTCCAAAATTATTAATTCAAAGTCATCCATTCATAATCTGGCCTGTTTATATTCCCCTATATTTCATATTTAGTGCCCTGCATTTATTTGTGACAAAGTTTCCTCTTTGGAGAAGCCAGTCTTGATGCAATATTTAAAAAACTATCAATAAGCCATCACAGGGAGTTAACTGCTTTCAAAAGAAGCTGAAAGAACAGTTTAGATTGGCCATGGTTCGTAATACCAACCTGTTACGCACTCACAAGTAATAGTAGGGATTTAACACTCATTTCCAGCTGTGCCACAGATGTGCTGCATCACTAGAGGCAGATGGCTTGAATTTTAAAGATCCATTTTCAATAAGATAATAACATACATGTGAAATTGTCCTTTTATATGTATGTAAAGTACTTGTATACAACTACTTAAGTGCTGTACCTTTAAAGTGCTGTCGCTGTCTCACAAACATCAGTTTATAATTATAATGTCGCTGATGTTGTGATTCCTAAATGCTACATACAATCATTATCTTGATTTATAAATTCTTGGGTTGTATAAAACATCTGCATCTGGAAAATGGGTTTCATGGACAGATACATTTTGAGAAACCTTAAGTTATGAAACAAAAACAACTCCCTGCATTGATCTCAGCATTTAAAGAGGATGTGTGTGTGTGTGTTGTAGATATACAAAACAAAATTCCAGTCAGTTCTTTCGCATTGTTATTTATATTACATTCATATACACTTTCCCTCATGTCATAGTTCAAACACGTCTTTGCTTCAGAGAGAGAAAGGCAGACTGAGTAGTTGAGAGAGAATGTAGAAAGCTCCTTTGGGAATGCAGAGAACAATCAACCACTGTGGAAAAAAAGTAATTGAATACTGCTCACATTTTCTAGATCTACCCATGCAGATCTTGACGGTCTGTGTGACTCGAATGAGTGAGTATATGTCCACCCATAATTATAAGCATGTGCCGTCCGCAGTCACGAAACATGACTTTCACTGCATCATCACCTATGAATGATCTTGTCTCACTTTGGATCCCCATTACCACCTTGTTTTTTGACGCCGCAGTCATAGTTGACTGAGGCGCCACAGTCGTGTTAAATTAGATTAGATGATGAAATTTTAAAGATTGCCTGAGGGGAAATTGGGTAAATTATTACTTGTTCTAACATCAGCAGTTATGGCTGCACATTGACAATGCTTGTTTGGCTGACTGGAGCTGTGCCCCACCTCCACCACCCTGCTGCCTTGCAAAACACCCACTCACTCTCTTTTCAGCCTCTTTCAGTCGCCCCACCACCACCACCCACCCCGCCCCCATCTCTCTCTTGCTCTTACAGGCACACACACATGCATGCGCAAACACTCGTACACACACACACACACACACACACACAGACTTTCAATGGTCTAACCTCCAAAAACACCTTTTTCCGGCTATGGGAAATATCTCTGAATAATTCATCACTCATCTCACCTTGAACAGTACGCTTCTGAATAAAAGAGAGTTTTAAAGAGCCTCTCATAGATGTACACACAATACACACACAGATGAACACTCATACACACACACACTCCCTATCACATGCGCACACACACACACACACACACACGCAGGCAAAATGCTCAGCCGCTCACACTGCGTCCTCCTGACAGCACTGCAGACAAACTAACAGAGAGTGGAGGCAGATGAGTTGCTTTGGCAGCCTCCGAATAAGACAGACATAGTGGGGTGAGGGCTTGTCACTATCAAACTGCCTCTGTTGAGACAAGACAGGCTGTCCACATGGCTCAGTCACAACAGCTTAGCATGGAGGACCTCCATATTCAATCTGCCACCATGAGTGGAACAGAGAAATTGGCTCTTTCACCGGATTCAAACAGCATGTCTACTGGTAGCTTCACACAAGAATGGAAGTGGGAGGGGGCGGGCTTTAATGATGTCCTTGACACTTAAGTTAAATGACATCCATAACTTAGATGAGGGGCTTATTCCAAACACATTTTTTTTTTTCATTTCAAATTTTCAGGAGCTCTTTAGAGAATAGAAATGTCTTGATTCAGAAATGCATCAATTGTAGTGACTTTAAAATACACAATCAGTCACAACGTGGGGCACATCTGTAATTTTAGAGCGCTTAAAAAAATCATGTGAAATGTAAGACAGCAGCCTCAGTGAACTAATAAACAAATTGATTGTTTGTTGCTAAGCAATTACTAATGATTTTTCAACTCGTGAGCATAATTAAACATCACTTCAGGGATCCAGATTTCCTCTCAGCTGTTCAGCGGTACTGTACATGGTCATTATAGTGAAGGACTGTTTAATGGTGTAATTAAATCCAGATTGTTACCAACATCAAATGGCCTGATTGACAGGTCTTACTACAGTACATGAAGTTAGCCTAAGCTTGACTAACAAACAGATGAACAGACAGGGCTTAAAGCAACAGTTTAGCTCTCTGGTAAATCCACTTACCGTACCTGCTTTCTTACCAATACTTGGAGTATACCACTCTCACACAGCCTCATAGTGACAACAAGTAGTCACAGTGCCCGGTCAAGAAATTCTAACTCTTGATAAGAAAAAGTGTTTAGCAAAATGTCAGGCTATTCCTTTAAACCATAATATTTCATTATTCCCTATGGAAACCATTCACTAAGTGCCATGTCATTTGGTTGCTTCATCTTATTGTTCATTGCTTAGTGCTGAAAGTGGAATGAATGTGCCATTGTGAAAACGCATCAATGAGAAAACTTAAATCTCAATAATATTTCTAATCTTTTCACCCCTCCCTCCACATTTCTTTGCCCATGCTCGCCCCTACCCTCAGTATAACCTACGTCCCAGCCCATCAGGTGGACGAGCACCGTACTCGTCTGTATTTGCCCCCTCTGGCGTCCATCTCAGCAGACAGCGCCTCTTCCTCACCCACCCCACCAACAACTTCTCCAGAACCTGCAGCCAGATCCCCAGGTCCGATCAGAGCTCCGGGTCTGACTCCAGCTCCGTCCGCTCTCAAACCATCTGCCTCAGTCAAATATAAATCTGCAGCTCCAGATCCAGCAACCACAGTTCGAGCCTCTGCTTCATTCAAAACCCCATTCAAAGGCCCAGCCGGAGTCCCCACCATCACCGCAGCCCCAGACTCAAGGTAATGTAAGATGTAAGACCCAGAGTTATCAGCCCATTATTTATGGTCACCTAATCCCCACACAGGCTCAGAGTGCAAGATAAACCTGCCTCTGGGTTTATTAGACTTCAAGGCTCTGGTTTTATTACATGTTGATATGTATGTGCCATAGAACTGGACTATGAAGCTTTACATTCTGAGCTCTTTAATGTACCTAGGCTTTTGATTTTTATAGCATCCAGGATATTATTACTGTAACACATCACATATTTCTGCAGATGAAGTTGCACTAATGATCTGAGTTATTATCTGATACTTTAATGAACCGTATCCATGGGGAAACAATGTGTTTCATTTTGCAACCAGCTCAGTGTTCGTCTCTTCCAGTCCGTATTTTCTCCGCTCCATTCTTCTCTGTAGTGAAAGGCGAAAGCTTCTCTGAATGTTGAATCTCTGAGTTATATTTAGCTGTTCACTTATGGATCTCAGTGCTGACTGTCAGCGAAAATGAATTGTTTCGCTTCTGTCTGTCCCTGCCTTCGCTCCATCTTCGTATCTCTGCCTTTCTCCACCCTCCCTCACTCCCATTTCTCTCTGCAGCCTTTTCTTCACTCTTATCTTTCAATGCATTGTCTTTGTCTCTTTCTCTGCGAGACTCCTCTCTTGACTCTTTGTGTCTACATCTGTCTCTCATCTCTGTCTCCGTCAGTCATCTTGCTCAGGCCGTTTTCTCTTTACCTCATTTTGCCTCTCCTCCCTGCCTGGGTCCTATCCCTCTCTCCTGGACGCTCTCTTTCAGCCCTGGTGGAACCATTTGTTCTGCCCTCTTCTGTAACTTAACTGGCTATAGGCTCCTGCTGCGCAGATAGCACCACTATCACTCACCTCCATGGGCTTATTACAGGCCTCTGCCGTTAAACATATTCATGAAAAATTCTCCTCTTCTCAGCCCCTTTCTTCCACACCTACACACACGCACATACAGCATATATACACAGACACACTATATATATATATATATATATATATATACACACACACACACACGCATACACACAAAAAGAAACTACCTCACTGCGACCTCCCTGGCAGAAAATGTGTATTTTCAGGGCAATTTGCACCAAAAGCAGTGTATCTTCTCAAGGCCCACTAGTGTAACTCGCTATTTGCGACGTGTCACAGTGTGTCAGGGCCTGAAAAAATAACAAAGAGCGCCAGCATACCTTGTTATCTACAGGAGGTCTGTTGATGTGATCTACAGTATTCTACGGCTATTTTACTCACAAATTGAGGGCTGTGAGGAATAACGATTATTTTCACTTTGGATTCATTTACCATTTAAAATTGTGGAAGAAAAATATTTGTCACAATTCTCCAGAGCTGGTGCTGACTGCTTTGGATGTTTTGTTTTGACCAACCAACAGTCAAAAGCACAAAGACGTTCAGTTTACATTGACACAAAATAGAGATAAGCAGCAAATCCACACATTACCAGCTGGAAACAAAAGGATGTCAGCTAACTGCATCAGCTCTGCAGAGATTATTGAGCAGTAAATATAACCTAATGCCTGTTTTTAATAAGACTGTCATGTAAAATGTATCTTCAGAGACTTGACTGTTCTGGAGGGGAACAAAATGAATGTAGAGCTTAGATAATTGAGGTATCGGGTTTCCATCCAACGTCATATATTAATGCCATTTTATTTCTGCTTGCACGCTCATTCACCATCAGCTGGCAGGTTCCAAAATTTCTACCTCACATGAATAAAGGAGCAGGAAAGGAAGATGCAAACACCATGGAGGAGAAAAAGGACTCGATTAGAGCAGATGGGAAAGTGCCCAAGCTGGAGGTGGAGATAAAGGTGGATGGTAAAGAGGAGGGTGATGGCGAGCTGTATCCTCATACCACCATGTCCTGGGAACAGCCTAGAAGGTTAGTGAATCAGCAGCAGTAGCCAGGAACAATGTCTTAGATTGTATTCAGATTTTGCATTTCCAGCCTCTTTTCAAAACTCTGCCCATGATGCCCTTTATCCTCCCTGTGCCAGAGAAGGCTTAGCAAAATCCCAGTGTGTTTGGGTTATGTTCACAGCAGGGGCAGAGCAGTGCAGCACACATGCAACCAGCTCATATTTCTTAAGCCTAGAAAAAAAGTGACAACTTCCCCAACCTGTATTTAACACATTTATGACCGCATCCTGCTTGGATAAATCACTTAAGCTGCGCTGCATGCGTCTCTCCCTGGCAGGTATAATATTCTATTGTTTTGACTTAATCTCTTAAACTCTATCCGCAGTCCTAAGCAGCGAATAGAGGAAGAATGAGAACAAAAAAAAAAGCAAACCCATTGGATTAATTCTGCTTCTTGTGCATTTTTTTGCAGTAATGTTTCAGACCAAGTAGGTCCTCATCAGGCATACAGAATCCTTGAATTCATCAGCAGCATAAGAAGGATTTTCAGCTCTACAATATGTGTGGATGTTCCTTGTATCCTGCTTTGTGTTTTCAGTGTGCGGCTGACTCGAGCACCAGGCCAGTCCCTAGGTATCAGCATAATGGGAGGCAGAGGCATGGGACGAAGGCTGAGCAGTGGAGAGATGATGAGGGGAGTCTTCATCAAGCACATCAGCCCCGACAGCCCGGCAGCACATAATGGCACCCTCCGGACTGGAGACAGGATACTGGAGGTGTGTGTGTGTGTGTGTTTGGCCCCAACTGTGATTGTGTGTTGCAGAGAGAAGGAAAGAGACACACTTATTGGAAATTACAGGAGACAAGTGTGTGTGTCCGTGTGTATACTGTAAGTGCCTTGAAGCAAAAAGGGGATTGTGTCTGTTTGCTGCACGAGCACGCATACACACACTGAGCACCTGTGCTGTTATCTGGTATTGTCCTTTTGTATTGAAAGACGACGATTTGATGATAATACGATAATGATAATGAACAGCTCCATTTTCTAAATAACCAGAAAATGTTATTCACTCCAATTCATTATCTACAATAAGTCTAAGGTTCAAGGTTCAGCTTGTCATTATACAAGACAGGATTGCAGAATGAAATGCAGTAGTAGCCTCCACATGCTACTCACAGAGAATTTTGCAAGTCTGACAAAGAAGTAAAATAAACACAACAAGAATGTGAGTGTGCATGGCTTAAGGCAAGCATACAAAGTGAAAAAAAAAACTGGACAATATAGAATATGACAATATTTGAAAAAGGAAAACAAATGATTATCCACAGTGTTATATGCTGTGTGTATCACACATCACACGTGTGCAAGCATAATTCAAAATCACACGCACATTATTTGACCATTAATCAGTGGGGACTTTACCTTTAGCATAACAAAGTCTTATTTCTAACCATGTTCTATATGTACAGATTTGACATTTCATTGCAGTTCCTTCACTTTTTTAAAAGTCATTTTTACTTGATTAGACAAAGGAAACAAACATTTTATTTCAGTATTTTATTTAATTCTCCAAAAACATGGAAGATTTTATCACAGAAGCTGATTAGACTCATATTAATTTGTTTTGTCCAATGTCTCCTGTGTGTAATGACTTGGCAAAGGTGTGTGGTGTGGACTTAAGAGACGCGAGCCACGAGCAGGCAGTGGAGGCCATCCGCAGGGCCGGAGACTCTGTGGACTTCCTGGTCCAATCTGGACAGAACAGACCTCAGGTATTATTGTATTAGAAAATAGTCCCCCCCCAAAAAAGCACATCTCTACTGGCGTATAGGATGCATTCTGCAGTGTACGTGCAGGTACTTTATGCAGACATTACATTGTGTAGCATTTGAGTCTCATGGGGCTCTGGGATTTTTTTCACATTGAATCTCAATGCTCAGCATCTGCAAAGAGACGGTACAGTGTAAATTCTCTTGGACAACTCCATCAGAAGTTTCAGCAGTGCTGTGCGTGGGAGTTTGTTGCATTACAATATGATATCCTCTGGACACGGAGCAGACTGAACAAAATTATCTTTGTCTGAAACTTTATCTGGCATCACATGACTTATCAGAGGGAAAATGCAGCGTTTTGAAGCATCCACGTTTTGCAGTCATATACTAGATAATATTTATCTGCCTACTCTGCATTTTATGCTCTGCCCACAGTCCCTGATGCTCACCAACCATGAAAGACTGACTCCAACACCACAGTCCAACTCACACAGCAGCAAGGTAACACTCCTCGACTGGAGACTTTCACCAGCCTTGATCTATTGATACTTTCTCACGATTTCTCTTTTACAGATAAATATACACTTGAATTTAAACTGCACACGGTCCCACAGAGTCAGAGAGCAGTAGCTAGTTTTTTGTCGTGACCTGCACCCCACACGTCACTGGAACACATGACAAGTTGTGGAGTTATTTTTCTTCTCTGTTTCTGTTCCTACACAGTTGCTGATGTCTGACTGTGTGTGGTTATAGTGTACAGAGAACACTATATTATACACAATACAATATAGTGTTGAGTCATTAACGCCTACGTGGTTTTCCAAAAAGAATGAAGAAGCTTTAAAGGGTTTTTTTTTCTTGAGAGCTAGATGTTGTGTTTTGGTGATGATGCATGTAGGACTATATCTGTGTTTCCCCTCATGGTCGTAGGAAGCAGAGCCTCTCAGTGGTCTCTTCCTTAGTCTCTCCCCTACAAACCCCTTCACTCCCACTCCCTTTAAGGTTGGTACATTGTTGTTTGTGCATGTACAGTATGTGTGTTATCATGGGTGTGCAGGATAAAAAAGCAGCTGTGCATTAGCATTTGCACTAAGCCAACTTCCAAAAACTTAATTAACGTGCATATTTGTAGATAGAACCCTTGTAGTTCAAAGTCCCTTGCAGCTACCTTGTTTGTTTAAGCCCATTGTTTTTCTCTTTGATGGAGATGCGTAACTCTCTAAATAGACAGTGCATTCTTTTGAAGTTATTTTTTCAATGCACTTGTAAGTTGGTTGCAAAATAATGCATGATTCTGGTCATCTTTCATGTTATTTATAGCTGACATTAAAACTGTGTTCATTAATTCATTCTGTTCGTCAGTTTTTCCCACTACTACATCAAGCACACTGAACAAGCCTCAGGGGTAGTCCAACTCATGCCTGAAGGACCCCTGAGGCATCCCCAACCCTGCCTGTTCAATAATGCAAAACTTCTCCCAAGGTACCTTCGCCAGCATCGGATAGAAAGAATCGGAGAAGCCCCATGACTGTAACAGCACCAATCGCAGCAGCAGTGGAGGATGAAGACACTGGCAGGAGTAAGTCTGCATCATAGAGACGTCACAGTGGGATCCACCAGCGCCCGCAGGAGCGGGAGCTGTGTGGTGATTTCAACATAGGAGTCACAGCCACACAGTGCAGGCCACATGGTGCCCCGTGGCCCACAAAGACCAATTGCTAAGCAGAGCCAGAAAGAACAGTAGTACAGTGATACAATGAGAATCAGGCCAGGGCCATTCATTGAAAGTCACTGAGAACCATTTGAGCAGATTGTTTCCATACTACTCACATGTGAAGTCCCAGGCTTCAAGTACACGCGCCATTGGCCAAGAACACAAAAGCCAATGAAACTTTTTTTCTTCCTGTACAGTACAGTTTCCAGATCAGAACTGAGACTTTCAGTTTCTTCTGTGGCACAAAAACAATGTTTTTTCAAATTTTACCCATTCTTGCTCACTGCACTAATGACAAGTGTGTTGTGGAGTTTTTTCAAAAACAAAGTTTTGTTTGTATCCAGTTTTACTCATTTAAATGTGTTGTGTGTATCCTTGAGGTCTAACAAATGTCTTGAACACATTTTGTTTTCCTCTTTTAAGGATATTTGCAAAACCAATTAATCAAAAAAAAAAATTAAAACTTGCATCTACAGTATATCTTCCTTTTCTTCACTGTCTTTGTGGATGTACATGTTAGTGAAACCATTGGCTGGAATGTAGAACATATAATAGGGCCCTACTTTATAAAAACAGTGATACCTAGCTTCACTGGTGGCCAAAATCTTCATAAGGTGCCTTTAAAAGGACTCTGTGTAAGTCTCTGTGACATATTTGCACATAAAGTCATTCAAATATTTATGTGCCTTTACACATGCACACGCAAACTATATAGTCTTATTATATACTGTATATGCAATATAGAGAAACACAGACATTCTTCACCCTCTCCTCCAACGTGACTGACATCATCCCTTCTAGACAAATTGCTGCAACACACCACACACACACACACACACACACACACACAAGCTCCACTAGTGTATAATGCTTCCTCTCCACATGAAGTGTCAGTCATTACATGTAGCATGCCATGCTTTTTTTGGCTCACCCATCACATCCTTTCCCTAACAACCTCTTGTTTGTTCCTCTCCTAGAAAAGATGCTTCAGCGCTATGGCAGCCTGTCTGGGAAGCTCCATATGATTGAGCTGGAGAAGAATCCCGCGGCTCACGGGCTGGGAATCAGTCTCTCAGGGGACAAGGACGGCTCTAGGGCCCGAATGAGTGTCTACGTAGCGGATATAGACCCTCAAGGCCCCGCTGGGTTGGATGGGAGGATACAGGTTGGAGATGAGCTACTGGAGGTAAGGAGGAGAGTGAATGGGAGCAGTGAAAGAGGGGGCAATAAAGGTTGGAGTCCTGGGGAGAGACAAAATACCAGAGTCAAAATTGAGAGCAGCAAAAGGAGAGCAGTGGGTGGTGGGTAGAAGGCATGGATGAGTAAAGAGCATTGAGTATCTGCACAGTAGATTTATCAGACAAATTACCATTTGAAGAATGGTTGGTTCTGAGCTGGATTCTGGCAATGAGCAACCGGGAAATAGAGATGAGGAGGAAAATCGAGGGGGAGGGGGAGAAAGATGAAGATGGCAGAAAAGTAGATTCCTGTAGATATGGGTGTGACAAAGAAAACATTCTTTTTCCTTCAGATCAACGGCCAGATCTTGTACGGGCGCAGTCACCAGAATGCCTCCACCATCATTAACAACGCTCCATCTAGTAGAGTCAAGATCGTTCTCATCAGGTAATATGCAGTGGGATTTTTTCTGGCCTTTACCCCCAATTTGAACTAAACGGTATGTATAGGTGTTGACCAGGGGCGGTTTATGACAGATGCTGGTCTTTGTTTTCCTAGGAATAAAGCAGCTGTGAGTCAAAAGGCTCAGGGATCCAGAACAGAGTGTGAGGACACAGTCGACTCTCAGACAGAGTCAGCAGAGCATGGAGGATTATCCAGAGACATCCACCACATCACCCTACCTCAGGTACAATACCTTCAGCACATCTAGGCATTAACCTCCAGAAGCACAGTTTGGGGAAACTGGTTGAGTTGTAACACAATCTTATCGTAGCAAAAGAAAAAGCAGCCTTGACACTAGAGAAAATACAACAACCTCCCAACACATTGTCAACATGAGAGCAAACACAAGTCTTTTATATAAGGCTGCTGTTAGCCTCAGTAATTCTTAGTAAGTGACCGTTACAGCTTGTTGACTGCTTTCTTTTCCGCGTCTCCCTCTAGGATCGTGTAGGTCTCGGCCTCTGCCTGGCGGAGGATAACTCAAAAGATGGAGTGACGGTCAAGTCCCTGACCCAGCACGGCACAGCTTTTAAGGTTAGCATCATTTGAAGCATCACCTCCATCTGTTATGTCTTCAGGAATATGTTGTTTTTGTAGGTATTCAGTTTTTGTTATCTATCCAACATGTTTTCTAAACAATGTCATTATCACTTGTTCCTCTCTTTCTGTTAAGGGTTTGTATTTGCCATCACATGTTTTATGGTGCTAGTAGAAGTGACAGAAGGATATTTTAGCCATTTAAGGTGAAGCAGAGCTGAGCTATTTACTCTTGGGCCATTTAGTTTACAGCAGCACATCATAGTTTATAAAATGGTCATATATTTTATATGAAATATCTCTATCTTGAAAATGATCAGCAACTATATCTGTAAAATCTAGTGGAGTCAAAAAGTACTGTAGTTGCAGTGTAATTGAGCATGAAGAGGCATAAAATAGACACAATCACAACGTAACTATCCAGTTATACTTGGTGTCTGTTTGAATTGTAATCTCACTTCTTCTTCTCCTTCTAAATTCCCACATTTCATCAATGTTTCTGTCTGTGTGCAGGATGGCAGAATAAAGCCTGGTGACAGAATCATAGCAGTGGGTGATGAACATGTAGCTGGTCTATCTGTGGAAAAGGTACAAAACACACAAACTCCAACACACACACACAATATGCACTTAAAGGTCCTGATTTAATGATTATTGACTCACCTGTTGTCTCTGTATTCAGGTGTCCACTTTGATCCTCAAACACCGGGTCACTGTCAAGCTCTCCATCAGCTGTTCCAGGCGTCTCTCCTCCTCTTCCACTCTACCTCTCCCTCCGTCCCATTCCTATCCCTGCTCGATCACTCCTGCTTCCTCCCTAACCCTCCCTGTTTCATCCACCCACTCTTCAACCCTCAATACAGCACGGTCTGATTGGCTGGGATCTGCACCCACAACTTCAGACCCCCTGAGCTGCCCAGTTGTAGCAGGCAGGGAAACCATGCTGGAGATCTCAAAAGGAAACGTAGGCCTGGGCCTCAGCATTGTAGGAGGATGCGACACTCTGCTGGTATGATCAACCACCTGACATTTCACATTAACATTTAATTTAAGGCTAAAGGGCACATTTGCTGTTTTTGTTCATGAAAGATTTTGCTAAACTACTCTGGCAAAGTCAAACTCCATATTTTATCTATCTCTTATTTATTTATTCAATTGATCATTTATTATTTATCATATTTTCAGTGCCGATTGTTCTGAAATATGAGGCATAACAAGGCTGACTGGGTTTAACTTGGTGGCACTAGGTCTGTAAAGATGAGTGTTTTCTGGTTTTTCCACCAGGGGGCAGTAGTGATCCATGAAGTAAATGATGGTGGAGCAGCACAGAGAGATGGGAGGCTGCAGGCTGGAGACCTGATATTAGAGGTATTATGGGAAAACACAAATTTGTTATGGCTATACCATAAAAACATAATGCAGCTCTAATAGTATTTTTCTGGCTTGTTTTCGTTCTTTCTTTTTTCAACACAGCAACACAGAACTATTATTGTTGGAACATAACTAAAATATAAAAACAATTTGTTTGTGTTTTTTTTTTTATATCACATCAATCACATTTTTAAGCAAGGATTTAATGAATGCATAGCAAATATGATTATAAAACATTGTAAATGTTGTTTAATTTATTTTTTCTTTATTTACATTGACAACACGTGTGAACATGTGTATCAACATTTCTGAAAATGTATCAACTAATGTTAAACTGGAAAAATATGTGGCGGGTCAAGCAAAACAATCATAATACAATAAAAATGCTGCAATGAAATCTGCACACATAAGACAAGTCACCCAGATAATCAGGGAGCTGCAAAAGAAATCAATGACCCAAGGTTGATGCCATCAGTAGATAACCACTAATCATGACAAAGCACTCTTTGTCAGTTATTTCTGCTGTGTGTGATTTCTCTCCTCCTCCTAGGTAAACGGTATAGACCTGCGGCAGGCCACTCACGACGAGGCTATTGGCGTGCTGCGGCTCACCACCCAGCATGTTCGCCTGTGTGTCTTCAGGCACCAGGAGGCTTACAGGGAGGAGGACCTGTGGGACGTCTTCAGCGTGGAACTCAGACATCGACCTGCAGAGGGACTGGGACTGTCCACTGTGGGCAAGAGGTATAATCATGATGTCTGTGGATAAAATAAAATAAGAGTAAGGCAGAATTCAAATAGACAGGGTAGCACAATGCAAAATGTAATAAGAAGTAAAGTAAAAATAGAAACAGAATCTAAGATATTAGCAGTACTAAAGAACTTTCAGTTTTGGTTGAGTTTGGCGGCGCCAGTGGCCCAAAGCGGTAGTGTTTTGCCTGAAGTAAGACTCCATTTCCAATGAGCACTAGCGCGTAGCGCCGTAAACATTCTGATCTCCCGGTGCATGGAAATTAACAGAAGACGTCCAAACTAAGTTTCTGTTACCAGCGGATCATTTCTCAGTAAACACACATACACAGTCCGAAGGAAAGGTGCCGCATTGCTGCTCCCTCCTCGTCGTGACTCGTGAAAGTGAAACTTAAGTGAGAACCGGGTTCCTACCATCCACCTCAAAGCTGCTTAGTGCCAGTGAAGGTGATACAGACCCCCTCAGGCCGTGACAGAGGTGTCATTCAACCTGTTGTAAGTCAATGTACCATCACAAAAGTTATGAAAATATTATATGAAGGTTGAAAAGTTCCTTAATGTTGGTTTAAGATAAATTAGATATAGACATAATACTGTACCATAACATATGTGAATGCAATGTTGAGTGTTGTAATGTAGAATGCAAAGGACAAAGTTACTGTATAAGAAACTTATACATGTCTGGCCAAATGTAGAAAGGTCAGATTAGACATGGGACGTTGTAGTACAAAAACAACATGTAGCAAAGCCAAATTATAATATTACACAAATGTGAATAAATCAGTAATAGTATGAGGTTTCAGTTTGAGAGGCCTGATCAGAAAAACAGGATCCAGGTTGGCTTCAGAAGCTTCAAATCAACAAAAATATGCCTGGCAACTGTAAGTCAAACCTGTGAAAGAGGCTGATGATGACATCGTCAGGCAGCCTTGTATTTTGAATAAGACGTGAGTTCAAACACACCACCTGTCAACTCTTTCACCTTGCAACGATGAGGGATGGGTGAGAAATAAAGTGGGTCATGCATTTGTTGAATGCACTCCACTACGCAAGGAAACCATTCAGCCACTGCATGACCCATTTCTGACCCCAGATTCAATCAAAATCTTTTTTATCAGTGAGTTGACATGAGTTGGCAAATTAGTTAAACAAGTTTTCAGAAGGAGGTTTTTACAGGTAGATTATTTTTTAGCAAACCCGAGAACAAGTGGACTTAAGACTTTAAAGTGAAAAAGAACCAGTGCCTGTCGTCTGTCAGATGGTTGATTTAAAGGTTAATCAAAGTGTATTTTGTGTACACCTCTTAATAAACCTCTTAAACAAGCAAAGCTCAGCAGTTAGATTCACTATGGCCTTTTCAGAACTGACATTTCCATCTCTGTGACGTTAACCACAGCCTTCCTCCTAATATAAAAAATATCTGTGTTTCACATTTCAAATGGTCAAAAATAGCACACTTTGTTTTATGTAGCAAACTTGGTATCATTTACTGTGATGAATATAGTAGCCTATTGCTTTTTTTTGTTATTAATTGACCCTTGAAGATAAAAAACAATTCTTTTCACTATTTTGTACAGTATGTATAACAATGAAAACTCTGTGGTATAGTACTGTAAAGTTAAACTCAAGCTGTGAAGTCTTACAGTATCTAGTTAGAGATCAGGAACTGTGCAGCAGCAGCAGCAATCATTATTGTGGAAAATATGTGACACATGCTGTAATGAAATCACACACGCTTACAGCATCCAATAATTAGCATAAAGGTCACCCAGACTGTCTCGCTGCCACACTGCACAGAGGACACGTAATTTCCAAAGAGTTAAGGTGCAGATTTTCATGCAGCTTTATATGTCTGCACAAACATGTGTGACATTATGCAAAGCAGCAGGTTTACAGCTCACATAATTTATTTTATGAGCGTGGGACAGACACAGTTTTTGACCTGTGTTTTCTTCCGACAGCAATGACACGGGCATCTTTGTGTCAGATATCATCAGAGGAGGTGTAGCAGATTCAGATGGCAGGTTGTTGCTAGGTGACCAGATTCTGTCAATCAACGGAGAGGATGTCCGTGCAGCGTCACAGGAACATGCACAGCAGCTTCTACAGGTCTGACACATTCACACGTACACTATGCAAAAAGGTTATGAATGAATTACAAGTGGGTTATAAATGTGATGGATTTATCATCTTCCATGCGATGTGTCACCTTTCTCTCAGAGTTGTGGTGGAGAGTTGCACCTGGAGGTGGCTCGTTTTAAAGCTGGTGTGCAGTACTCAAAGCGGAGCCAGGTAAACATTTTCTTTTGGTTTGTCTTTGTCAAGTCAGTGACAGGGAAGTTATCAGATGTTGGATTTGGCATGTACCTATTTAAGTCCAGGCTCTCTTTAATAAACTCACTCATTTTAATATACTCTGCAGTTCAACGATTGCTGTAATGCACAATTTTAACAATAGTGCTTTGTGAACCTAGGAGTACTTTAAGTTGTGTTTTATCCAGAGCGAAGACTCTGACTGTTCCACCCTGACCCCCTCAAGTGGATGTGATGCTTCCCTCAGTCACCAGAGGGAGGCAGACAACAAAACAGGAAGTGGTGAGTGGCCCTTCATCAAGAGATTGTCTGAAAGCAAGATTAATACATTGTGCATATTATTGAGATTAAATCCATGATTCTTTATCTTTCACACACACACACACACATATATTTACAGTTCTTTGAGTGGAAAATATGTTGTTACCACCTGAAAGATGAATTTGTGTACATATGTCGCTCTCCTCCAACAGCATTTCAAGACTTACCCGATGTCAGAAAAGTCATAATACAAAAGGTATTGCATGGTAATGTGTATGTGGGTCCCATGTTCTTCAGTGGTATTGGTCCAACAGGGTCCTTAATGTGTGTGTGTTATCACCACAGGGTCCATGTGACACCCTGGGCATCAGTGTAGCAGGTGGAGTGGGCAGTCCCCATGGCAACATACCTCTTTTTATTGCTACCATGGATACCAGTGGACTGGCTGCCAAAACCCAGCAATTACAGGTGGGGAGTGTCCTCTATCTATATGTGCTTCTGTGTAGCTACTGTGTGTACTACATGTATAGAATTATGATCAAGTCAAGTGAAGCCAGGTTAGATAACCTTAGGTTAGTTTAGGTTAAGTAAGGTTTGACAGGGTTAAAGCCTCATGCAATCTCAGCTCTGATGTATTTGGATAAATGCAACAGTTGCTGATGCTACTGTATTATCAAGTTACGGAGTCAAACACCCTGAAATATGGGAGCTAAATGGGTTCATATATAGGGTATTGTATTGTATTGTATTGTATTGTATAGTTTGTGTTTTTGTGTCCCCATTAGGTAGGAGACAAGATCCTCAGGATCAATGATGTGTCCACAGAGGGGTTGACTCAGGTCCATGCCGGAGCTCTCCTGAAGAACGCTATTGGAACCATGAGTTTGCAGGTAACGCTTCAGTGAGACATGCAGCTGTTCATCTACTGTATGAAGCCTGTGAGGTTACTGTGCGTAACGGATCAGAAGATTCTAGGTTCGACTCCTGGCTAGCTCGGTCAACCCTTTAACTGGTCACATGTCTGTCAATAACTTAACCAATTAGAAATCGCTACCCCTTCACAATGTAAATCAAAACACCTAACCAAAAGTAAGTGGCATAGTTGTGGCCACAGGAAGCCAACAAAGTCACATGAACTTAAAATTTAGGATATGACTGGAGTTTGAGAAACACTGGGGACCGCCCATGGAGACAAAACAGAAGTCAGGAGCTGGTAAATATGTTGGGTCTTCAAACAGTTGCTAAACCTAGTCGCCGTGATCGTATAGTGGTTAGTACTCTGCGTTGTGGCCGCAGCAACCCCGGTTCGAATCCGGGTCACGGCAACTTTGCACAGACAGGTTGTTTTACTTTCCGCCGTCCTCGACATCACTGCCTTATACAACTGTTGACCCTCTATGCTGTGACAACTCAGGTGATCCAGCAACCTGGGCCACTGAGGGCTAGTGGCGCAATGGATAACGCGTCTGACTACGGATCAGAAGATTCTAGGTTCGACTCCTGGCTAGCTCGGTCAACCCTTTAACTGGTCACCTGTCTGTCAATAACTTAATCAAATAGAAATCTCAAACCCTTTACGATGTAAATCAAAATAAGCAAGCAAAGCAAATAGTGGCATAGTTGTGGCCACAGGAAGCCAGCAAAGTCACATGAAGTTAATATTTAGGAGACAAAACAGAAGTCAGGAGCTGGTAAATATGCTGGGTCTTCAAACAGTTGATGAACCTAGTCGCCGTGATCGTATAGTGGTTAGTACTCTGCATTGTGGCCGCAGCAACCCCGGTTCGAATCCGAGTCACGGCACCTTTGCACAGACAGGTTGTTTTACTTCCCGCCGTCCTCGACATCACTGCATAATATGCAACTGTTGACCCTCTATTCTGTGACAACTCAGGTGATCTAGCAACCTGATTCACTGAGGGCTAGTGGTGCAATGGATAACGCGTCTGACTACCGTGCAATAACATTAGGAAGTTTGTGTTACAGTGTTGCCATTTAACAATAACCTGCTCCCTCTTGGTTGTTTTCACTTGGTCAAAATCACAGAAATATCATTTTACAGACAAACAATTCAAACATCATGTTTCTAACAAGGAGCAGAGATGAGATAGATTAAAGTTTCATCCATCACTTCATTATTAGTATTTTTGTACATGAGCACTATACTGTAATTTCAAGACAATTGTGTGTCTGACACTGATTTCACACTGTTTGTCTTCATGTTAATGAGCAACTGGGAAGATTGTAAGGAACAGGGTGTCAGTTGCTCTTGACAAGTGCATTGTGTGTAAAAAACAAACATTTTTTATATTTTTACAGATAACTCCCACTGTATTAACATTTGGACCGGCACAACCATGGTGTTGCTGCAATAGGTTACTTAATTTAGGGTCTGTCTAAACTCCATGTTTATACCTTCTTTTCTCATGTCTATCTATTTGTATTTAGGTGGCAGCAGGTTCTGGTGGGAGCAGCACACATGATCACAGTGATGTCCATACCCGGTCATCGGGCCAACCCAGCAGCCTGCCCTGCTCTCACAACAACCTCTGGTAATAATCAGTTTGCTGACAGTCTCCTGCTGCTGTAGTTTATGATTTTACTTTGGCTCCCTCCTGGTGTATTCAATGAATACAGACAAAATCAAAACACCAGTCCCTTTGACAACAGTGAGGACAAGCAGCCACTGCGTGAGAAGCATTGGGATGAATGTGCTTTTGGCCAGAACGAACAGAAGTGTTTTTATGTTTTGTGCTTTGCTTTGTTTTCAGTTGATTGTTTTCAGTTAATTTCACACGTCTGTTTCTCTTAAGGGTTTGTGGCATTTAACACAACTAAATCATACATTTTAAAATATTGTAAAAGTCTAGAATATGTTCTGGGAACTGACATTTTAATGTCTTTCAGGTGGCATCATTATGTGAGTCTTAAATCTGCTGCAACCCTTTGTGCAAAACTGCCAATAGAGGTCTCAACCTGAGGTTGAGAAACTGTGCTCTTCAGTATGGCACTTTCTTTCTGAAAAGGTGTCAAAATAATTCCTGGGATTTGTCACATTTAACCACACAGCACATTAGAAATTCAACTGTCTTTCCACACATGCTGTCTTCCCTAGTGAGATGAGATACTTCACACACAGTCACACAGACACACAGGAACTTTGCAGTGCGGAGCTGGTGAGACACACAGAGCAACGCAACTCCATTGTTCTGCATTTTATTCCCACAGTGCTCGCATGTATAAGACCATCACTCTGGAGAGAGGCTCCTCAGGCCTGGGTTTCAGCATCGTAGGAGGGTTCGGCAGCCCTCACGGAGACCTGCCGATCTACATCAAAACTGTCTTCAACAAGGTGAGGGAACATCCTCCAGAGAGAGATCTTTCATGGGAATCCTGGTTCAGAAATCAAATCTCAGCACAGCTTGGTGTTCACTTATACTGACAGTTTGAAGCCACAGTCATAAACTGCAAGGGCTCACAGTCCGTATCAGCTGTAGTTCTTATATTTATAATACTGACAAAATAACAATTGTGGCAATTACTACTACTACTACTAATAATAAAAGAACGTCCTACATACAGAATATTGTAAGATGAGTTATTCCACCTGTAATTGCACTGCAGTAATGTAATATTATTATCTTCTTAAATATCTAGGAATTAATCATTTGAGTTTCATATTAAACTTGTTTAGTTTTGGGTGGCTGTGGCTCAGGAGGTGGAGTGCCTTCTGCACTAATCAGAGGGTTGGTGGCTTGATCCCAGGCTCCTCCAGTTCACATGCTGAAGTGTCCTTGGTCAAGATATTGAATCCAAAATTGCCCCTAGAGTATCATCGGTGTGTGAATGTGTGTATGGCCATGGTGAAGTGCTATTTGTAGGGAAAGCGCTGTGTGAATGGATGAATATGACTATTACTGTAAAGCACTTTGAGTGGTTATTAAGATTAGAAAAGCATTTATTCATTTAGTCAAACATTTTATTTCAATTTGACCACTTGTTGGCACTGATACTAAGTGTCACTTATTACAGTGTTATTTTGTTTTCCTCTATCTACATTTCTCATGTTTCGTTATGTCGGTGCAAAGAGTTTGTGATTGTGGTGATCGTTGTACTCTGCAGGGGGCGGCGATCGAAGACGGCAGGCTGAAGCATGGAGATCAGATCATTGCAGTGAACGGACACTGCCTGGAGGGCGTGACTCATGCAGAAGCTGTGGACATCCTCAAGAAGACCAAAGGGAGTGTAGTCCTCACCGTCCTCTCCTGAGACATGGTTTGTTACATCCTGTTTAGATTAGGTTTGGTTATCAAGGCAAAGTAGCCCTCGGGCAGTGTTGGCTGCCTCCTTCAGAAACTGCTACACAGAAACCTGAAGGGCAAAATGACAGAGTTAAAGTGATGTAGTTTAAATTCATAAGAAGAGCAGATAATACTGTGGGTGTAGATTTTATCTGTATTTAGTTTGGGGAAACTACCTCTAACTGCAGCCCGAGTGTGTTTACATGCATACAATATTCCTAATAAAAACTCATATTTCCAGCAAGGTGTTATTTAAACTTATTCGTGAATGTTATGAATCTTCATAAAACTGATGATGAATATCTCTGCATTTTTTATGTTACCATTGAAGCGGTGTTCATAGAAATCAAAGCACCAAAAGCAGATCATGAAGAAGCCAATACCACAGTATCCCAACTAATGATGATATATTGTCTCTTAGTTACCCTGTTCAAGGCAGTTGTAATACACTTATGCATTGATATGCATCATTTCCCATGTAAACACACTCATGAATAAATCACCATCCCCAAACCACTGAATCTGCCGACTGCCGACTGTACAAATGAACGCAATAGAAACATCTGACACGTGACATGTGTTTACTGCTGTCTCTTGTGTTCACTCAAAGTTCACTACTGTGATAAACTCCTAAGACCCAAAACATGCCAAGTGCTTCTGCCAATCTTTTATATGGCAATACGGTTTTAGGACTTTTGCTTGTTAGGCTGTTTTACTTTTAATCATCATTCTCATTCTCTAATAATTAATGTGTCATGAGTTATCAGTGTATTAAATGATGTGTATCATTAGTAATTATGACAACATTGTGTGAAGAAGTTAGAGTAGGAACCCATTAATTTTGCTATATCTGTGAAAAGCAGCTGCTAATTCTAGTTATTTTAAATGTCAGCTCCACAAGTAACTCTGATTTATTTACTATTTATTTGTTATTTATTTATTACTGTTTTCATAATCTTATATTTGATCGGTTGTTTTGACAGGCTTTTTTGACTTCAATATTGTATTGTTAGAGCATAAAGTGCAATCTTTATTTAGAAGCTTTCTCACATCTGTTTTATATGATTTTATATATACTGCATCATTTACATTTTCTTCACTGTCATTTATTTGATCCATTTATGTGAGTAGTCCTCAGAGCCAAAGCACGCACACACTTGTGTGTTTGGCATTGTGTAGCATTGTATAACTGAATGTACTGTAAGTGATCTTATTAAATGTTAATTTGTCAGAGCTGTTGTATCCATAACATGTATTTTCACTGACTTACCGATGTACCTCTGCATAAGATGTCATAGTGGAGCAAGCTTTCACCTCGAATGTTATATTTTAATGATGAGTGACAACAACCTCAGAATCTTTCCTGTTCTCTGATGCAGTGTGCAGTCTCTGTGAATTAATACTGAGTAGGATAAGCCCATGGATATCACATTGTTTGACTTTCAAAGCCCTCAGATGCAGACCAGAAAGAAGAATTTGAGAAAATCTGAGATTCCTGAGCTGTTAAACAGGAGCATCTGAGCCTGGAGTCACATTTTTAAGGATATACATGTATTTTTTGTAACATTTTTGCATATTGTTTCATCTGTTTCCAAACCAGTGAAGTGCATTTTCCCTCGGAGATCTTTCATTGTGGTGTGGTTACACTTTTTGTCTTTAGCTCTTGTTCTTTCTCTCCGTCTTTGTCAAGCATGCATACATAATGAGGATCACTCAGGTTTAGTCAAGGTGCTAGAAGGAGTGTGTGTCATACAGTATATCATGGAAAGACAGGGCACCGGTAAATCAAGTCTGGATTAGAGTGACAACAGGAGAGGAGAGGGTGGGAAAGGAGGATTAGCTACAGAAGTACAACATCTTAGAGGAAGCTGAAGAAATTGGTTTTAATTAGTTTTCAACTTGAGTCTGGGACACACCAAGGAAGACTGAAATATTTTTGTAAATTCACAGAACTTTCCCTTTAATTACTGAGTTACTGGTGACAACTTGACAAACAATACATTTGCACACAAATGTCTCATTTAGGAAATAGGAGGCATCTAGGGAGATCCTGTCTGGAGCCTCCGCATTAATCAAAGCCATCTGTTCACATTGCAAGCTTTATTGAAACCCAGCCATCACAGTCTGGTTTATCCTTCTCCAGATGAACAATTGCCTGCCTAAAGGCTGGCGTGAAGAGGGTTTTAAGATGGCGAAATTGCACAGTGCTCTTTGTGCAGTTAACTCGGATGTTACCAGCAATATAGCAATTCTTCCTTTGTGAAGAATAAAGTTCCCATGTCTCCTGCTTGGTAAATAAAAGCATAAAATCTACATATTCATTAATACTATATATTTATCACATGTACAAACACAGTCCCTTGTGGGAGTAGCAGGTGGCAGATGCAATGACATCTCCCTTCCTTCTCTTTCATCAAGTAAGATAACTGATCTTCTCAGTTTCACAATCAGGCCTGAATTCCCCTTTTCCTCAAACATTTATGAGGAATGTGCCAACAGGCCACACACAATGGTACCTTATCCACCCCCATGGCGCTCCTTACTTTTCCATCACAACCCTACAGTGAGGTCTACTTATTGTGGCCACAAAGCTGCAGTGCATTTTCATGCAGTTGAAAATAAATATGACTTTCATGAGAGCACACTTGAAAAGAAAAGCTCTAATGATCCTTTCCCTCCGGACTGTAGCAGTGGCCAAATGATTGTTCTATGTGTGACTGTCACATCTATCCATATTAATAAATCCACAGGATTGTTTCTTTAGCAGTCAGTATAACCTGCTGGTACAGAGAGAACTGCCAACTGATGGAGGGTCCAAAAAACTCTCTTCCTCTTTTCTGTCCATTCCCATCAGAGTCTTTTTCAAGATACTAGCATGCACTGTGAAAATGCCAACCAAGTAATTCAATCCAATGCTGAGTCTTCAAATTCAACTTTCTGAAAAGCATGATGAAAATATCCCAACCAGGGGATTCACTGTAATTACTGAATAGTATAGTAAACCACAGCTGTCATTTTAGGTGTCACCATTTCCTTGCCAGGCTGTCACAAGCAAATGAGCTGACTGATGGGAAATATTTCATAGAGGGCCATGCATGCCTATGTCACACCATTTTATTCAGTGGCATCGCCTGAAGCAAGAAATAATTAGACACAGTCATGCAGTTACAGCAGAGAAACGCGGTGAGGCACGCTGTATAATCTGGTTATGAGTTATAAAATCGCTCTGTCTTATTAAAACAAGAATTTGACAGTCAAATAATTTCAGTCTCTTCAATGCAGATTTTAACTTTTCTCCTTCATCCTTGCTTTAGGCAAAGCTGTTCCCACACATAAAACACATCATTTTGACAATACCTGAATTTGTTTCTGATCTTTTGGATATTCTTTCTTTATTTGATTCATTAATTTCCTGTGCAACGATTTTGTAATGAAACAAAAACAGTTGTAGTATGTCCCATAATTTCACAAGATGTTGGTCTAAAAGCTGTTTTCTTAGATTTGTCTTTTCTCCTCAGCTGCTAAATTAGGCTACTCTATTTATTTTCCCATCCTTAAATTTAAGATATTAAGTCCAAATATAGGCTGATATGTATCTGAACCCATTATTAGCATTGCTGCTGTTGTTACAGTAGGCTATTATATGCATTACAGTACATTATAAAAACCACTCCATTTGCTCATTTAAGCATATTAAATATCTAACTCTCCCTCAAAACTACCCACTTAAAACAAATTAAGTAACACAAATGAATTGTCTGTGTTGAAATACAAACCAATGAGTAAAACATGACTTTATTTGGAAACAAAATACACATGACATGGTGAGTTTGTTCGTTTACGCAAGGCCACGTTGTCTATGGTTGATGACGCGTGAGGTCGGAGGTCAAGTGGCGACCATGGGAATTCAGTGGGTCACTAGCAAAATAAACTTCTCAAAACGTCAAGGAAAAACAAACGTCGGGACAGTTAAGTATAGCGTAAGTAGAGGGAAAGAAAGAAACAAAAAATAATTTTCGGCAAACACCGTCTACGCCGACCCTTATAGGCTCATAATCGTTAGGCTACGTTAGCTACGTTAGCTAAGAAAAGAAGAAGCTAACGCGAGTAGTTAGCGTAAACCAAAGATAAGGAAGATTCACAGGTTACTAGACCCATTATTCATTACTTTTTACGTCTTTCTCCAAGTATAAAACTGAACTGAGGACAAGGACGAGGCAACAAGACTTGAATTATTTATCAATTCAGGCGACAAGAGACGTCAAAGATGCAGTGAAGAAGGTTTCCCTCCCAGGAGGACATCGTCACAGCAGGTAAACGTTAAGTTAGGCTAACGTTACAGGCCCTCTGTCTGTTGTGTTATCGTCCATCCATACCATATTCTTCTCACAGAGGTGCAATGACTATACAATGACAAGCAGTTGGTGGTTGGTTTTGGACACATTTGACTGTTGTGTAGGCTATATCAGGACATGGTTATACTCGTAAAGTTAGTAAGAAGGTTTTGGATTAGATCCCTGTTCTCATGTTCTCCCTGTTTCTGTATGAGTTCCCTCTATCTATCCACCTGCCAAAAACACGACCGTAGCCGTGAATGTGAGTCTGCCTGCAATGGGCCTCATTCACCAATATCTTCTTGAGCAGTTTCTTAAATTCTTTCCCAAAACTGCGTCAGATTCATGAAGGTGTTCTCAGACCACATAAATGTTCGCAGCTGTGTTCCTTAATTAATTAACGCCATCTCCTTGTAAATTGAGAGCCTGTGCCAGGTGATCCTATTTTACATAGGATTAGCATAGGTAAACGCCCCATCAGTCCCCGTGCAAGGCCACGAGACCGCAGGGCCGTGTGCACACAGAAACCACAGACACTGAGCTGAGAAGGTGAAGCGAGGAAGAAAGTTAAAATGCCCAAAGAAAATCTGCAGAGGGAGTAGCCTACCGGACTGCAAATGTAGAAAGAACTGTAGCAGTATTGAAGGGGTACTGCTGTAGGAAGTCAACAAAAATCGAGCTGTTATATTTAGTATCATCAGCAGTAGCTGCAAAGCAACAGAAAAAAAAATGTCAGTCGCTCACTGAATGCTGTGTCTGGATATAATAGAGCGCACAACTGACGAAATGAAGAAGAAATGGTTTCATCTCAAATCTGAGGTTTAAACAAGTGTTGACAGACAAAGAGAGATGCAGAGCACTGGAGGGGGACAGGCTGGTCCAGACTGATCTGAGCTGGACCAGCACATCATCAGAGAACACACTCTCAGGATTATATAATCATATGATCAGTCACTTAATTGCTAAACATAATTGATGTGAATGAAGTGTCTACTGTGTGTTTTTTGCCACATTATTGTGGGGCCCAGGGGCCTCTGCATTCTCAATATCAACCTCCTTCTGAGTGGACACCAGTTTATGAGGCAGCTTTAAGATGTCTGTTCTTCAATGGTGTGTCATGTTGGGCTGTCATTTTATCATGTGTTAAAAGTTTTAGATTATTTATTTAGACTAGGATGGTGGAAAAAGCTAATCAAGTATAAATTGAATTCTGTTGCAGTAGCATGTGATATCCACGTGAGGGCACTGTGTGTGCTGTTATGAACATAATAATTACCCGTACACGGATTTGATCTTACTCATTGGTTAGAGGCAGCACACAAGTGGTGTATTTTGCCGGTTAGCCTCAGGCTTCAGACAAGCAAATTTGCGCCTGCAGTAAAAGGCCTCTAGTATTAATCTGTCTGTGGTCTGCTCACACATTTAAAGCATGTACTGTAATTCACTCCTGCATGAATATTGTAGCATAATGTAGCTGTGAGGTGGGGAACAGACAGTGAATGGAAGAAATGATCTTTTGAGAGCTATTACATGGTGTCAGGAGTCATCACAGAGTTTACGTATCCAGTGGTAGAGTGAAAAAGCCCAGTAAATGAATAGTTGTCACTTCTTGCCGGTCCCTTATAGACTGAGCTGCTCCAGGCTGTCAGACCTCCTGGCTACAGCTTGATCTGTTCTGTTGTATGTGTCAAACCAAATCTCTGGCAGCCTTGCAGTTTATAGTAAACATGATCACAGTGAGTGACACACAAGCTCTGGGTTGAAACCAGTTCACCTTTATTAGAAGAAGTTGGAGTATTAAAAAAAAAAGCAAAAACAACAAAATCAAATGTTAAGGCCTCTCTCAAAAGGCATGGATTTAGACAACAGACTGTGATTTGTCCAATCTCCGGTCGTCTTCTGAGTAGCGTCGGAAAGTTTCTCCTAGCAGTGGCTCCAAGGCCTCGGCCGAGCGGTAGGAACGTGCGCGCACAGCACAGGCGATCACACCGCCCACCACTGCCACCACGAGCACTGCCGCAACAACAGCTATGGTGATGATCTCAGATAGGGTGTAGGCACGAGCTACAGAAAAAGAAGGGGAGGTCAGTTGAGGATTTTAGATTTGGTTTGTGTGTGTGTGTGTGTGTGTGTGTGTGTGTGTGTGTGTGTGTGTGTGTGTGTGTGTGTGTGTGTGTGTGTGTGTGTGTGTGTGTGTGTGTGTGTGTGTGTGTGTGTGTGTGTGTGTGTGTGTGTGTGTGTGTGTGTGTGTGTGTGTGTGTGTGTGCAGCAACTCACCTGGCCACTGGACCTCGTAGGAGTATCCCAGGCTTTCTGGGGCAGAGACAAACATCTCAGCGTTGGTGACAGGGGGCCAGAAAGGAACCATATTGAACATACGGTTGTGTCCAATTGGTGCGTTCTCCTCAGGGTACACTACTTCACCTGCAGGGTTTGAGACAAATGGGTTTATCCATCTACTCATCCTTCAGACTGAGGTACATTTCTGTATAGTCCAGTCTTTGAGTACCTGGTCGGTGCCTGCTGAGCCACTCGTCAAAGATTGCGTCAGTGAATGTGTGCAGCAGGACAAAGATGGGATCATTGGGTGAGAGGTGAGTCTGTCCACCCGTACCATTAAGGAAGAGATGGGCGAGATTGTGGAGGCTGCGGATCACCGGGTCATACATCCCCTGTGGGGCGCTGTAGCCTAGAAAAAAAACAAAACAAAACAGGAGAACAAAGCACTGATTTATCAAAATTAGAAGCAACAAACGCTGCGTTAGAGCTAACCATATGTGCGCGTGGGTGGAGGATTTTGTTTGTGTGTATGTTTCTGGCTTTGTGTTTTGTATCCGTGCAGTCATGCTGTACTTCAGCAGCTCTGTAGTTGTGAGCGAAGACTTGAATAAGCCTTTGGTTGATGGGAGGATGTTAAGTGCTGCTTTGATTCTGACCCCTTGAAGCATGACTGCGCACCTTCAATGGTGTTCCTGAAGCTCTCAGAGGAGGTGGAGTAGTAAGGAGGAGTGTCGAAGGTGTTCAGCTGCAGACAGTCCAACACGTCCTGGGGCTCTGGCAGCCTCTGCACCATGGGTCGCGCCACATTGCCGGCTGGGTTCCTCCTGATGGGACTGGTTTCTGTGCCTGGGTGATAAGGGCAGAACTTGAGCCGGTACATAATTACCTCTACACTCTGACAACAGATAACTTGAACAGTGACTTTTTTTGGGGGGGGGGCTGGTGGGGTTAGTGGATTGTCTTTCAGATTTAGGCCAGCGGTCCCCATAGATATGGAGAGAAAGATGATTAGGAATGTTGTATTATTTAAGCACTTTCTAATTCTATGTGGGAGACTAGACTAGTTTAATCAGCCTTAAACATGACAGGATGGCAGTTTTCTTTTTTAATTATTCACCAAAAGTCAACAGTAGTGAGTGGGAGCTCTGTGACTGAACAGAAGCTTTTTCCCCCCCTCTCTTGCATGCATGATCACTCTTTTTGTGCTCCCTCTCCTACACACACGCACGCGCACATAAACAGAAGGCTACATAACTGAGTTGTCTGTCTGTTTGAAGACTATTCCCTCAGATCAAAGGAACCAGTAGACTGCTAGATTCCTGTCTTCAACAAGCACATGCACAAATGAAGCACCCCCCCTCAACCCATTTAAGGAGATGTTGCTTGTTGACGCAGGAAATACCAGGCCCGTCGTGACTCTCTAAGGGGATTAATGAGACAGATCACTCGCACGTTGGCCACTCACATGTTCTACCTGGAATTCCTCAGCCCTCATGCAAATGCAAGTTATAAAAAAAAAGGGGTGGTAGTAGCACTTTCATGTGTTTGTAGTAGAGATTGACATTCTTAATCAAATCCCTAATTCCACATGAAAAGGAAATACAGTACTGAATGAAGGAGTTGTATTTGAAAACTGAAGGAATACTGTACTAGTGATTTCGAGTGGTAATCTGATACCAATAAGAGGCAACCCCTGCAAATCTGATCACCTCAAGTCTGGTTTACCACTGTGTTACACAGAGCTCTATTATTCTAGTCTAAACCTCCTGACCCATTGGGAATTAGCACTTGGAAAAACTACAGCATGTGCCGCCAATGTCTGCTGCAGAGAAATTAGGGTCACTGAATCAAAACCAAAGTTTCAAAATCCAGTTTTTTAGATGCATGCAGTAACTTAGAAGGCAGTGTTTAACAAGTGGAATAGTTTCAGCCAAACAGATAGCGAGCGATATCTAATGCAGCACAACAGCTGTGTGGTATTATTTATAGCAGCTTATGTTCTACATGCTCTCTTTATGAGCTCTTTGCCCTCTTTTCTGATGCAGCTGAGACTATGCTGTATATCAGCAGCACCGCTCTCTTGCAGAGTTGAGATATAGTGAGTGCGTTTCTGCGACTGTGCTCACTGTTGCAGATGGTGCCCAACGTGTCGTAGTCGTCGACACTCTCACAGATGACCCTCCACTGGGAGAACACAGAGTTGGTGCTGATGGAGTTCATATCAAAGCTGCTCCTGGCTCCCATCAGGTCATCGGTGCAGATGTCGCACTGGCTGCCTCCGATGGCAAAGTTCCAATAGGGCAGGGCGAAGGTGGGGTCACCCAGCATGTCCTGCATAGATGGAATAATAGATGGAAGAAGGCAGGTGTTTGTGGCTGCATTGACTGACCCCCCTGTGTATGTGTGTAAAGAGACACTTCAAGCTCCTTCCCACTTTCTTTTCACTTGTAATCAAGTGTTTTTTTTCTTGACACTTTTTCATACCATTTTCTGCCATTTTTCACCTCACTGTATTTCTCTCTTCCCTCCTTCCCTCCTCCCCCTTCTCCTCTAGGATAGCTTTCTGCTCTGTCTCCATCTCTTCACATCCCCAAACCCTTTCCTTTCCTCATCACTTCCTTCATCAGCCCAAAAGCCTCCTCTTTTCCCTCTTTCCACCGTCCCCTCCTCTCCCCTTCTCCCGTTCCTGTACTCACCTGCATGTCTCTCTCCAGTTGCAGCAGATGAAAACGGTGCCAGGTGACAAAACCCGGGCCCTCGTGAGAGAAGTCTACGCCTCCAAAACTGGTCTCGCCTGGTCCCAGGTAGGTTTTACTGACTGAGTAGTAGTGGGTCCACACAAAGTAGTTGTAAATGGTGATGTCCTCAAACTGGGGCGTGTTGCCATCAGGCCCAAACACTTCCTGGTACCTAAAGAGGGAAGGGCCACATGCTCTAGGTTACATTGATTAGAGTGAGAGGATACACGCTGCGAGGAGGATTACAAATTGATAGGCGCTGTGTACATTTTATTTCCGTATTAAGCTGCCCAGGGGGACTCGTGCTAAGAACCTGGGCGTGGCCACTTGTACAGGAGAAATTTAATTTTTTGATTAGGAGGTTAAAAGGGTTCTTCTACCTGCGGCTGAGAACTGCTTCAAAAATTAATCTACTACAATCCTCAGCTGATTTGCAAGAAGGTTATTCACAGATTTATGTGCCGTTACTTAGACTATAAATCCCTTTACTCCTGGCTAAACTGATAATTTGCTCCTCCACCTGCAGCTTAAAAAGGAAGCTGCCATGAGAAATTTCTGTGATTTTAACTGATAATTTTCATACCACAGCATGGGTTCACCCATAGCTATATTACTGAGCTTTCAACTGCCAGACTCAGCTAGACTGAGCCTGAAGGTCCTTGGGCAAAGCTTGGCTGTTTGTTCCTCAGACGTGATACAAGAGCAAAGACTGGCTGAGGGAAGATCAATCCCCCTTTGAAATTAGGTCGTTAGATCAATTTTTAATAATTCTTAAGCATTATTTTTATTATATAAGACTACACTGAAACTATTAGAATTATGCAACTGTTAAAGTGTATATGTACCGTCTTACACAGATGACCAGGTCAGGGTGGACAGTCCTCTTCGCTCGGTCTAGAGCGTTCACAAATGCCTGCCTCTCAGAGCCACTCATCTGCATGATATTCCTCCTCACTGGGGTGAGGTTAATGGGGTGGGCGAAGACGCCAGGGCAGGAAGAGTGAGAATGATGGGGTTGTTGAGGTGTGGGAGGAACATAGGACCAGGGGAGAGAAGAATATGTTATTAAAAATTAACATAGACATTTCCTTTGCCCAGCAATAAATGTTACCTTCATTCCTTGGGCACATGTATCTTCCTACATTTTTGAGGCCAACTGAAATCTTAAAGGGTGCAGTCGAGGATAGACTTTTTAGGAGTAATCTGTCGACAGTATTCATTCTCTTACCCACTGAGATCCTCTGATCACAATTTGGTCCAGTTAACCCATGTCGACACCGTCCACAGTTGTAGCCACTGAAATTCCCATTACACTGGCAAGTACGGTTGAAAAATCTCAGCGGCCACCTTTCTCTGTCGTCTCGACCAGCGTAAGGGTACTGGGGTCCGTGGCGCCGGCTGTCTGCTGCGATGGTCACACACTGTCCTCTTCCTGTGCTGGAGCCACATTCGTCCCCTGCCACCCCTGTAGGGGATGGGCAGCACTGGCCGCTCCGCAGCCCCTCAGGGGTAACACACTCTCGGGGGAATTGGGCCAACGTTAGGGTCGCACACAGGGTCACCACCAGGAGACCCGCTCTCCACATGCTACCAAAATCCAGAAATAAGGAAGGTGAGAAAAGAAAAAGTATTTGGGGAGATGAAAAGTAGAAACATTGTACATGTTGACAATTATTGTTTTACATCCATCCAACCAACCATGTTTTTCTAAACCACTTTTCATGTTCAGGGTGGTGAGGGGCGAGTGCCTATCCCAGCACACATTTGGCAAGATGAAGACAAAAAAAATAAAATAAATACAGCCAGTTTTCTTAACATTATTCTGAAACTTCTTACACGCCCCTGCAGGCAGTACGAGTCATTATTCATAATTCACAAAGCCATTAGCTTTCAACTCTTACAACTTCAGAAAAGCTTTCAACAATAGGCCGAAAGAAATAATTTGCTTCAACCGTTTCTTTAGTTAGATTTGCTTGTCTTTTGAAGCCTGTTGATTAGAGATGAATGAAAGAGAGACTAATAAATTGTAAGGAGCAATTATTTTACACCAAAACAGTGATAACAACCACTCAAGTAAAGTTAAAAATTTAGAAAAAAAAGGAAGCATTTTTCATATTGTACTTTTGCAGAGATGCAGCATATTATGAATGATTGAATGCAGAGCCCTATTAACACTCAGCCAGTGCAACATGTATTTTTTGTGGGAATTAATTTGATATAATCTCAACTGAAACTTAAAAAAAAGCCAATACTTGAGCCTGATATTCACTTTTCAGTTTGTAAATGGTGCTGAAGCAGCTACAGTAGTCACAGTCAAGTTGCAAGACTCATGTCATTCTGCAGTTCATAGTGTTATGTGTGGCCCCTACCTCTCACTGTGCATGCTGCTCCTCTCAGTCTGCAGAACTGTATCCCCCCAAGAGTCGGCCCATTCTCCTCTCCTGGCTTAAATAGCTATTGAGCGCATGACCAGAACTCTCCGGAGCTTGTGTAAGCACCTACACACAGCCACATACACACACACATGCACACACAAATACAGTACACATGGATACACTTGAGGGTTGAAGTGCTTTCTGAAACACTCATTCACATGCCTTGTGATCATAACCCAAATGACGCCAGTCTTGTGTGGTCACTCAGAATAAAAGACTTGACTGTGAGATAGTATTCATGCTGAAGTCATACTACTCACTGTGAGCCAACCAAAATCATGGTAATAGTTTGATATCTGTGGAGGCAGACAGGTGTCTGGGGGAATATTCTTGACAATTTGTGCACACAAATTACTCATTTGTTCCCTATAATTAGTTAATCTGTGTGCTCAAATTAGCAGAAGTTTACACTCTGCCCTGCAGAGCAACTACAGGAAAATCCATACTGGGAGGCAGAAGGAAAGCACATAGTGTATTCAATATTATCATTTTAATTTGGTACTCTCAAATCACAAGTGATGATACAAAGGTCAGGAGTTATGTAGAATAAAAATCAAATCAAGTTTTAAACGTCATCTCAATAATGAAAAATCTTTTTTTCCCCTTTTTTGTCAGCTGTTGTACATTTTAATGAGACTGTGCAGTTGCGGCACTTGATGGTTCTACCAAAGCACTGTGAATAAATCGTACCCAACCGCTGATAAAATGGGAAAATTGCTCATGCCCGCTGCCCCTTTTAGTGTGGTTTCTAACAGCTTTGTTCAGCTTCACTGATGTGGCCAGTATGAAAAACATTTCTTAACAAGCTCAGTCTACCCTAAAGAGCGTACAGACATCAATCTACATTCATCACATTTTTTGATCACATTTACACTCACATACAAGTACAGAAAATGTTGCTGCTTTCCGTTCACTCATCCACCACTCAGGTTAATGGACACTCCTTCTGTCCACACATTCACACATGCCAAATGTGCTACAGTATCTCTTTCAATTTGCTCATGTATTCACACAGACATACAGTCATACACACTAAATATAAATGTGTCACAAATACAGTAGTTATTACAGTTGGACTCCAAGGCAGTCTGTGTTGGATTAGGGTTTGAGACGGGGTAATTCACTGGGGTTCTGGGTAAATTGGGATAGGGCGCAGGGGTGAAGAGTGGCTTTTCTGGTTTTATTCAATACAGACAAACAGTTGGACCCCCTAGAGAATGGAAGTCCTGAGGTCTTGTGAAGAGTCTGGTCCTGGTCCAGTGTTGGCTGATTCCTCCGTGGAGCTGGGCAGGAGGTCTGACATGGCTGCCGCATGCTCCTCTTCATGTTGCTCTTTGTTTTGGGCCAGGGTTGAAGCCACATCAGACGGGTCAAGTGCTGCTATCCTGGTAGAGAGGACAGTAGGTTGTTGGCAGAGATTTAATGGCTAAATTGCAGGAAGGGAAAAGACAGGGCTGTTTTAATAGCAAGAGTAATCGCTGAGAGTGCATTGAATAGAAGCTATTTGATTGTAATGAGGACAAAATCTTTGCTTTACGTGAACACAAAGACAGGTTGTTCCTGATGGGACATGTGAAGTACCAGTGAAAATCGAGCAAAACTTAATTATGTGTGCTCATAATGGCTGTCGAACTGCTGTTGATGATGCCGCTGCGAGCAAATGTTAATATTCTCACTGCAAGGTCTGTTTATTTAATGACTTCCACACCAGATGGAGAAGCTTACAAACTGTGGTGAGGGGAGATACGCCGGGAGGTAATGACACACCCCGATATAAATAGATCACTTGACATTATTGACTAATTGCGGATGACACTGTCCTGGGTGAAAGAATTGCTAAAGGTGCTAAATACATTTTCACATGCCCTAGTCGATTCGCCCTGAAGGGTATCTAAAGTCCCATCCTCATGTTGTACAGACCATTTATGCTGAAGCACTGCATTTTGCCCAGAATCTTGTTGTCACCACTTCTTCGCCGTGTTATTTTTCAAACGTATTTCATAAGGACATTTCACTGAGTTTTTCATTGTATGAACTGTCCGCACTCTGCACCCATGCAGATGTGCACCCAATGTGTCGCAAGTAGAGAGAGACCAATGCAGCCATTTATGTGGGCGAGAAAATGGTCAATAATGGGGGATGTAAAGCAGCTTCACTTTATCTGATTGGCTTCATGCACGTCCTCTAAAATAAACTACAGTCACATGTTGTATAATTTAAAAACATTTGTATAGTAAAACACCAATGGGATAAAGGTTCAGCTTGCCTGCCTCTGGACTGTGTAGCAGTCAAATGCAAACCTTTGTGATTGAACCATGTAATTTCCAAATTCAATATAAGTCTGGGTAGTCTACATTGAAATACCAATGCTGTTGTTTCCATTACAACCTGCTGTTCGCTTTGATTGAAATGAATCAGAAAAGCCTGAAGAACAATTCAGGTTACAAAAGTTCACGAGCTCTGTATTGCCTTTCTCTTGGCCACTGGTTTACAAACACTCATTGCATTTTCTGTCTGTGCATCATGGCCACTGATCCTCGTATGTGTAAGGAGCCACAGCCCATTGTGCCTTTTTATTGTTCAGACGTTACTGCAGCTGGAGATATGACTTTCAGATAGTATTCTGAAAGTGACTTTTGTTGTTTGTCGGCAGTGTTTTTAGTGATTCCCTCTTACAGTGACAACCGGATTGTCACTGCTGCTATAAAGTCTCTTAACAAGGACATATTTCAAGATGACTCTGTTGAGTGTTTAATAATTCAGTGTTGCTTTGTTATCGTCTGTGCTCGGCACACATCAGAGTTCTTTTTGTCTTGCACACTTGCACGGGTAAAAGACATGCACTCATAGGATCACATACGTACAACTTTTTGTGCACAAGTT
Organism: Trachurus trachurus; assembly: GCF_905171665.1. Taxonomy (NCBI): domain Eukaryota; kingdom Metazoa; phylum Chordata; class Actinopteri; order Carangiformes; family Carangidae; genus Trachurus; species Trachurus trachurus. The sequence goes on along the minus strand of NC_139891.1, from coordinate 15,814,972 downwards.
TTGTTTTAAATACACACTCTTTTGATCTCCGTCTTTACTTCTGTTTTGTTTTTTCTCTCTTTTTTCCCCCACATAGCCTCACACCATATTTTCACATGCTCACTCCCCACACACACTCACACTCACACTCACACATGCACCTTTGGCTTATTATTGATTCAAGCCTGGTAGTCTGATTAGGAAAAATAGCAGCATTACCCATTAATGCTCTGGGTTCACGGGACTCAAACACTCATGTGACACAGTGAGCAGCCTCCTGAGCGCATAACTTACAAAATAGCCAGGAGGGAATCAGCTGAGAAGCACACAACTGGTAGTTCCTATGAACCACAAGTTTCCAGGTCAGTGCACCACATTTAGTCAGTTCACACTGGGCAAGTCTGACATCTGGCTAGTGTTAATGACAAGAAGACTGATGCTGTAGAAGTCAGTATTTGTGGTAGCAGAGAATAGACTGTGAAGAAAGAGAAGAGGAGCAAGGTGCTCTCGGAGCTCAGTGAGACCATGTAAACCTTGACATGGTTTAAATCAGAAACACCTGTACACTATTTATGACTCCAAATAAATCGAACAGAGTAATATTTAGAGATCTTTGTCCTTGTCGTGTTTGATCTTTTATGAAGTGAGGTGCAAACTGACAATGAGATTTTCATCTCTGCTTTATCGGAAGCTGTCGGGACATTATCTGGATGTTTTGTCTCATCTCTACCTTTTATTCCTAACCTGTGGAAGTGGAATTTCCCCCTCTCCATTGTTTACATTGTTAATATAAAAATCTCATATAATATAAACAAATACAGGTGCTTCCACGAGAGGCAACTGAATGGTTGTAAGTCTCTTTGGTCTTTGCACTCGCGTAGTTTAACACCTGTGGAAGTTTAGGCCCATGATGTGTCTCAATGTTTTCCCTTTCATTTGTGACCATCTGTATGTATATGCTGCATCTGCATTTACGTATGCCACCACTATAAATATTTCAAAATGTGAACATACTGTTGAGTGTCCCCATTGCCTGCAGGCAGTGTGTCGTCACTGCAGTCCCCTCCTGTAGTTGCCTCTGGTTCGACACACCCTTCCTCACATGCCCGCTGAAGAGATGGGGTGCTACACACACACACACACACACACAAAAAGGACACACAGAACCTCAGATATTACAGCTGTTGCTTACTGCTACCTTTCTAAAAATGGACTGGATGTTGCACTGGGCCATGTGGAAAAATAATAAAAAACAGTACAGTACATAACTGATGAAAGACCATGCACTTTTTTATGAACAGAGAGAAATACAGAGCACAGTCTTGTCATTTCATCATCTATCAGTGCAGAAATGTTAGCTGCAGCTTGGGCAACATCAGAAGCAATCATGCACCAGCCCTGCCGCAAGTCCCATCTGTGATTGTAGCAATGTTGGTAGTGTAGCCAGAAATCAGATGGCTTATTTCAGAAGCTATTAAAGAAGAACCACCATGATGTGGCTGGTACTAGTATGATCGCAGACTTAGTATTAATTTGATTCCTATTCATAAAAAATGAAGATAGGAAAAGAGTCTGCTTTACAAAGACGGAGCCAAATTCATACCATTCACTCTCAACAGTACAGTAAGATTAGAGTTATAATGGAAATCTATTTCCGTAAGAGTCTGTTGTTGTTTGTATAATAGCAAATTATGACAATGGATGCCAGGCTACTGGAAATATTATAATAATATTGGCTATAAGATGAGCAGTTTTAAGTAAATCACTTTTGTACTGTACTTTCAGTTGGCAAGGAAATTTTTGTCTACATGACAGCAATTCTTTTCAGCGTTCTTGGAGATTAGGTGCACAGAAGTCACCTGTTTTTGTTGCGACATTTTAGGATATAGATGATGATGACAGCCGTCTCCAAAACCAGAAAGACTGCAGCAACAACGGCCCCAATCTTCCAAGCCTCCAGACCCAGCTCACTTGTCTCTAAACAGATGCATCGAGGCAGAGAGCAGAAGAAAAGGGAGCCACTTGATTTTCAGTGTACAGTGTATTACCCATGAAAAACACAATATCCGTCCTACATACAGTATATCTCTGCTTTCCTACATAACCTTACAGCTTAAAAAAACCCAAAACATTTTACAGTCTACCCTCTGACTGTTTTGAATCACACCACTTAAAAGTGTGTGTCTCAATTTTTTAGTGTGGCTGATACTATTTTATGACAAGATGGTCCCAACTCTCTTGCCCTCATCCACCAGAGTGTGTAGTAGTTGGTCTTCTCCGCTGCTTATTCAAATTGAACAGCATCAACTTGGCCCTCTGCATATTTAGTTGGCAGAGTCATGATCATTAGCTGTTTATTTTTCATACCCTAACCAAGTGTTAAGCCACAGAGAGTCTGCTATAAAATAAAACAAACCCCATCTATAACCTAATATGCAGTTCTGAAATTGCACCTGAGAATTAGAGAACATATTAACTTTGTTTTGAAAAAGAGTTGAATTCCCCACACATTTGTTCTCTACATTTACATAATGTTTTTATTACACTTTACCTGTGGCTTCAGCTGTATCCTCCACCAGCCCATCTGCCTCCCCTGGTTCCTCCCCCGCTGTCTGAGGGGGCTCAGCTAGAGCATCCTTCACAAAATTATCCAGTGTAGGTTGGGCCACGGCTGGGTTGTTTGGCAGAAGGTCGTTGGTGGGAGTGATAATTTCATTACCGTGGTTCGAAGTCTCTTCAGCAAGGGTATTTTCTCCTGTACCCACCACACCTAAGGATGGGCTCGGGGTGGGAGTTAGATTCTCAGGGGTCTGCTCTATGGAGGCTTCAGCACCATCTTCAGGCTCAGGGGCAGGGATCACCAGCACTTCTAGAAGAGGGGTTTGGTATGTCACACACATGTGAAAATGAAGCCAAGAGGCCAAGGTTTAGGGTTTCTCGAGTGGATCTATGGAATGTAGAATAATGCGTAGAGGTGCTGTAGGCGAGAGTAGGTGGGTCATGATGTGTCAGCATTTGTGAGCTAACTCATAGTATCAGTATTTTCATGTGTCACAATAATCATCGTGCTTTAAGAGAATTTCAAATGTTTCCACTCATTTATCAATAATGGTAATCATGTTAAGATATTCTGAGTAAACATTTTTTTCTAGTGTTTTCTACCAACATTTGTTTTCAAGCCGTGCTCATTTTCCACCCAAACTGCCCTCCTGAAACAACAGAAGCAGTTGAACGCTTTTTACCTTGGTTTTTCAGGACACGGGCTGGCAACCAATATTATTGTAAACTGTTTTAAAGGAGCTTATAAGCTGCATTTAAGAGCTTTCCCCTCTTAAAGTAGGTTAAGATGCAAACAATGCAAGCTTAACCAAAGCTGCTGAGTCTAATGCAACTGAATGTTTAAAAGACATGTACCACTGCAGTTTTGGGGTTGTGTGACCCAGCTTATGGACAGGGCTTACATATTCAATGTTTCAGAGAGTTAATAGATAAGGATGTCCTGAAGGTAGAGTGAATAGGGAGTGCTAAAATTTGGAGCTCATTAACTAGGGATAACAAGTTGAATTTTAAAGTTTCGGATCAAAGGCCTCATTTCTTTGTGCCTGGTCTCAGTGTCCAGTTCTTCTATTGCATGTTTGTAACTCTACCAGTTGGAATTACACACATCTCACCTTGATCCTCTGTTTCACTGCCTTGTGGTGTCTCCAAAGCGACCGGCTGGTCACCCCCCTCATCCACCAATGTCACTGATTCCTCCTTTACCTCACTCTCTCCATCTCTTTCACCTCCTGCCGCCTCCCCTACATCTGCACCTTCTGTTTCTACCTCTTCAGCAGCTCCTCCCTCCACCACTAAATGGCCTTGTTCGTCCTCTACTACTGGTCCTTCGGCGTCCTTCACTGTGTTTACCTCCTCCTCCTCCTCTACTGGCTCTCCTGCTGCAGTTTGTGTCGCCTCAGTCTCGAAATGATTAGAAGGCAGTATTGTCGCCTCACCTTCTAATTTATCTACCCGAGTTTCCTCCTCCTCAGCATCTCCCTTTCCCCATACATCTGCTATCTGCTCTACATCACCCATGGCCAGACTACGGTCTGACTCTTCCACTTTCTCCATCTCTGGCTCTCCGCCCACTGCCACCTCCACAACAGCTGGAGTTTCCTCTGCCTCCTGTGCTTCTGTTTCAGCTGCTCCCTTTTCTTCTGACAATGCAACCTGCTCATTGCTGTCTCCCATCCCAACCTTCTCTACTCCCGAATCCCCTCCTGTCTCTTCTGAAGTAGCTACCATTCCCCCTGCAACCTCCTGACTGACTTCAGTGTCTAGAGATTCGTCGATAACCTCAATTCCATCTGCTTCTCTGCCTCCAGTTTCTACACCTGCTGTGGTCTCCTCCACAGATCCAGCTGCCTTTCCCCCCGCCCTCTCTGCAACTCCTTTCCCCCCTTCAGCTCCATCTTCAAGTGTATGCGCCTCTGCTACCTCCTGCTCCTCTTCAACACCAGTGTCTTCCCCCTTAATGCCCATATCTTCACCCCCCACCACCTGCTTCTCCACTGCCTGCTCTGAAACCTCTGTCTCTGTGTCAGTTTCACCCTCCCCTGCTTCAGTCCCCAGTGCATCCTCTTCAACTGATTCTTGCACTGGTTCTTCATCTGCTTTCGCTTCACCCGCTCCTTCCACCTGACCCAGAGCTGCTCCTACCACTCTCTCCAACAGCTCCTTCAACACTTCTTCTGCCCCACGACCTTCAACCTGCTCTGAGGCCTCCTGCACTGCCTGCTGCACCTCCTTCAGGCTTGGAGGGGCCACTACTGGCACCGCTTCTGCAGGGGGCAACTCTGGTTCCTGGTGTAAGGTCTTGTTGTCTTGGAGGGTGACCACCGTGGAGGATTGGATGGATGTTGATAGACCTAGGGTTGAAATATCACACATTTATGGTGGATTGTAGCAGCTGTAAATGCCCAGCAAACATATATGGTTGGTGCTGCTATGTGTTACTGATGTTATTATGTGATACTGATGATGAAGTAATATTAACATTCAAGGAGCAGGACAACGTTTTGTTATTATGGCTTCTTTAATAATGATGCCCGTATGAAGTCATAATTACTGTATGAGTGACATTCAGTGTCCTTAACATTGGTTGAATGATTATATAATTAATGAATAATTAAGCCCTATTTTTCTGCTACTTATGTCATCCATTCCCTGAGGTAAAGTTTAGTTATACGTACATCACATCACATATGGTGACATAAAGAAAAAATACATCACAATGATAATAAAACCTATTTACATAATGCCACTATACCTTCAGATGTGCAGTGTTGTATTGACAAAACCAGCAGGAGTCCTTTCAAAAAGCAGTACTCCATGTTGTCAGGGAAAACATACAAAAATATATACTCCAAAATAATCCCAGTTTCTTGCAGGAAAACACTTGTTACCTCCTTTTGTTCCTTCAGTTTTGCTCAAATGTCAAGTGTGTGTGTGCGCAACACCACAAGACCTACACTGAGTGTGTAGACTCTTGATGGGTGGACAGTACATTGGGCCTGGGCAGGGTGGGTGATGTTAGCAGGTGACGCTGGAATATGGGAGGGTGAAAAAACGAACATCGCCATGTTAAATATTACCACCCTGAGTTGCCTTCTTACCACCAGGTGTCTCTCTGGGAGTTGGGAGTTGGGGGTTGGGGGGTGAAGTAGCACTTCATTGTGACATGCTTTTGAGATCCTTACAAGGACTGTGGTGAAGCTTTGGGCGGCATGTCACACACACAGTGAACTCTGCAGGAGCAATTATAGGTGGGCTGTGAGTTTGGGATGTGAGTGATGCTGCCATTAGGTCTTGACATAGAGTCAGTGAAAGTAGATGTGGACCACAGAACAGAGGTATTGTAGGGGAACGTTCATGATGATATCATAATACAGCTGACATACCTTCCTGAATGCCGATATTCTCTTGAGGAAGTGTTCGAGGCAGAATTTCTAATGGCTTCGGTGTGTGCATCAGCTTTTTTCATCAATCTCTTTCTCTGGCATTTTTGCCTCACTACACTATACAGTATGTCCATCTCACCAGCCTCACGTAGCTAAACTGCGCAGTGATGCGTCTGTAGGTTACCTAACAAAAACATCCATGTCGATCATGTTATACAACACAAAGAATGTTTAGGTTACATGTTTAACATGTTCCTGTTCACTCTCACGATGGCATGGTTAGTGTAGGAATACACGGAAATTGGAAGTAGGTGCTACATTAATTGGGCTCGATCTGTAAAGGTACAGTGCCAGCCACAGTGTATTGCTAGAGGCAATGGAAAATCCCCAGTTGTGTTTTTTGTGCAGCAGTTTATTTATATTCATATCCAGGTTAACATCTCTGAGACATCCCAAGCGTACACAACAAGCACTTGGACCGAAGTGTTTAAATTTCCTCTGTGAATAAAGCAAGGTATGAGAATGAGCATCTGTGTTCTCTCTCTGCTCACTAATATAAATACATTTTGGAAATGTGACATTTACGCTTATGTGCATGGAGAGAAGCATGCAGTTAGTGGGCAATTCTTTCAAATGCAGGACTGAAGAGAACAAACAGATTTGGGCCTGTATACTGTACAAACAGAGGAGGTAATGGTGCCAATCGTTGCTGGGAAGGCACAGATTTTTTCATGCTTGCTTTTTAGCTTTTTGGATGGCAGCAAAAGTTGTCAGTCAAGAGCTTTTTGATGCTAAAAGATTATGGTGACTTTTTCTCTCTTACCCTCATGAGAATGAAATTTGTGGCTCTTTGTGGCTCTTATTAGGGTGTCTCAACATGTATTGCATTGACCGTGAAATTTGGCACAAACATTCATGCATCATTCCCCTCAGGAAGAATTGCTGGCATATTGATTGTAAAACTAATTCCCACAGTAAGCTATATTTACTATTCCTAATTGAAAAATGTTAGTACACAAACACACACACTTATCCAAGATGGTGAAAATTATACCTTCCAAACATCTGCATTAGCTTGTTGTTGTTAGCATGTTGTTTAGCATTTGGCTCAAAACACTGCTGTCTCTCAGTTGTGTTCAGACTCATTTGACAGAAATGTTACTGTTAATCATAAGATTATGTTGGCAGTGAAACTTTTTTCTTCTTTTAAATCTGCATTGTTCTTAAATCTCTGAAGTCATTTTATGTTAAATCTTAATCCACTTAGCTTTACAGCTGCTTAATTCAACTGTCATGATAAATACTGATGATATAGTGATGTTAACATACATGCTTACATCAACTGTGGCAACTTAAATAGAGCGGTTTATTGAATTATACATGAATAGCTTTATTCATTAATGGCTGGGTCATTGGAGAATACTGAGGTCTAAGCGGTTGTATGAAGTGAATGATTAAATACTGCAGAAGTACTCACTTGAAAATTGCAATTTGCACCTTTTCCTCCCCGATAAAGTCATCAATTCTGCCCAGACATCTGTCTCTGATGTGTCTGCCGATCACTGCCCCCCTCCCTTCAGAGAAAAAATGACATGCCTTTGATAAATCATACATTTTGCCCTGTGATCTGCACAATAATAGTAGCCCTTCTGGGGAGCTTTGCTGTATCTTGCCTTTCAATGAAATCAGCTGATCTTGGCTAAAGGCTCCATTGATTCTTATGCCAAAAGCCCGTTGTGACAAAACTATAAACCTGTGTCATGGAACCAATGAGAGTCCTTGACCTGCCAGCTTATTATTTTGTCGGCTGCTCAGCAGGAACACCGACAGTCTGCTCCGACTATGAAACTAACTACGGAAATAACAGAGGCTTCTTTGCTGTCATGTTGCTATAGAACATGTCAGTGTTATCCTCTGTGGTCTTTGTGTTGCTTTTGAAGCCACGGGGGGTGCCGCACAATGATCTCTGCTTCAGTTCGATTTTCTTGACAATTCGGTGCCAAATCTGCACTTCTGCATATCAAGAGTCTCTGTTATCTGTCTCAAAACAAACCGTAGATAGAAACCGCGACTTGGGGGCTTCAGAGGGGAAACAAAAGATATCTTAATTATTTTTCCCCCATACTTTCTTGCATTCTTTTGAATTCTCTCTAACTTTGAATTCACTGATCTCTCTCTTTCTGTTATTCGTGACTGCAGGAGATTAGGTCTGAAAGGTTAATACAGTCACATGAGCTTCACATTGTGCTTTGTGCTACCAGGCAGTAGCACTTCATACTTGGCTTGTGACTGGGCTGGCGATGGGGATTATTACAAGACACACTGTATAGTTTCTACATACACTTACCGTACAGCCACTTCTTTAACACACTTGCATACCAGCATATTTACTCATACAGTCACACACAGACTCTGTCAAATCATAGTATTTTATGATGCCCTTTATGATTAAGGGCAAAGTTAAAAACAAAACCAAATGTTTCTGTCAGAGAAACCATTAGCTACTCCACGCTCTTTAAATTATGGATTTTCTCCTTAGCACATCAGTGTTACATCACCTTTATCACGTGTTATTTAATCAACCAAAGTGATCCTTGTGAAAGTGAAACTGGTGCATGGTCTATGTTTAGGGCTGGGAGGAGCAGCGTCCTGTGCACTGCTATGAGGCCATGAGAGTTGCTGTCTGTATTTCACATGTCAATGTTGGAATTTCAGATGTGCTCTCCATGAAAAGAGGGCGGTGGAGGTGAGTAATCCACACTAACCTCTACCCTGGCCCAACGTCTGGACTCCCCAACATGAGCTGCTCATCAGCACCAAAAATAGTCTGTGTGACACATCTAGTTGCTTTGCACACTTGTGTTAACATACTTAAACACACAGTTTAAGATTACTCATCGTTGGTTGAAAAAGTTTTCTTCTTTTTTTCTATCTTTAAAAAACTGAAATTACAAATATTATGAGGGTGACACATAGGGTTTGCCCGTGCCATATTATTAATATGCTGCATGTCTTTTGTTGTGTTGCAGTCTGATGTGAAACCACTTGGTAATTACTGAACGTTTTCTAATTTTGCTCTTTGCTCTCTCAGACTGTTTGTGTTAGAAACAGTTGTTTTATATTAGTGTCAAAGTTTTTCACCTAACACACCTCAAACCAGGGTTAGGGGCTAACCCTAACAGCAGCAACAGTAATTAGGCTCAGATATAGACATATCAACATGCACAGGAAAATAATCATTATGGCAGTTTTGACATTAGCCCCTGCAGGCAACCAATGAATGTTACACATTTTTATGTGTATCTGTTGTGTCTGAAGTCATTTAAAACTTAAAACCTGCAACCTGTAACCTCACATTGTAGCTGTGTTGTCTGTCCTAGTTTGGAGGTGGAAGGAGTGGTTCTTAAACAGATTGTCTGAACACACAAAAAGGATGTAGGGCCTAGGCAAAAGATACGTATAAGAAAAAACGTGGATTCTGGATAGAATTTGCCATCTGAGTTTATAATGGACATTCAAGGGTCAACCACACAAATGGCCACTTGAGTGTTCAAATAATGGAGCTATATTTATGATGGCAGCAGGGATTACCCCGAGGAGGTGCAGATGGGAAATCAGCAAGGGCTTGTTGAAGTTAAACCACTACTGTAGGAAACCCACTGAGGCTAAGAAACCCTGGAGGTTGAGGTCAGTGGCACAGGCCAGCAGGGGGGGCTATCAGCCTTAAATGGGCATTAATAATGTCAGCATGGCCATAATCCTCAATATGATTCACCACTCACTCGCACTCAGCAGTGGCTGTGTCAGGGTCTGAGGTCATCATTGCTAATAATTATGTAATATACTACCAGGCTGTGCCTCCTGAATGCAGTAAACATACTGAGTGTTTAAACATTGGAGAACAAAGCATGTTTTGTAGTCAAAGGAGAACTGTGTGTTTGATTGCTATAACAGAGAAACGTTTCAAATTATGAGACGTTCACGTTCTAAGACGTTCCATTTCATCTCTCTCTCTCTCTCTCTCTCTGCTCCTCTTGTCTCTTTCTCTCTCTCCTCTTCTGCTCTCTCTCTCTCTCTCTCTCTCTCTCTCTCTCTCTCTCTCTCTCTCTCTCTCTCTCTCTCTCTCTCTCTCTCTCTCCCTCTGTAGTTTCAGGAATTTTTCAAAAGGATGTTCCCCAAATATCTAGGACATCTTTTTGGGTCACCATTAAAATGATCCTCCAAACTTATAAAACATGCAGAGAAGTTACCTTTTTTTGCATATATGGAGATCTGAGCCTTCCTGCCGACACAAACAACAACAACATCAACCAGTATCAACAAGAGAAATAATGTATGCTCTCATTATTATTCCTATTTAGAGTTCTAATTTATTCGGCCTTAGTGAGGAACAGCAGTTTCAAAGGAAAAACCATGAAGAGTGGCTTGTTGATAAGGCACGGAAGTTAAGTCGAATTATTCAGTCTTCCCCTCTGTTTTTTCCCCTCTCATTTTCTCTCACACATGAGAACACAAACACTATACTATACATGCACACATCACTCAGCACCCCCACTTCAAGCAGTGACGATTTACAATTAATTAGAGAGAATCCATATTTCCTTGCTTGTTTATGCCTTTGCAAAGGCTCTGTGATCCGCTGCTCAAAGCAGAGCAGTGAAGACAGAAGCCCAAAACCTCCCCCGTCAGCTCCATATGCTTGGAACAGCCTTTATCACTGAACGACTGACAGCCGCATATGAACTGCCAAATAAAACATCCCAGTCCCTCCCCCTCATAAATGTACACCCAGCACCAGAATAGAGCTCCACTCATGGTTAAGTCATCACTCATTTTTGCTTTCATTTTCAGTTGTTGGCTTGTGTTGCTAAGATGGCATGATAATAATATGTACAATCTCTCAGAGAGTGATTTTTTTTTTTTTTTGTCCGTGTATTCTCTCATGTGAGCACTTATGGTGACAGAGATAGAAATAGCTAGAGAGGGAGCAGGTTTGTCCAACTTCTTTTAATCATTACTCTCATATGCTCCTACGATTGTCTGCCAACATACAACAGAGTTTCTTTCTTTTTTTCTGTGATGTTAAAAAAAAAAGAAAACAATACCTCCCTGCACATTCCTGCTTCTCCTTGTAAATGGAACACTTATATAAGGCACCATTGTGGATTACATAAATGTCTCAAAGTTATCAATATTTCATCCTCTGTGCGTTTGATGTGTTTGGTAATTGGATATTTATGTTGTGGGCTTCCTCTCTCAAAAACCCCCATTGCACTTTGCTATTTGTCTATGTGTGTGTATGTACAGTATATATAGTTGCATGGTGTATGTATGTGCTCATTCGTGTATACTGTTGTGTGTGTGTGTGTGTGTGTGTATGTGTGTCTGTGTGCATGCACACCTATACATGTGAATCGGCTTTTTGTGTGTGTGTGTGTGCGTGTGCGCATATGTGTGTGTGTGTGTGTGTGTGAATGCGTGTGTGATTCCATCACATTTGCTTTTGTACTTTTCTTGGGAAAAAAAAGACTTAATAGTGGATTCATTCAGAAAGAGAAATACAGAGTGTGTGTGGGTGTGAGTGGAGGGTGGGTGGGGTAGTTTGAACCCTTTGTAAAGCTAGACATTGAAAGTCAAGGAGGGCCCCCCACAGGAGAAAGTCAACACTGCTTGAGTGTGTTGTAGATGGAACAGTGCTGCTATTATTGCATTAATGTGTGCATATGGATTTTTTTTCTTCTTCTCACACTGGGATGGTCAAGTAGAGGAGAAAGCTGGGAGGTTTGTCTCGCTGTGGTGTCTCCCAGGGGCACACAGAGCTGGTGGTTCTTCTTTGAAGAAGACAGCGAGCAAGGAGAGGAGACTAGACGAGGAGGAGGAGCACTAGTATGGGACTCCTTAGTGGGAACTTGAGTCTAATAAATGTTTCACATTTCTGACAGTTAATGTGACAAAAGAACCGTCTGTGTCTAGAAAGTATCTGACAAACCATTCAAGGAGCGGTCTGGGTATCGTAGCGTGGCGACAGGCGACTGAGTGGATTATCACCGAGGCAAAGGGAGGAGGAGTGTACAACATACTTATGGATAGATGGAGCATGTGCACTGGTGGAGATGCAGTGGGGAGTACACAAGCAGCAGCTGACAGCTCTGGATATACTGCAGTTCCCCTTTGTGACCGAGCGAGGGAGCTGTTGGGTTTTAATTCAGTGATCCCAAAGGAGTAGAAGGAATAGCCTGCCAAGACATAAAAGAAGGAGAGGGAGAGAAAAAAACAACGGGATGGGAACACAGAGAGAGGAGGGAGGGTGGAAGAGTGAGGCAGAGAGGAGGAGGGAGGGAAAAGAAGGAGCCTGACTAGTACCTTCACAGTCCATTACATCACTGTTCTCTATGAGAATACTCCTCTCGGGCTTACGTCAGTGGGAAAGACTCCAATCACACTGTTGGTACAGGAGCAACACCTTCATCATGCTATAACACAAAAACAAACAGTCCTTCAACTCCTAACAGCTCCTAACACTGCAAACGATATGTGACATCTGCTAACTCACAGCACATGACATGTTTTACAGCTACAGCCACATTTACTGTAGGCATTTAAATGACTTATCGTTATGTGTGCTATTATTCATTTAAAGGCTTTTGGCAATTTTGGTGACATAACAAAACGTGAAGAAGGAAAGTGGTCTGAAAGGTTTCTGAACGCACCGCAGGCTATACGGTATACCTCAAAGGGGAACGTTCTGAGGCGGAGAGGACTTCAGGGATGGTAAACATCAGAGTAAATACAGCTCCTCGTGGCTTTGCTGGTGTTGGAGACAGCTTTACTGCTCATCAGACTAACTGTACCTCTGCCCTGCTGCTGATGTGCCTGCTTACCTGCCTGCTTCCTCAGCAGTTCAGCAGAAAGTTGTCTCAAAGTGCATGAGAGAAGGGGAGAGGGAGAGAAGGGGCAGCAGCAGAACATGTGAGGGAGCATGTGCAGGGGGTCTGCTGCTCTGCTGGCATGCACGGGCATTTGTTCGTATTCTGTGCCCAGGTCTGCTGGTACATGTATGCATGTGAATGTGGGGTTTGGGGGGAGTGTGGGTGTTAAAGCCCTGTGTGTGTGTGTGTGTGTGTGTATGTGTGTGTGTGTGTGAGGGCTAATGATCCCGAGCACTCCTCCTCTGCCATGTGAAGGCAGCTCAGTGCCTGGAGGTCCCAGATAACCTGTTTGTGTGATTTTTGCTGTGGCTGCGTATATTCCGGTCTTATCATCAATCATTAGACTTTCTCGCTAGCTCTTTGAATCAGGTTTACCCTGCTGCGAACACATTTAGTGTAACAGGATCTGTGTGGGTGTGTTGGTGGGTTTCAGTGTATGCATGTCCTGCTGTGAATGCAGATACAGCAACACTCAGCACTGGACGTCACAGCAGGCAGCACCTGAGAGATTGAAAAAGGGAAAAGTGTACATATGTGCGTCTGTGTGTGGTGGGAAAGTGCTGCTGTATGAAAAGGTGGAGAGCGGAGAAAGAAGGCAGGAGGAGGGAGTAAGTGTGCATTCACATCAGTGAGCACCAAACAGAGCTGTACAGCAATACCTGAGAGACACAGGGCGCATCGTCTCGCAGGCACACACGTGTGGGCACACACACACACAAAGTCGTAGACGCACACAACATCCAGGTGCAGGGGCTGGTGTCTGCTTGTGATGAAGCAGCTACTCTGAGGCAGAAATGGGTCAGAGAGCCTCAGGGCCTCTAGAGTCTGGAGGGCTGGCCTCTCTGTATCTCTGTCTCTCACTCACACACACACACACACACACACACACACACACACACACACACACACACACACACACACACACACACACACAACCTTCACATGCACACACAAAGACGGCATGCAACTACACAGAAAAGTAATACAGAATAGCTATCAATTAGGGATGGGCATTTCAAGCAAAAGCACTATTCGATAATCAGTGGGAACTAACTTTTCGAATAGGAGGGAACATTTACCTTTTTTCAGACAAGACAGATAGTCTCAAACTATTTGATTTTTTTAAAATTGAACTATTCGAATATTTGACAATCATTGGCATTGCCCATAATGCTATCTTGGAATACCAAAGAGAAATTTGTTTAGCCAAATACACAACAGCTATAGTGAAAGATCGCACAAAACATGTCAAACTGAACAAACATACAAAGAAATTAAAACAAAGTGTCCTCCCCCCATTTCCATGTGTCTTACAAGAATTTGATTAGATGCTAATGCATTGCACAAAGGTCAACTTTGAATTAAAGCATATAATTAGACCACTAAGTAAACTATAATTTCTGTCGAAGTGTGTGACTGGACAGAAAATAATCATATGCAATCAAGCTGTTGGACAAGCACGGACCAGTGCTGTCTGTGATGTACAGACCTCAGTTTATGAGAGCACGGACTGCATTGAATGCGCAAACAAAACAAACTAATGATACAAAACAAACAAACAAAAATTAACTGTGGGTTTGCATCTGAAAAATACAAATGTTGAGCACAGTCATTTAATTTAAGGAGGGAGGATAAAGTTTACAGAGGAGAACAATTTAGCAGAATAAAACACTGTGGTTATAAACCCTGCTATAAACCAAATTAACCTATATAAATATGAACCATATTCTATTAAATTTGCTTTAAGGGTGATGAAAATTGTGGAACACTAGGCTATTTTGATGGTGCTAATTGATTGCAGCAGCTTAAACCGAAAGAGTCACATCAGCAGGTCTAAATTTGGTTTAAAGTTTAAAGTTAGAACAGAACGTCCTCCACCCAAAGCATGTGGGTAGGTTCCATGAGAAATGTGTTCAAGTTACTATTGTTAAACCCAATAACTGTTCGTAAATGCGCATGGCCCCATGCAGGGTTAAGGTGAAAATGACCATGCAGAATTTCCTCCACTAAAGAAGCTTGTCCAGAAAGGTTTCTAACAGAGAGAGAATCCTGGTCGGCCAATGTCCTGTTGAAACATGCATAAAGTTTTTACTGACTGATTCATGCAGCTGGTTCCAGCATATAAGTCCAGATGTGAATTGGTCTGGCTTCATGTTTTCATCATTATTTTGCCTTCATTGGATAGGACGGTGTAGGTGTGACAGGAAACGGGGAGAGAGAATGAGAATGGGGGAACAGACACGCAGTAAATTATCGTCCCAGACTGTCAGGAGTCGAACCAGCGATCTCCTGCATACAGCCCATCTGGCTTTATTGAGGTGAAGAACCCTACAGTACAAGCTGCTGAACGACTTCAGGCTTTTGTTTTCTTTGATGTGTCAGTGACTCGATGGCATAGTAACATTAGTTAACTTGCTGTCACTGACCTATTAAGAATTTGGTGAGAAAATGTTGGTATTGCTAGCTGACTTTTTGCCATTTTGCCATATAGTATATTACTGTAATACATCATCATTTAATTTTTTGTTTTGTTTGTTTGCTCTCCTGAACACTGAAGTAACTTTTTAAGCCTTGTATCTTGTTATGTTTCTAATGACAGCTTCCACTGGGCTTTGTAACATCTACAGTATGACCGAGAGCATGAATGTGGAAGATTGGGGGGTTGTGGCCAAAGGGAGGCTGGAGATGTGGCAGACGAAGGATTTGTTTTGGCCCGGGAAGCCGGTGGACTACTTTTCATGTAATACCACCTGTGTTAGAGCACAGGGCACTGCACAGCTGATTTTTTTTTAAAATCCTGACAGAATCCTCTGATTTCCCCCCTTGTGATATAATCTTTTTTTCCCCTACAAAATATTTTCACTCAGTTCAAATATATCCTTAGCTGACTGACGGAAGTTGAGAAAAGGAGGGCTTAAAATCCTGCCAACAATTAAATACACAAGCAGATGTGACATCAGTTTGAATTCAGACAGTCTGTTATAGAATAATCCCTAAAATACTCTGGTGTGTTCAAGCAGTTTTTCTTTCACAACAATAAACCAAGTTATTTTATTAATTAGATCTGCAAGTCGACAAAAAATATAAACATTTTCTGAGATTGTGTTTAAAGGTGAACCTTTGTACCACGTTGTGTCCCACTGGCAGAAAAATTAGTCAGCACCCATTAAATCATGGTTTTAATGTGGTGTCTGCTCGCCAGACACACAAACAAACTGACACAAACACACATAAGCTGCGTCTCACTCTCTCTTCAGCTCCTCTCGTCTGTATCTGGAAGTGGAATTAACAGTTATGGCCGAGGTATGGGAACGAGGCTTACCTTCGAGTGGAAGCCTAGTCCTCAGTCCCTCAGCAGTAGAGAGGGAGATTAGCCAAGTACATAAACACACTGGGATTACTCTCCACCAAGGATTAATGGATGCATGGATACACTGTTTGGTTATGTTCCTACAGCATGTATATTTATGAATTAATGTGCATTTTAGAGCCAGGGCCTTCTTCCTGCGTGTTCATGCATCTCAAAGATTATTAGAGAGTTGGGACACTTTGAGCCTTTCAAACTCAGTGATAGGGGGGATGATGAGTCAGCAAATCTGAAATCGACACATGACAAACTGTTGAGATCCACCTCCTCCATTTCAAATTTGAATCATGCTGTGTTTACTTACAAGTTGCACCGGTGTCAGTCGGTTGGTGGCTATTTATTTGTCAGGATCAATATTGGTGTTTTTTTTTTATTCTGTTTACTTGGAGGTTCTGCCCAGTCAGTGAGTCGGTAGCTATTTGTTTGTCCAGAATCAATATTTATGTTACATCCTCACCTGCTAAGCAAAGCAGCTGCCATTGCAGAGAAAAGACCTTATGTAACTCAGTATGGAGCCCGCCAAAACGAACAGATGAGCTACTGTAGACAAAGGACATGTTTGTGTGTGTTTGTATATGCTTGTCCTGGGCTTGAATGCATATAGCCAAGGTTTTGCCTTAATTTTTTTTTGCAGTAGCCAAATCAGGGAAGTGCAGTGATTCGTTGTGCTTCATTTGAAGTACAACTCGGAAATGTAATTGGTCTCCTGACATATGCAATTGCGCACACACTCACTCGCTCGCTCACTCACATGCTTGCTCACTCATTCCCTGTTTTCCATGCCTTTGAACCCATCAGAATGCATTAGCCAGAGAACAAAGACTGTGTACTTTGGATGATGTTGATTAGTCAATTACACAACAGGGAGTATGATAAGAAAACTCTGGTGGATCTCATGAATATAATACCTCATTATGTCCTCTTCTTGATTTCGAGAGGGTTCCCCCTTAGTTTTGACAGATCATAAACAAAATACATCCTGTGTGGGACAGTAAGTGTCATAGAGCAGGTTGACAGTCGTCGTGTATGTAGCGCATCGCAAGTAAGGAAATCTTCCGCTGTTGTTTTGAAACATATTTGGAAAACTTATCATTTATGAAGAATTAATGTCCTTCAGCTTAAAATGTCATGAGCGCTGATGGGTAACGTTTAATCTTAACAAGGTTTCACCCAATTACACAGCAGTGTAACTGATTATGTACTGAAATTTCTTCTGATAATAGAAGAAAAAAGGAAATAGTTTTTCTTTTTGGATGGGTGATTCAGACAAAGAAACCCCAATAAAATTGTATAATGCAGTACAATATGAGCTCATCTCTCCTTTAAATCTGTTTTTGGTCCCTGGATACATATGTCTTGACTATCTGTCAAATATTAGGTCAGGCGTTTCAGAGGAGATTTCTTGTTCGTTATTCTCTAGCTTACTGAGAGAGACATGAAGGAGCATCTTCTCCTGCGTCAGGTTTCAAAGCCGTGTTACAGCTACGCACTGGAAACAAAGCATATGTTTTCATCTCGACTTTTAAGAGAACCTACTTGCTATTTATATCCCGTCACCAGCAGAAGAGAGATGACAGCTCTCTTCTTCCTCTTCTTCTTCTTCTTCTTCTTACTTGTGCTTTCTCTCTCTCTAAAAAGCAATCAGTTACTTTCTCTCCTCCCTAAAGCATTAACAGTTATGTAGCATTGGCACCTGTGTGTGTTGTGTGTTTTGTATGTCTGTGTGTGACTAGTGTCCCTGATGCCTCACCTCCATACAAAAAGTAAAAAAAGTCAGCTGTCAACCATTGGATGACAATTCCAGCAAATCAAAGGCACATCACACCGGTAACTTTGTGAAATACACAAATACATACTTGACATTACAATTTAAATAAAGTAGCATTTAGATAATATTCTTTCAACAAAATTAGTGCTTACTGAGATGCTGGGTGTGAAGATGAAAGTGGTAATTCTGCTTGTTATGCTGGGGAGGGTGGGAAAACACAGAGACACAAAGGAGCAAACAAGGAAGTGAGCAAAAAGGAGAGAAATATAGCGTCTGACAGGTGGCACACTTTCTCTGTACCGTTCCCCCCCAGAAACTGACAATAAGACACCTCGCAAATGATGTAAGATAGAAGAAAACAATTGAACATTGTTCATGCCTGTTGTTTGCTCTCAACTGATCAGCGTGATGCCCTCCAATGTTTAGTTTCATTAGAAGTTAACTGAAGAAATGCTGTCGGCCAAAAACGGTAACACTGCTTCTTCTCAGATTTACTTTTTGTCTGTAAAGGAAACTATGGTTTAAAATTTTAAGTTGACAAAACAAAACAGACTTTTCACATTAAAATAAATATAGGTAAAGGATAAGTGAAAACTTAATTCTCTAAAATATGATGTTGATTTTTGATGATGGGTTAATTGAAAACATGGCTGGATATTTTTGTCACTAATTTCCCCAATGCTATGATGATCATGACGGTTGATCAAAATTCAATAGACTCAAATGCAAAAATCCAAAATGGAAGAATACCAGCTCTGAGTTCACAGTATTATGCTAACGGTTACAACGATTAATAGTGATTTTCCGGCCATTGAGTGTTACACATCCTCATCTAATGGGATTCATCTAATTACACTGTTTTCTGCTTGTTGTCTTGCCTCTGGGATCCCTGGCTGTTGGGATCTCTCGCTCTATCTTGCCTCCAGGAGCTCTGTAAATCTAAAGATCACAGAACCTGAGGAACATTTTAATGGCTGCTGAAATGAGCATTTCTTCAGGCAACAGCTCAACTTTCTCCCACTCAGAAACTTTCCTGGAGCGTTACATGCGACCCACGAAGTACTTCTTCGCTGTTGCCTACTCTCTTTGCTTCATGCGGGGGTCCTCCCACCTCCCACCGCTGCCTACATCCTGTGGCTGATAGTAAGTGGAGCAGAGATGGGAGTTCTTCTCATTCAAACTGCTTCGCCGACCGTCTTCAGTTTAAGTGCCTACAGGATTTTATACTGTGCATCAACCCACAACATGCCGGTCTTTTACTATACTGACTTGTATCAGAGTTCACTGTTCAGGTTAATGTTTTCTGAGCTTGTTGGTTAAGAACATTTCAGAGCTATACAGACATGTCATCACATCCATAGTTTTACACTAGACATATTTTCTCTCAGTGGAAATATTGGTGTTTTACAGTATTCATCAACACCATATGCAGTAGACTGTTTAAAGATAACTACATGGTGTCCAACCATAGTTATAAAATTCCCCTCTTGCAGTAAAAAAAAGAAAACCAAACAAAATCTCTGACGAAGTATCTAAAAACGCCTGTTTTAGCCTCAAGGCTCTAAGGGGGTGGGCCATTGTGTGTTTGACAGCTCAGTTGGCAGGGATAGAGAGCCACAATGTACACACACATGGTCTGATAACTTTACTGTGGATGCCAAGACAAACACTGTAGTGTTAGCACTGCTGCCAAAGAAAAACACCCTCATGATCCTCATCATCTAAACTGACCAGTCTTGACATCTCCAGGTATATTTTTAAGATGTTTATACAGCTGACAGACCTGACCTGCGATATAATGCTAATGAGTGCCACTTTCCAGGTGTACAAGCCTTTTGAAATAAGTAGCATTAAATAAATATGACACATGCTCTACTTTTTGCTGCAACAAGACACAAACATGCCAAGATTCGTCACTTCCACATTAAATAAATTAACCAAGCAAAACAATAGACATTCATAAAATGACAGATGATCCTCTGCCATCTCTAGCTTTTTGGTTGCTGCCACAACTCTGAAGTTTCCTTAAAGAACTGTGTTTTTGCTCGTTGGGTAGCTGCTCAGTCACTAACTAGATGGCCTATACATACTGTAGGAGGTCCATACCCACTGAGGTGTTCAGAGGCTGTGGTCCTGTCAAATATATCCTGTCATTGGTCTTCCATATAAGCTGCTTATTACGACCCACAGTTGCATTTCATAAGGAGGAGGGTTGGGGTGGGTGGATGCAATGACAACAAACAGGGTTCTCACCTGGTAGACCGCTGCTTGTTTCTTATGTGAAACTAACAGTCTCGGTTGTTCCTTTTTATCGACAACAGTTCCACAACCTTGACCCTACTGTATGTTTATTTTTGCTACCATGACAACAAAGCTTCTCCAACCTCAAGAAAATACTTATTTTATCCCAAACCACACTCTTTTCCTTAAAGGGATAGTTAAACATTTTGGCAAATCCACCTATTGCCATAATCCCTGTAGTCATAGGAGTAGGTTCATTAGCTTTAATTTTCAGTGCATGTTGTTTTGAGACCCGCCGGGCAGAGATACGAGCTACTCAGCAAACACAATTGAGGTAACGGTATGGTCCCCTGTCCCTCATCAAACTCATCAAATACATAGTCCAACAACTCCAAAACGCTATGACTATGGGGATTATGGCAATAGGCGAATTTGCCAAAATGTTGAACTATCCTTTGAACGTAACTTTGAAGTTTTTGTCCCAGAGCTTCACAACCTTAACCAAAACATCCAGTCTTGCAAATCACTGTCCACTTTAACATTATTAGACATGTTGGTGGCAGTATTTGGTTAAGGTTTCTATTCACAGGACTTAATATGTCTTTGCAACTCATAATTGCTACACATGATGGCGACTTCCAGTATAAGTCCATCCAACCTTGTCCCGAGCAGTGATCTAATCATCAGTAATAATGAAAACACCTGTGTGGGGTGGGGCCTGTGGGATAACTGAAAGCACCGGCCACCACAGGCCTGAGTCTCCAGAGGAAATGTTACCACTGAGACTCAATAGACCAGGGGTTTTCAAAGTGTGAGAGAGTGAGCCCCCCTTAATGAAAAATAAACAGCTGTGCGTGTCATCAGTCGAGCATATCGCAGCCTGTGTGTTACAACAAGATCGTGTTTTATCATATCGCAGTATAATTGCAAATTATAGACTACTGCAAAAACATTAATCATTTAGCCCTATGTGCAAGTGACATGTAACTCATCTTTTGTTTGAATGTTTTCAGTTTTTCTTTTTTTCTTTTTCTCATGTCGCGCCTCCCCTCAAACTCTCTGGCGCCCCCCAAGGGAGGCGCGCCTCACACTTTGAAAACCCCTGCAATAGACCATTCTTATTGCAGATGGTGTGTTGTGGAGTCTGAGAGCCCTGGAAGTGGAAAACCTGGGAGATAGTCATTAGCAGTGTTTTTAATCACACCTTTGTTTTACCTACTATTTAATGTCAATGTGTCCATTGAAAAGGGCGACAAAGGTCCATTGTGTTTCCAATACACCCTGTAATTGTCTGTACTGATGGGTGGTTGTGTGGCTCTGCACACATTGGAAAATTTTGGCGTACATAAACTGTCAATCATTATTGGACACATTAGCATGTTCCCTGGTGTTCCATTTATAAACAGTTCAGACCAAAACAATTGTGTTACATTGTCATTCTTTTGCTTTTATTGTGGATGTACAATGAAATGGTTGAATCGTGATTTTAAATACTTAATCGGGTTTACACGGGAGAAGTCATTTTCAGCAACCTTTTGCTCACCTGACACACCATTACATCTCAGGTTTGAAGGTAGTTAGGTATATGAAACTCAAAAAATATAACATAAGCCTATAGTTGTTTAATGTGATGTATCTTTACTTAAATTATTTGATATATATCAAGCAACTTCTAATTTTCTTTGATTTCTCTGCGTATTGTTTGTGTTTTGTTTCCCCAAGATTTTTGGGGCATTATCGCTTGTTATGTTCTACAATAATGTTGACTACTAGCCAGATAGTGATGACAAGCAAAGTCACAGCTGCATTTTAACTAAAGTTATCATGCCCTCTGTAGCTGGTCACCAAAAGTCATGAAATGTATGCAGGCATCGAGTTACTTCCACATTTGCGGAGAAGAAAAACCAGTCAGGTTCAAATCAAGATAGAGTCCTGTAGCTATTTACGTAATCTGGATTAAACCAGATTAGCATTTGCGCCTTGGTCAAACTAGGAAAAGAATTCATCCTTGGATTTATCTGCAGTGATCAGCTACACAATACTGACGGAACCGGTAAAATCTTCATAGATGTTTGGATGGTCCTCCCGCCAATTTGACCTGTTAGTCCCCCATGTCCACGCCGTCACTGCTCGTATCCCTCTCTAGCCGTTTTCCCACTAAAATTAGCGGGTCGACGCAGGTTTTTTAAACGCGGGTCGACCCGCTAACAATCGGCATTTGGCCCCTTTCCCATTGACCAAAATGAGCCGAGTCTGCCCCCCCACTGGGGGATCAGACAGAGCATAAACCAGTTGCCCCGCTCTCATCCGCGGTGCCAAGAGACAAGAGACACACACAGTCATGTCACACACAGTCATGCCACAGCCGCCCGCCGCGGAGTGTCCGTCCGCCGAGGCAGACTCTCTGGCTGGCTGACCTGGAGCACCAGGACCGCGGAGGACAGCGAGTCTGCTGCGGCCGGATGACGGATGTCCGCGGCACAACACGTCAGTTAAACAGACTGTCGCTTCTTTTTTTCTCCATCGTTTTTGGTCAGTGTTGTTTGATCTTTTGATCCCAGTCTCGGATGAGAGCAGAGCGGAGCAGAGCTTTGTTTTGGTACGTGATATGAGACGCGACCGGTGCGATGACGTGGCGTCACGTAACGCTCAGCGTCATCACGTAAATTAGCGGGTTGACGCGGGTCTGGCGTTCCCACTGCAAGCTGATCGGAGCCGAGCCGATTAAAGGTGATTTTAACCCGCGTAGCTTGCCAAGTCGTTTGACCCGCGTCGACGCGGGTTGACGCGGCTCGGTGCGCCTTTCCCACTGCCACCAAAAGCCGATTGTTAGCGGGTTTAAACGGGTTTTTTGACCAGTGGGAAAGGGGTATCTGTGTGGAAATTCTGGAAGCTGAGGACTGCACTGTGCCATTACACCTGTGTGGTTCCTGTGTTTTAGAGCATAAAAGAATAATGGTAGGGAAGGCCAAAGGTTTAACAGGGACAGACTAACGTACACATTGCTAAACTGACTGGATGCCAAAAAAAGAACTTTTAAACCCAGACTTCAGCACACATGTGAGGGTGTAACTATGGTCCAAAGTGAGGATGCCATTACTCCACTGCATCTATTGTTTTTATCTTTTACATAATGTTTTCAATTTTATATTTTGACCAGATTAAGGATTTTTGTTGTTGGGTGTGTTCATCATAAGTTTTAAGAGAACCAAACTGCTCCTTTTGTTTTAGCTGCATAGATATATGGATTATTTTTTTTCTTACTTCAGTATTTTTACTGGATTTAATGCCTGCGTCTATTTGTTTAGGAGAGAAGAAGACCTGTAGATAATTCAGATCCTGGTAAAAAAAAATCTCCTGAATGTCTGGATCATGAGTTATCAGAGAAATGAGCTGAGCAAACGTTAGCAGCAGCACAGCCCACACCCCCTCGGCCAGCAGCCCCTCTGGGACAGTGTTTAATGTAAAACTGTTTCATTCTGTGTTTATCATCTTGAATCATCAGGTCAGTTTATTTGATGAGGAGCAGACCTCTTTGGATGATTCGGCTCCCTGTAAAGACCTCTTGAACGATGCAATTAAAGCAATGCATTTGACAACCACTGATGACATCACCAAACTTTGTCTTCTGATATTGTTCAGAGAGATCTGTAGCAGCAGAACATTACATATTGTGCATTTTAATGAGTAGTAGTCTTTAAATCAAGTGTAACTCATCTTAGCCATTAATCATAGGTGGTATCTGAAGAAAAAGAATAATGTAGGTGTAAACCATCCTGACAAGATAATTATGAAAACAGTGAAACTTGCTACCCACAAGAGAGAAGCTTTGTTATTCTTCCCACTCAGCATGTGTGTCTTAACTTCTTTCCCCATCTTGTTTCATCTCAGCTACACAAAACACTCTGTCAGCAAATGCTGCACAGGGATGTACTCTTTAATTCCTTATATTTAGGTGTATCCATCACCATTGTTTCAAAGAATCTTGTTGGCATATATGAATGTAATGTGTATGTTTTCATTCTACAACATTTAATCCATTCTGAGCCAGCTGGTTGATTGATTATGAAAATCCCCCTTTATAAATTCAATATCTAGTTTTCATAATGACCACAGCAAAACACTATTGTGAACTTGTATACTTTGAAAGTGCTGCTGGGTATGTGAACAAACCAATCTTATGTTAAAGAAATTATTATCAACTGTTGCTGGAAATGTTAATAAAAAGCATATTTCTCACAAGCATATTAGCTCTTATATTGTCTTTTCCCATTGTAGTGCAATGAAATGATAGTTTTAGTGCTTTTACTTTGCTTTTGGCAATCTTAGACCATTTATCTAGTTGAGGATTTAATGGCAGCTGTTCAGCGGCACTAGTCAAAAGTGCCCATCTGTGTAAGGCATATTCATAGTATAAACGGGAAACCGCACTGAAATTCAGTAATAGAACCTGCGGTTTGTTGTGTATATGTGCCCTTGTAAGAATGACAGTATCCAAGAAGTGTTTTCGCAAACAGGGGCAAAGTGCAAGCACTTTTGTAATGTAATAAAGTTCCAAACATTAAGACGAGCAGCTGTCAAAAAATGAAAATAAAAACATATTTGTTGTCATTTGAACTGCTCAAGCCAGTAAATTTGTTTGACATGATAGATTAGTTTTTGTTTCCAGCTTTGAAACAATATTTCTACACACAGATAATGACTGGACAGTTCCAGGTCACTGAAATAGCACACTGTGAGAAATGATAAATGAGTGTGAAATGTAAAACTTAATAACAGATGTGGAGTTCCCACTCAAGTTTTGTCATGTTCCATTGTTTCAGTTTCTTTATTTTCTCTTTTCTTTAACACTGTTTCAGATAATAAACCAAGGCCTTCCAACTTGTGTATGTAATTGTAACTCTGGCTGACTGTTCTCTGGGTTTGCTTTTAGACCACCGAAGACGTGTAGATTTTGTGGTACAGTGTGCAGATTTACAACACTCAAATACACCTTGGGTGTAGATAAATGTCAAAACAAAGTAGCTTACAGTATGCAGTTATATTACAGCATTTAGTAATGATTGACACTGCTGATAGGCATGACATCATTAAATACACACGAGCTGTTGTGGTGGTAGAAAGGATGAATATCTTCTCATTCATGTTGCAATGGGATGATAAAGTAACAGCATCAACAAACCCCCCAAAACAACACACAACAACACAGTGTCAAAGGATGAAATGGTGTGAAGTTTTTATATTGTTGCAAAATCCATAAAGTGACCAAGTGTGGTTGACACCAGCATTGGCGCCAGCATTTTTCCATTGTTGTGTTTACAAGACAAGAGGTTAGGGTTATTTTAGGGTTATTATGTCTTTTGTCATAGGATTGTAAAACGTTTGGAAGAAGTCAGCTTCTTATACCTTGGTTTCTTTTAGCTATGACCAAAATCTAAAAACCAGTTTCATTGTTCGTGCATTCTAAAGAATTTTCTTACCAGACAAAGATGCAAATAATCCCTCATGCGAAGAAACTGCACCCATAGTCCACCAAAAGTGGAGAGATCAGATATATTATTGGCTTTTCACACATTAGTCATACGGTCATTCATCATTTCACAGTAAATGATACAATTGTCTAGCAAAATGATTACCAGCATAGAAGCAGATCACAATGATTTACGTGTCATTCTACTAATTACTAGCTTCAACAACAGACACAGTTGCAGACGTAGTTTATTGTTGTTGCGTATACAATTGTCTGGCATCAAGGCTCTACTCAAAGAGCCATTGTTGCCCAACGTGAAAACAGTGCCTTACCAACTGTTGAGACCAAGAATGATCTTTATGTGGAATGTATATTTTAATCACAAAGATCATTAATCTAGATCATTAGTTTGTGCACCACAGGCAATCAAAACAGGGCTTCTCTCTTTGCCCCTCCCACATGGCTATGATACACTGACTGTCGCATCAATCAGAAACTTCTATTTGTAGCCTTTAATTAAGCATGTTTCCATAATAGTAATTCCAGCAAGCTGGGTGCAATCAGTATTTTTTGTACTACCAGCCTGATCATATCTAAAATAGTTCATATTCCATACAAATTGTATTAAAATGTTCCTCTCCATTACGGTAATAAGCGTAATCTGTTGTTAAGCCCTTCTTGTCATCTTCAGTATCATTAGTTTTTCTCATACACTGTTCCATATGTGTACAATGGCGATGTTGTTCCAGGAGCTTTAAAACATTTCTGCTCAGGCATCGAGGACAGAGGAATGATTAACAATAGTTTCATCAATTTCATTATTTCAATAACCCTTGTAGCACTGATTAATTACATTCCTTAAATTGTGATCACTCATTCTCACACTTATGAGGGTATTAATCTCATGAGATTTAGCCCCTGCATTTGTTATTACCGTGTGCTTTTCCACCTTCTCCTCTACCTCAAAAAGGCTGTAAAACGGCCCTCTATCACTGAGATCAGTGAGGCCTGAAAGGAGAAAGTTATCTTATTCAAAGTCTCAAAGGTTTTCTTCATCCATTAAGCCAAACAAGTGGGTGCTTGGTAAATGTTAGAGAATGTTGTGCTGCTTGTCTAAAGTTTTGTTTCCTGGGCACACATTTTTGCATTAACTTTTACGTAAATGTCAAGTATGCAAATATGAATCCATATGCCATGACTGCTCTGTTCTGGAAGGTTAAAAAAACAATGCCTTGGTTTTCTTGTGATAGACCAAGGAGTCATAAGTTGATTTTAATGCAAATCTATTTCGGAGAACTCTCCTTTTCATGGATATGTCTCTTCAGTCTTAAGGTTATATGCACTGGTTGTTGATACTATATTATGGAGTGATTATCAATACATCTGTGTAAATTACACACTTTTCTTATTATGGATTCTGCCTTACTCATATTGATAGCTATTTTTTGACAGGCATCCCAATTGATGATATAATAGATGCAACATTTCTGTTGATTGTTTGATATGTAAGAATATGAGGTAATTGTATGATTAGAAGCAGACAGTTGTGACTACATACAGTGTTGGGGTGTGTCTGTTATAGTTAAAACTCATTCCAATCCAACAGTTTTTTTTTTTTTTTTTCAAACTTTTTAGGAAATCAAAGACAACTGTTGTTGACGTGATGTCAGAACAGACACACAGCCTTACTATTGTGTAGGAAAATCTTGGGATTAATAGACACAATAGTAAGGCTGTGTGTTCTGACATCACGTCAACAACAGTTCGTCTATGATTTCCTAAAAAGTTTGAAAAAAACAAAAAAAACTGTTGGATTGAAATGAGTTTTTTTTTTTTTTTTATTTTTTTATTAAAGCAGTAGTAAGCGATCCGGTCGTTTTGGCTAATGCTGCATTCCAGGCAGGCTTTTGAAACCGTAATTACAGCTTCAAGTCACGACTTACGACTTTGTAGCGTTCCAGGCAACCCACTCGTGTTTTTCCGACCTGTTTTACCTGTGAAAGTCACTATAACGGCCACTCGTAACTTCCGACCCGTGAACTCGTACCAGATCGAACTGGTACGACTTCACAGGTCGGAAATACACGAGTTACGGGCTGCCTTGAACGCACCATAACGTCTTGTCAGCCGATGGAGTTAGCAGCCCCCGCCCTCGTCATGGATCTATTGGTCCTCGTCCCTACGTCACCACATTCACGCGCATCCCTTGGCTGCACACACAGCCCTTCATGCTGTTCTCTCTCCTCATTGGATAAAACTTGTAGGATACGAGAAAAGTTTTCTCCTCGGCTCAGAGCAGAGCAGAGTGACTGACAGACCCGTGTTTCAGTCCAAACACACAAAGTGATTGCTGTCGGAAGATATAACTATTTAAGACTTATATTAACTCATTGAGTGCCAACCACGTAATTTCTCGTTTTTCGTTCCCATGCGTTGAGTGCCAAAAACGAGATTTTACGTTTTTTGCTTTTTTTTTAAATTATGAAAATAGACACTTTAACTCATTGAGTGCCGCGCTCCTTTCCAAAGTTTTAGTCAAGTGAACCGGCAATTTAGACGATTTTTGACGATTTTTGTAGAGCCACAGTGTATTCTATATTATTGCCACCAACACATACTGTGGCTCAATTGAAAGGTTTAACTTAATGCTTCAAGTGGCCACAAACCGTTTGTTTCTACGTGCCTCCGTTCCTGAGAAAAGTCAAGCTAAACATGGCTGGGTTTCACCAAAATCCCTCCTTTTTTTCTAGAAAAGGAGATAGAGCGTCTTTTATGAAAGGTGCGCTGTTTGTGCCTGTCGCTCTTCTCACACTCGCATTTCTGGATCAAAGGGCTCGTATAAGATAAATATATACAACAATTGTTGTTCTATTCACAAAACCACCATCGGGGGCGGGGGGGGCGCCACTAAACAACAATAACACAGACGCACCGTGCCGTGTCACAGCTTCTCGCCGTGGAACGTGAGGGTCAGTCGGCCACCGCGGCTCGGGAAGACCGGTCCCGCCGGTGGTCGCGGTCCTTCTGTGGTACGGGTCGGTGATGCCGGTCTGCTTTGGCCCAGAGACCATCAGATTTTACCGCGGGAGGACTTTGGGGAGGACACGGTGTTGCTCGAGATGAAGACCGGGCGGACTGTCGGCTGAGAGCTTCCTGTTTCTGCTCCGAGCAGCTCGAGCAGCTGGAGCAGCAGCGCAGGTGAGAGCAGAGCAGCTGCGCTGCATCTGCATGCAGAACTCGTTTGCAGAAGCCGAGTTATGATAAAAACTTCCAGATCATGAGCTGTCATGTGACTTTGATCGTCATCTATTTCAGTTCTCCTCGTCGTAGAGTCCCCAAATTTACATATAATGTGTATTAAAGTGTCTATTTTCATAATTTAAAAAAAGAGCAAAAAACGTAAAATTAAGTTTTTGGCACTCAACGCATGGGAACGAAAAACGAGAAATTACGTGGTTGGCACTCAATGAGTTAATACACATTATATGTAAATTTGGGGACTCTACAACGAGCAGAACTGAAATAGATGACGATCAAAGTCTCATGACAGCTCATGATCTGGAAGTTTTTATCATAACTCAGCTTTTTCAAACGGAGTTCTGCATGTGGATGCAGCGCAGCTGCTCTGCTCTCACCCGCGAGGCTCCAGCAGCTCGGAGCTGAAACAGGAAGCGCTCAGCCGACAGTCCCGCCCGGTCTTCATCTGGAGCAACACCGTGTCCTCCCCAAAGTCCTCCCGCGGTAATATCTGATGGTCTCTGGGCCAAAGCAGACCGCCGGCACCGACCCGTACCACAGAAGGACGGCGACCACCGGTGGGACCGGTGTTCCCAAGCCGCTGTGGCCGACAGACCCTCACGTTCCGCGGCGAGAGGCTGTGACACGGCACGGTGCGTCTGTGTTATTGTTGTTTAGTGGCGCCCCCGATGGTGGTTTTGTGAATAGAACAACAATTGTTGTATATATTTATCTTACACGAGCCCTTTGATCCAGAAATGCGAGTGTCAGAAGTAGGGGTTGCACAGACTAGTCGACTAATCGACTAGTCGACTTTACTGCTCCACAATGACGTTTTGAGCTTGACGTCGACTAGTCGCTGATCATGTGACAGTACAAAAGTAGCGCCTTGAAACAACAGCTGTGTGTCGTTTTCCTCCCTAATTGTTTAACAGACAGTAGCTACAGTATTATCTTTTGCACTTGTATAGGAGTGTGTTAGAAAAAAACAAACTGATTTACAGCTTGTTGTTTATAAAGCTGCTGTTCTGTGGACTAATTTCTGTGCGTGAGCCGTCAGTCAGTGAATACAGATTGTTGCAAAGCATTTCCCTCCTCCTGTGATTTTAATTATGATGGGAAAAATATGAATGACGTCATCAGCGACTAGTCGACATCGACTGGACTTTCATAACATTAGAGTCGACTTTAAAAAATCTGAAGTCATGCAACCCCTAGTCAGAAGAGCGACAGGCACAAACAGAGCACCTTTCATAAAAGACGCTCTATCTCCTTTTCTAGAAAAAAAGCAGAGATTTTGGTGAAACCCAGCCATGTTTAGCTTGACTTTTCTCAGGAACAGAGGCACGTAGAAACAAACGGTTTGTGGCCATTTGAAGCATAAAGTTTCACCTTTCAAATGAGCTACAGTATGTGTTGGTGGCAATAATATAGAATACACTATGGCTCTACATAAAAAGTCAAAAATGGTCTAAATTGCCGGTACACTTGACTAAAACTTTGGAAAGGAGCGCGGCACTCAATGAGTTAACACAAAAATATTGCTTACTTCTGCTTTAAAGAAACAACGAGGAGTTTCTATTTGGTTATAAAAAGGTCTCACGTTAATGTGGATGAATCTACGCTACCCACACTTGTTAATGGCTCCATTTTCGATAAATACTGTATATCGTTTTGTCTCTATCGTTATTTTGTTATTTTAATTAATGGTGGAAATGCTGGGCGAGCCGACCAGCATTTCCTTACTTTCGGTTTCGCGGACGCTCATGAGAATAACGCCGCCGTATTGCCGTTTATGGTCGGGACTACGACGGTAACTGAACCTCTTTGAACTTCTGACTTTAATTCTTGATGAATGAAAACATGAGTCCGTCTTGCGCCGGTCGAATAATTCTACGGTGCGCACGCGGAGGCTCATAAATGTAATGTGAAAACGCTTTGCTTTTCCAAAACTCCTCGTTGTCCCTTTAAGATGCCACCCGTAACCTTCACCTGTCACTTGTTAACTTACTACACCTGGGGTGGCTCTTCATGATTTTATGTTTTATGACACCATCTCTTTTTTTATATGGATGGGCAAACTGATGGTTAACAGTAGTAGAACTACTGTAGCAGCATTCACAACGCTTAAACTTAGTGAGGAAAAACAAAAACTGGGGTTAATCCATCTTTGATTGCCTAATATTTATTTTACAGATTAATCCTTGTAACAGCTGAGAAGCTTTTGTGCCTTAGTAACCTTTGGAGAAATTATTCCATGATCAAAGTGAGATTTCAGTACATGCTGTCAATGACTGTGACGTCAGTGGGGCTTGGAAGGGAGGAAAGGTCTCACCCTATCAAAAGCTGAAAGAGGAGCACTTTAGAGCTGGCTGCTATTTACTATACCTTTCAGCACTTGTCTGCTTAGAGTGATTTATATTCTGCCAATACCTATGAGAGAAATGTGGGAAGACAAGTACAGTACATGTACAGTAGTGAGTGTGTCCACTTACTGTATGTCCCGCTTTAAAGAGAATGTCAGAAAACAAAGATGTCTGATTAATTTACTTTGAATGTGATATATTTTCAATCAACTGCAAAATACATAATTGTCTTGTGCATGTCAGCCTGAGCTGGGGCCAGTGACCATATAGCCACAGAGAGATCAGTCATGTCATAGGTAAAGGCCTATGCACCTAACTATTTGCATGCCAATATTTGGACAAAGGCTGCTGGTCTCTTTGTGTATTTGGAATTACACATAATTTTCCACACTTGAGAGTCTTATAGCCAATTGTCAAAGGAGGAAGATACAATTAAAGTTTATTTAAATTAAAGTGCAAATTAATAATTCACAATCATACCAATGATGAAAAAAACAAATTAACACACAAGCAAGTCATGTTTCTTTCCATAGACTACCAGAATGAATAGCTACTCCTTGACAAACTCTTATAAACACCAAATCTAGTCCTACTGCTCCCAACATCTGTATCCTGCAGCTAATAATAGCAAGGCACTAGAACGGTGATTTTTGAAACCATGGTCCACCTTGAGCACTGATTACATTCTTCACTAACATATTTGATAACTATCAGAAGGTTTACATGGGAGTCGCATGTTTTCTGGCAATTATCTGTGCCGGGTTAGGTTTCCGTGGTGTTAAAGCCACTTAAGTCCATGTCTGGAATGATTTGGATGTAGATGTGAGCTTCTCACAGGTGGCAGTATCTTTATGGGTACAGGACCAGTGTGTTGTGTGATGAAACCTGTTTGTTCTGTGGTTGAGTACTTTTCTGCCACTAAAACAGTTTTGTCCAGGAGACAAGTAAAACAGAGTGAGAGTGAGGATGAGCAAGACAAAACTTCAAGATGTTAGAACGATATTGGCCGTATAAATAGTCAATAATTTCAGCCTCATCAGCATGAAAAATTTACATCTTATATTTGCTAATAGCACAGTAGACTTACCATGTTAAAAGTTTTGTATGTTTATGCAAAATATATTTTGCCACAAACAATCAAATCCTGACTTTTAGTTCTTGAACTTTTGTGTGTTTGCATATAATTTGCAAAAGGGTTTACACCAGCACTCAAGTTTCAAAGAGCTGACAAATTTGCCGGAACAGATGGAGTATCGTCAAAAAAACCCACACACATACAAACTGGGGCTCTGCTGGTACCAACGTTAGATGTAAGGCTAAGTGAAAAAAAGGAAGGGTACGACTTTTATTAACAGTCTACTCTAGACAGTCTAGAGTGGAGATCTAGCGCAAGTAACAGTCTCTCTGCTTTACATCATCTGGATTAGTCTTCAAGATTTTTTTTCTGCCTTGGTAAGTCATTTGTTTTGTTTTTTTATTGAGTGAGGAAACCATGAAATTGAAGCTGTATAACACAGAATAGCCAGATCTTCTTACTAGGAGATAGTATTTTGTTGTAGTACTTCTGATACCAAGCCACTGGCTCTCAACTAGGTGATATAGATTAACCAACAAGATTATCAAACCAGCATTTTATCCTTAGCTTTTTTTAATGTTATATTTTATACACAGTGTAATTGTAACTGATAGTGGAAAACAAAAACAATTACCAGTAACAATTAAGAAAGAGCTTTTCTGGTGCTTACTTAAATGAATCCTGCTTGCATGTAGAGATTTGTTGGATATTTGATTATACTGTGTTGTTAGTCACTAAACTAACCCTTCCTACGTATGCTCTCGTGATCTCAATCTTTTTATAGGGCAGCTACATGGCAAGATGGATGGAAATCATAGTCTGCTGACTGTTGAATATCCTCTGATCTTATGTGACCAAGTCCATATTCCTCTCATTATCTTTATTATTGTTGGTTTCCCTGTCAACATCTATGTCATATGGTTGATACTGGCTGGACCTGGAGATAATGGAGCAGATATCAGTTCCCTCAACCAAGCTCTTTGTGAGGTTGTCAACTGTATGGCAGGTGCCATATTGTTAATCCTGAATCATTTCAAGCTTAATTTTGCAACTTTGAACAGCCTCTTGTATCTTGCGAGACTTTCTCGAGGATTCATGTTTTCAGGGCGTCCACTGTTCATGAGCTGCGTCTGTCTGGAGCGTTATTTGGCAGTTGTGCATCCTGTCACATTCCTGAAGTTCAAGCTCTTGAAATACAGAGTAGCTGGAAGCATAATTTCCTGGCTGACAGTTCTGACATATTCTGTAATCTCTCTATTGATACCGTATCCAGCTGTGTATTATGTGTCTTTCGCCATGGCCTTCACCTGTTTCCTATTGCAGTTATTTTGTTGTGTTGAGACACTCAACGCACTTGTGAAACCTGGACCAGGAGAGAGGAACCAGGAGATCAGTGAGATGAACAGTGCAAAACTGAAGGCGCTCAAAATAATTATAATCATAATGTTGAGTGGAGCTGCTGTCTACCTACCATATTTTGTCGCAATAATTTTTATGAGTCAATCATCAGAAGCGGAAAGCTCTTTATGTTTTTGCATTGCCATCTATAGCACTTTGATTACTGGGTTTATCCCACCACTCCTCTGTGTTAACAGACGTGGAAATCTGTAATCTTGTTTCAGAGGAGGATGACCTGATGGTAGAAAGATTGTAGAACATAACATACTGTATAGGCTGGAAATTTGTATTTTGTTGTTTGTTTACGAGGGTAATGAAATATTGCTATTTATTAAGTAGGGTACTTTTTAATGTGTCATCTTACTTTCAGCTATTCAGCTGTTTTGCTTGTACATGTACTTTTATCTGAGTAACATTTTGACACTCAACAAATGTTCTTTTGTTTAAAACAGACCTAGTTGAAGTAACTGTACAAACAATTTGACATACAAATGTGAGTCAAACTATGTGTACTGGTATATTTTAGCTGCCTGATCAGTTCATGGTGACAGGAATGGGAGATTATTTAATGTAGTTCAGCTGCCATTATGAGACCATACGATAATTTGACATATTCACACACACACTATTCTATATCCTTGACGCCTATCTCTATAACGCATTATAGCCATAATTATAATGAGTTATAGTGCAGTTTGTTATAGCAATGTATAACTATAGTTATAAACACTCAAAAATGATCATAATGCTTTATAACAATAATCGTAACACACTAAGGCATTTTATCATGACTTAGAAGGTAGTATAATACATTATAATTGTTAGTAACTCGCGGACAATGCCCACATCGATAATGCATTATAAATATAGTTATAATGTGTTATAATTGGCTTATAAACGTGTATAGCTATCATTAAACACTCATAAATAATCATAAGGCTTTATAACAATAAGCATAACTATAGAGAATTATACCCCTTTTATAGTACTTTTTACAAGCCATTATAAAATGCTCTATGATGTGTGATGTTATAAAGCCTTTGAGTGTTTCTAATGATAGTTATACACATTTATAAGCCAATTATAACACATTATAACTATATTTATAATGCATTATCTATGTGGGCATTGTCAGCGAGTTACTAACAATTATAACGTATTATAATACCTGACCTTGTAAGTCATGATAAAATGCTTAATGTGTTGTGATTATTGTTATAAAGCATTATCATAATTTATGAGTGTTTATAACTATAGTTATACAGTGCTGCATTATAACTCATTAGTATGGTTATAATGCATTATAGAGATAGGCGTCATATACAGTGTTACCGATATGTTTAATCATATTGTCTGTAAAAAACAGTGGACCCTTGTTGAATAATGTTCCTGTTTCGTTAACAGTTGCAGTGACCTCACCACTGATCATTTGTATGTATGCAAATACCAGACCCCACCTGCAGAACTCCAAAAAACTATATCTCTTTGTAACTAAACAGAGGTAATAAGGATAACCTATTTAGTCTAATAATCTAGTGCACTCTGTGTACAGTACCCTGTGTAAATAAATTATGTTGTTAAAAGTTATTGCAATTCCTTTTATTTGATTTTCTGGCTATGATCATTATGTTTGTCATTTCTCTTACATGTTCTTGAAAAGATGCTACATTAAATTTGGTGCATCAAAAAAATATCAATTGAGTTTCAAAACCATGTCTGTCAACATTGAGTTTTGCCCTTTTCCCTCTCTCTAACTCAGCTGAGTGCAGTTTCTGTGATGACTAAAACTGAGAGGGACTGTTCACTAAAGACCCTACACACACCACCACCACCACCACCACCACCACAGCCACCTGTTTGTCATGAACGAAGTCTTTGTGATTGACACAACTCCCTCATCTGCCTTCCCCTCACGCCTATAGTAAACACCACGGCCAAAAAGCAGTGACCTATTCTGTTTGATGCGGGCAGATCATAAACTTGATTTTAAAGTGTTCCCAGAGACAGCATTTTAAATTTGAGTTGGAAATCACCTCAATTAAATTTGTTCCCAGCGGCAAATTACAACTGCCGTCACTGACTCACAGCTCTCTCCCACTGTGATTTACTTGTCCTTGGTCTTCTTTATCAGCTTTTTTTCCCAATTTCTTACTTTTCTCTTATCCTTCCTCGAAAGCTTTCCAGCTCCGAGCACAGTTAGTCAGTGTGTTCCACGTTTATACATGACAGTCATTTCAAGAATAAAGAATTGCAGTTGTATCATTGAGCTAAATTTTGCATCACACATTAATGGTACAATCTTTTCACAACACTCTCTGTTTCAAAGATGATCACCAAAAGCGATGCTATAGTTACCTCACCAGTTTTAATGTCTTATTTTCAGATTGTTAAGCATGATCATGCATTTGATGTGTGGGAGTGAAAGAAATATAAACCGATTCCCAAAGTAATGACTTGAGTAATTTCCATGCCTACAATCACAACACCTCAAAATGTGTGTAATCTTAATTGGAAACATGTGTTTTTGAGGCTGGTGAAGTCATTCAAAGCACGCTGTTGTAGTTGCTTTCTGACACCACATACACTAGCAACTGTGAATAAATATACAGTATACTGTGTTGTCAAATGGTAAACCAATACAAATGTAGCTTGGTGTTGTGCCCCTTGTGTTGTCTTGTTGCTTTATTTTTGGAAGGAAAGTAAAGGATTTAAGTGCAGCTGCAGGCTAGCCTGTTGGCAGCTGTATGCTAATGGCTTGCCTTGTTTGTGACTTTGAAATCAAAGCAAGTCTTATTCTGGCCAGTGCTGGCCTTAAGGCTGTCTGTTTTAAGAAAGTGATGGAAAAGGAAATTGAATACAAAGTCAATAGTCAATTTTATGAAGAATAAAATTGAAAAAGAATTGAATAAAACCAATTTAGTCATTGTTATTGACAAAGGGCTTGGGAAACACTGCTTCTTCTAGTCATTTATAAGCTACATGCAGAAATGCACCCGACTTCTGTGACTTTATCACACAAAAACGAGATCTGAGGAGAGACTCAAACATAAAAACCAAAGGCCTACGACTGGGACTGCAGTTGAAGTGATCGTCACTGCATCTTCACTTATGTTCTGTCACTGTCTCATTGCGCCTCCCTTCAACTACCTTCCCCCTGTCCCGATTCTTTACCTTTCATTTTCTCCCGAACTTTCTCTTTGAATCCTTTTTCGTCCCTCTCTCCTTTTTTTTCTCTCTATGAGCTCCTCTTCTATCTCCCTCTGTCTCTCTCTACCTTTCTGCACACTCTATCTTTCATGCCTGCCTCCCTTCCTCTCCGTGTAGGCTGTGTGATATGTAAATGTGCAGACAGCTGCTCTCGTTCTCCGAGTTTTGATTCAGCCGTCGGCGTAATTAACGGCTCTGTGAACTGTGACTCATCCCAAACTAGGTGAGAGCGGCTCCCTCAGCCAATAAGCTCACTCTTCTTTTTCCTTTTTCTCTCTCTGTGGTCTTCTCACTCTCTCTCTCACACACACTCACTCACTCTGTCTCTCTCTGTCACACAGACATACAGACATAAGCTCTCTTTGTAGGCTATTAATTGAGACACACACCCCAAAACTGACCCTGAAACATCTGAGGGTCATTGCCAAGTGGATGACCGGCGCATTTCATTCCCTGCCCTCTCTTGTGTTAGGTCTTCCTTCCTCACCCCATCCACCCACCTTCCTCCCCCTCTCCTCTCTCTTTTTGACTACAGCCTGCAGTACCTCCTCTGCTCTCTGGCCCTTTCCTCCTCCTGGAGCCTACTTATCTCTTTAATGGGGATATCAATTAACATTGGAAACTGGAACCCCAAGGCCCCTTGGAGAATTAATGCATAACTTCTTAAGCCACAGCGACAGGCTACAATGTACTAGTCTGCTCCTTCTTCTGCAGCTTCTTCTTCCCCTCCCTATTTTTCTTTCAGTGATTTTCTGCAACGTAGAAGGAATGATTCATTTTCTCTGGAACCTGTTCCCATTTCCTGTAAATACAGCAGCAGAAAGTTTTATGTTATGTTTTTATAATTTGTCAGGAGTTGGTGAGCCTAGCTTCACACCTGTCCCTGTGCATTGCAAACATGCACTCTGTTTTGACAAAATGGCAGGTATGGAGATTAGATAGGTTAGTAGCTGAAATGTGATGAGTGTCAACCACCTGAAGCCCGCAAAATTACTCACAGTGCTTTGAAACAAATGAAGAACCCAAACAGAAGTTTAAATTAAAACCATTTAAGTTATATATGGCCAATGTGCAATCACCTTGTCATGATGTTAATATTCCTACTAATACAGTGCTGTATTACACCATCATGTTTGATTTTCAGTAAGTAAGTTTCCGTTACTGCCCTGCTGAAAATCATTAGTTATGTTCTAAATGTATTTAGCCTTTTGCCATCTCCTCTATCTCTGTAAAGGAAACTGTGAGTAAAGATGCTTTTACCAGCAGCCTGGTGTATTGATTTGATGAGATGTATAGACAAATGTTTCAGCATAAAAATGCAAATTCAGTCAGCAAATAAGCAATAACTGTTAAAGGAGTTATTTCTAAGTTTTGCTATTGCTAGATAACTAGTGTTAGCATTACAGTAACAGCTGTTTACTTCGTCTATAGACGTAATCTAAGCATTGTTGAGTTCAGCACCAATCTTAATTATTTAATGTAAGAGCTGTCTCCATAAGTGGAAAATCTTTTCTTCAATTTCAAGTTGGCCTGCTAACCTCCGAATGCCTATCTTGTCATTTTCCAATAAAGACTCACCGTAGCGACAAGAAACACAGTTCAGCAGCACAGAAAATGTATAAATAAAACAACTGATCAGAAGTCATGTTTGCATGAAACTTAACTTCACACTGTTAATGATTTAATTAATTATTCCTTCAAAGAAACGGTGGTCAAAGTAAGGCCAAATGGTTGTTTGTTGGCCATTAAAGTTGAGTGTATCCACCAACACACTTTCACACCGTTACCTTTCGCTGTAGTAAACACAACATTACTTAATGCACAGGCACTGACAATTGGTTATATTTATATATAACGTATACAAATCTTGTCCTGATCCATAATGGACTTTGTTTCCATAAACAAACAGGCTGGCCAGTGAAGTCAATGAAGTGCATGTCTACAACAGAATCTGCAGCTGTCAGGAAAATTGCAAAAAGCATTACCATACGTTCAGACAAAAAGCAGCAATATGTCAAAACAATATGGGGTCATTCATTTTCAATCTGAGCCTGTTTCTCTCGACTGCGAACAGTAACATGAGTAGTTGGCGGCACATCCTGGGTGCCGTGGTAGTGGCAACCACTTGGAATGTAGAAGTGCTCCAGTGGAGAATAGGAGAGAGGGGATAGCATGCTAAATAACACCATAACATGCTGGACGCCGTTTACTTGACAACATGGTGCAAATCAATTGGTACCATTAAAGCAATACTTACCGATCTGGCATTTCACTCAGCACAG
Source organism: Trachurus trachurus (assembly GCF_905171665.1). Lineage (NCBI taxonomy): Eukaryota > Metazoa > Chordata > Actinopteri > Carangiformes > Carangidae > Trachurus > Trachurus trachurus. Next base: position 15,775,711 of record NC_139891.1, on the reverse strand, counting down.
CACAAACATTTGAAAATCAACAGCTCCACCTCCCTCACAAGTCCCACCCACCTCTCCCTCCTGCTGCACCTCCACGAGCCCCCTCCCTCCCTGCTGCATGCGTTGGCATGGCAACGGTAAACAGAACAGGAACGCGAGTGAAACGGGAACAACACAAACAAACACAACACCGGAGTTTTAAACCGTATAAACGGACTCAGTGATGATGACTGATGAGTTTTATAATAAACTGTTGTTAGCCTACTGCTACTGGAGACGCAGGGGAAGTGATTGTTACAGATTACAGTTCTCAACGAGCCGGGCTGGCGGCCGGACCAGCGCCACCTGATGCGCTGGTTCAGGGCGAAAATAAATCCAGACCGAGCCGAGTCGCGCCGCGCCGGTCCGGAGTTCAGCCGGGTCCGGACCAAGGGGGCAGTTGTCGGTCTGAGAAGTGAAGCTCACTTCCGTGTTCAAAAAACTGCAATCCCCTCGGCTGTCGCTGGGGGCTGGCTCCAGAAGGGAGCAACTCCAATTAAGCCCCATGTTAAAATAGCCGATTTTACAGCTTAAAAAAACATATTTACAGCCTGGTACATTTAAATTTTTTGGTCTCAACCGATAGTTTCTACCCCCGCACACACTCTGAGGGGGGTGAATTTTTTTTAAAACTCTACTGTTTTACTATTATTAGGTTTAAAGTTCTGGCCAATTAGGGCGCAGAAAGGTTGAGTGACAGGTCCGGGGACCGCTGCTTCGAGGCCAGTGGGCGGGCTCTCGGCCGGCCAACGGCCGCACCTCTCCAAATATGGCAAGTAGAATCCAACATGGCGCGGTTCAAACCCCCGTAGTAGCGGCACAAAACAGACTCCCCCAAACCAATGGGTGACGTCACGGGTGCTACGTCCATTCTTTTTACAGTCTATGGTCCGGACCGCTGAGAACTCACAGAGCTAACAGTAGCCTAGCCGTTAGCACAGAGCTAACAGTAGCCTATATAGCTACTAGCCGTTAGCACTGGATGCTTTATAGACACATGTGACTTCCTGTGTTTACGTATCACTCGGGGCTGATCACTATCAACGTTACAATATCAGACATGAATTGCGTGATTCGCAGTAACCGCACTGACGCCGGCGCAAATCACGCGAGATTTGGACGGACCAGGAAGAGGAGCTTCGAGAAGCTTCCGCTACAAACAAGCTTAAAATATAGACTTATTTAATTTTTTTCGGGACAATTACGCAATTTGGGGCTTCAGCACAAGACGGACATTACATACGAGCATCATGGAGGTATTTGGATGTTTTTTTGTGTGTTTTTTTACGAAGAGCTCCGGTGTCCCTTTGCAACCGTTGCATTGAAATGCACTGCTACGCCGAGACCCCCTGTAACTCAGAGAAGGGACGGTGGACTCTGATAATTCTTCCAGCCCTTAGTCAACATGAGGGTGAGTAGATAATGAGCGAAATATCATTCTAGGGTGAACTATCCCTTTAAGTTCAGCCTGATAGTTTGCACTGAATTTTCTGGGAAAGCCACAGCAATCAGAGCAAATCACATGACACCTAAATCCAAATTTAACTTTCAGAGCTGTGGCACGGCATGCCAGACAACAGATCAGACACAGGTCAATAACTTTTAACAATGACTGAAGTATTTACCTGTCGCACTTAGCCAGCGTCAACAATACCTGGACCCTGAGACTGAAGCTTCAAGCAGCTGATTACTGTGCTTTTATAACGTTGTCATTGAAAGTGTCTTCTGTAACAAGAGGGCCTTTTTTCAAAAAGTTGAATATCTCCAAACTCCCAAGGGTTACAAACCTGAGTGTTGCATTTGAGAAGAAAAAGCAGCTCCAGACACTAATATACATAAGTAATGGGGCAGACGTTTTTTATGGTCATTGAACAGCTTATGTCGTCAAAACATTTGCCAAATAATAAAAGAAAGGTAGCTACAGGCTAGGATTATCTAAAATTATCTAAAATGTTCAGCTCATCAGTGCTTTATTCTGTCTTGTCTAAGAAGCTAAGACTGATTTAAGATATACTGTATACAGTAGATGAAACTTGACTCCTAAATGAAGCAGTGTTTTACCTCCAGGCGCTTTAATTGCTATTTGCTGTAAAAGTTACTTATATCCGAGTCGCAACCATGAATTCTACTTGGTGAGAAATAAAGGTTCAGTTCTTACATTTCATATAGTAAGTGTTGTGGCAATTGATAACAATATGTGCACTACGTTTATTTTCTGCTTCTTGACATCACTGTTTAAAAAGACATAATTCTCCACTTTACTGTGCGTCTGTGTGTGACAATTGTGAACTCTGCAGCTCCGTCTGTAGGAGGATGGATAGTAAACACAAGTTTAAAAAAAAATAGAAGAAATAAAATAAAATGTTATATAACCAACTGTGAGTTTCACATGAAGAGCTTAGACCACAACCCTTAAGATGACTCTGTTTATAGCTGCTCCCTCCCCTTTTTCAATTGAAACAAGGTATCATAAATATTTTCTTAAACCTCCAATAACCAACAGGGTGACTCGACCTTACGGTGTGAGGTTACATTAGGCCTCAATTTTCTGCTGTGTAGGAGCGTAAGGTCTTAAGGTCAACAGTGAAATGACATAATCAATGTCTAAATGGAGACGCAGTTGAGAGGTGATGACCTGGAGCATAGCAGAAGAGGATATAGGCTAATATTAATGGCATTATTGATATTCCCAGTCATCTTGAAAGAGAAACACTTAAATCCCGCCTTCCCTCTTCACCCTCCTGCATACAAATGCCTCTGTAAGGTTTTCAGACTAATAGTCTCATGGTAGTTAATTTTGCTTTCTCAAACATTTAACCTTTAATAATTGAGCGTATGAAACAGTGGAAAAGAATTTATGTTCACCTGTTCCTCAGCGAAGATTTTAAGACACTAATCCGGCCGCGTCCTATCCGTGTAAGCCATTTCAAACCCCGGCACACACTTTGAAAACTTTTGAGTTTCACGCGTCCGACCACTGATGTGGTGAAAGCTCCGCCTCTGAGATCATTCAAAACCAATCAGAGCTGATCCCATTCATATCCATTATACTCCGAAGTGGATCGATAGTGACAAGGTCTGCAGCTCATCGCTCTGGGGCTGTCAGCTGGGGAAGTCCTAATCTATAGGAAAAAGGCCAGCCACCAGCACAAGCTGAAGGGGGAAGGTATAAATGAAATATGGATGTTTATCAAGCTGGATGAGATTTATTTAGATGTGTGTGTGCTTAAGTGTTTGATGTTACTCTCTGAACACAATGTGAGGCAGGGGTTTATCAGATGGGAGGGGTGCCTGTCAGTGTGTGTGTGTCTGCTTTTGTGCGTGAGAATGTGCGTACGCGTTGCCCCCCCCCTCCCCACCCTTTATGGCGTTTGAAATGCTTTTTTTCTTTTCTTATTTAAACCATGTTGCTTTGGTACCCCCTGAGCTTTCAAACCCCTGGGTGGTCGATATGGCCTAGTTTTTGAATTTCCTGCTGCACACAGAGATGCACACAAACAACTGGCACACATACAGTGCACCGTCAGCCCCACTCACGCGGTGCACATAACACGCACACACGGCAATACAGACCTTGTAACCGGATCGACAGAACATGTATGAAGGTGCTTTGTTCTTTCCCTTTTTCAGCTCCAGAGAGGACGAGAAAAGCATCTGAAGAGGGGGAAAAAGAGGGGATGAAGGAAGGGAGGAAGCGAGAGAAGAGGAAGGGGAGTGGATGGGGAGTGGGAGAAAGGGAGGGCTGAAAGTATAATAATGTGTCACAGTATATGGCGCAGAGCCAAGACACATGCTGTGAATAATCTGTGGTGGTTTTTTGCTGAGCCGGTTGTTGTAGCATTAAAAATATAATGCCAAATATGTCCCAGTGTCTGGCCTGCCTTAATGATGACAGCCCAGGGGAAGGATAATTAAGACATAGGGCTGAGGAGTTTGCCTTTATATATCTTTAATTGGTTTCCAATGGGTCCTACTCAATGTTAATATATTGGAAAATCATACCTTTACCACCTAAGTGACCCTGTTAGTGCAAGTTTAGAAGAGAACGAACACATTGTGCAGTGAGCAGAAACAAAGGTGCTACAAGATGTTCTGAATGTACAAAAACTGCATCAAGTATGCATCATTAAACATGCCAGTTCATGTCATCTCAAAAGTGAATGCTTTATTTTACCAATTTTAAAGGTCTGCAACTGTTTTACACCAAGGCGCAAACCCCCAGTATTGGTTTGCATTAGAAACACGGACAAAGAATTTCCTCATCTTATTTGGGTGAACCATGAAAGAGAATACAGATGGACAGATGGATACAGATATAACAGCAGGTGCACCGGAATAAGATTCATCACCTTGAAAATCCGCGTTTTAGACCTAAATCTACTGAAGTGTTGAGTCCCAGGGTGTCTTTAAATAAACCGCTCTGAAGCCGGTGTAGCTTTTACAAGGAAACACTGAAACTTTAAATCCAGAAAGTGAAGACTTTATAATGTGCACTTCTGCCCTTTCTTATGACTTCCACCGTCTGCCCTTTCAAGGAGAAATGAAAACAGTTCGATTGATTAGCCAACTGACCAGTTGACTCATTGATTCATATATAAGGAAGTATCTTTTAACATTGATGCCCGTCTCAGTAGACACCATATGGGGAACATTGGATTACACAAAGACCCACAGCGAGTTGTGTACATACATACAGTGCATAAATAGATCAATATTCTAACATTAACACAATGTTGGATGTATCACGAAAACCACTCAAATGAACCCACATATATATACATAGGGATGGATGGAGTTACACAAGTACAAAGCTGACGCACGCACACACACACACACACACACAAATACACAAATACACACACGCGCACACATTTCATCCCACATGCTCTGTAAATAGAGAGCAGGATGTTGCAGACATTTGGGTGCATGAACAAACAAGAGATGCTCCTAGAAAGAGGGAGTGAGAAAGAAAGAAGAGAAGGAGGGACAGATGAGAGAGAGAGAGAGAGAGAGAGAGAGACAGGAAAGGAGAGCTAGGGGTAGGTGGACAGATGAAGTGGTGACTCAGGAATGAGATATGAAAAGAAAAGATTCAGCACTTGGAATTATTCTTCCATCCTCCTCTTCCTTTCTCCCCTTTCTGTCTCTCCATGGGTGGGAAAGGTAGCACGAGTAAGACGTGGGTCTCACCCTGAACTTCGTCCTTTTTTCTGCTCATTCAATCCATCCCCCCCTCCCCTTCTCTCTTTCTCTCTCTCTCTCCTGACCTAGCTCTTTTTTCCCCTCTTTTCCTACGCCCCCTTCTTTTTGTGTCGTCATGCTGGAGAGTATCCAGAGGTCTGACTGCCGCTCTTTCTCTGTGAGCAGCGGCAGTTAGCAAGTTGTCAAGATTACACAGTTAATAAAAGAGGAGATGTTTTGGGGGATGGGACACAAACATTCTGTTGGCTGAATTTCTGATAAAGTATGATTTAAAAAAAAAACACACAAAAAAAAACATGCTGATAAAATAAAAATACTAGAGTGTTTGGCACTGTTGGCTCACACCAGAAAATGAATCAACTTCAAAATGAAATATATACACCTGCTCATATTTTAAATCGCTTTTATCTCCAGGTATCATTGTTATATTTCTTTTACTAACGCTGTAATGTTTGACCAGAGCACAGTTTGTGCTCTGTTAAGATCACGCAGACTGCCTCTGGCTGTAAAAAAAAAAAATCAGTGTCTTCAAGTCAAACCCAGAGTGGGACAAAAACTGTCTCCTGTGTGGTTTTGGATGAAGGTGACAGAATGACATGCATCTGTTGTTGTTGTTATTGTTTTTCCATCTTTGACTTTAGGTTTTCCTGTGAGGCCTCTGGAAAGCATGTCATCTCTGTATGAAAGCGTGGCATGTAATTTGTTTCACAGATTTGCTGCCTTTGACATGCAGTAGCTATCTATACAGTACCGTGTGCCTTTTTGTTGTCTCTAGTCTTTGTAATGTAAACACAGGCTTCTTTCCCTCAATGGAAACTGTGTATGTGTATACTGTAAACCGAGGTTGTGAGCCACCCAGATGTTCATGTATCTTTTCTCATAAGTGTATTAGTAGATGGTGGATTAAACAGTGTGGTTATTAAAGGTGTACAGAAATGGCCGTTTGTCCTGTTTGTCGCGCCGAGTTTTCACGAGTTGCCGCACGAGTTTACCCGAGTGAGGAAAACGAATTTGATTGGTCGTTATCAAGCAGGCGGGATATGAATGTTTGGGGCAAGACCGAGCTCGGTGCGTGTGTGTTGTCTCAGACGTTTGATTGATGGATGACAGATCCAATATCAGTGGCTGATGAATCGTGAGCAGGCTGACGTATAATCCGTGCGCCTGCATTATCCAATGCGGAAAAAAAATACCACACTTTTATCCTGGATTTACTCAAAAATAGAATTTTGCACAAAGTTATAGATGAGTTATTACACTAATGTTAGGACCCACAGTGGGCTCAAATTCAATTTTCTTTTCTGTACAGCTTTAAATATCTGCCATTTGCTGTGTTAAACAGCACATCTGATCCTTCTCTGCGGGTTAAGGATTTATTTCATAAAGGTTTATTAATTTCAGAACAAAACTCTGCAATGTAGGTAGTGTAGATGTATTGACTCATCCATTCATTCACTTTTATAGTAGCCTACAATGTGAAAAACCCACTCATAACCAGAGGACTCTTGCATATTCAGACATTAACAGTCCCAGGTCTTCTCCTGAGAGCATCTTCTGGGAAATCAAATTCAATTTTTCTTTACTGGTAATGGAAATAAATACATTTTCAAGACAGTCAAGTTCTATCATGTCCCTCTCTCTCTGTTGTGTGTGTGTGTGTGTGTGTGTGTGTGTGTGTGTGTGTGTGTGTGTGTGTGTGTGTGTGTGTGTGTGTGTGTGTGTGTGTGTGTGTTTAGGGTTAGCGCTGTGGCATGAACACACAGCCTTTGTGCACTGGCACTTGTGATGAGTTCAGGTGGTGCACGGTTTTTCTTGTAATGCTCAAGTAGAGTTTGTGTTTCATATCTTGACCTACTTGAATAACTTTTAAGTTGCGGATTCTTTTTTAAATTCAATTCTCTGAATCTGTCTCTCACTGCTGCAACTCTGATCCCCCCCCCCCCCGCCCCGCTCCCCCCCCCTCTCTCTCTCTCTCTCTCTCTCTCTCTCTCTCTCTCTCTCTCTCTCTCTCTCTCCCTCTCCCTCCGTCTCTCTCCTCCGGAGCTTATCTCGGTGCGCATCGTCAGCATCAGTTTGAAGTCAAATCTGACAGCCGCTGCCTTTGCCCGGTCCCCCCGCTTTTTTTCCCCAGCCTCTCTCACTCTCCGGTGGTCACCCCGGCTCGTTTCAAGAGGTACAGCCCCGGATTAGTACAGCTAAACGTGTGTAATTATTGATGTACTTTTTTTTTTTTTTTTTTTTTGGATGGGTGGGTGGGTGGGTAGTGGGATGTCGGGGAGGAGGTTGGGGTGGAGGGGGGGGTAGAGAGGTTGACCTCGATTGCCGCCTAGGATGAGAGAGCGTGTACGGGCTGACGTGCTTTTCTCCTCACTGTGGTGGTCTTACCTTTTTTTTCATGCTCCTCTTTGCAGTTGAGTCGGGACTGTGGGAGCGCGTCTCATCGCTGTCTTCAACTTGGGGCGAAGAAAGACACGGGAAACTCCTCGGGATTCTCCGTACATTGAGCTCTGATCCGGATATTCTGGTGAGCACACACTTCGGCCAGTATTGTTGCCTTTTTCTTTTTTTGTTGTTGTTGTTTAATTCCCTAACATGCGGAAGTGCTCCTTCCGATTTGTTGTGCTGATTTGTAACGGGCGTGTCTAAATGAGCGGTCACTTTTGTAACCGATCACTTTAAAGAGGCATTTCATCAATTGTTTTGATTGTTTTGATATTTTAATTAATAGGCCTATTATTATTTGGTGTGGCTATGAGCTGGAAGATGCAGCGTGGTAGCGCAGCTCCTCCGCTCCTCTCTTTTAACAACAAAAAAAAGTCCCCTCCACCCCCCTCATGGCAGTGAAGTTCTCCGTTAATATGCACGGGAGATAAACGTGGCCATTTGTGACAATTAGCAGTCTGTATTCCTGTCACGGAGAGTGGAGATAGTAAAAGAGCCGGCCAGGGTTGGGGGGATAGATGAGAGTTTGGTTTGGGGGGAGGGATAAGGTGAGAGGTGTGTGAGGAGTGTGTGTGACACATTTGAGGGATCCCTCAGGGAAGCACTGCTCCCTTTTCCTTTAGTAAGAGAGATTTTATTAAGTCCTTTATTCCTCTGCTATGATTACATTGTTTGATATTGTTCTAAAGCTTCAACTTAATATGCTATTATTGTCAGTGTCATTACCCCCTCCACGCCTCCCCCAGCCCCACCCCCCACCCCGCCGACCCGAATAATAGAGACAGTGACATCCTACGGCACCGCTGGCTGTGCTGTAGGCATAGATCTATGGGGCCATTTGCTGCTTTTTTATTGTCCTGTTTATCAATTAAGCTTGTCTATAATGGAGATATCACACTTCCTCCAACATAAAACATTACTCTCCCACACACCATCCGTTAGCATCTCACCTCCCACATAGCCACACTTGCTGTCCACAGCCGATTATCTGGTTATGTGCCACCATTTGCACTAATAGAGAGTCCCTACTTAATGTAATGACAACTCGATCTGTCAGCCCATACACAACAGAGGGGCCGCTTAAAGGCTCATAAGCGGTGTCATCAAGGGCAGATTGAGAGGCCGTAAAGACACAGGAGACATGACAAAGTGCTCGCCGAGGTTGTTTGCTGATGTGTTTTATTGTCCACAACGTACAGTTGTAAGGGACAGTCATAGTGAAGCGTGCACAGGAATGTGTGTCTTGGCGTGTGTGTGTGTGTGTGTGTGTGTGTGTGTGAGAATCTGTGTGTGTGTCCCGGCTCTGCTCAGTCATGTGCATGCAAGAAAAGAATAAGTGAGCAAAAAGAAAAGAAGGACAGAGAGAGAGAGATTATGCTAACTCAAAGTATTGGAGGAAAAGGAAAACCCATGTAAGCAGTTTTTCTTTTAGCTCTCATATATTTATATATTTAGCTGTCAGGGCCTTCACTGATACACAGTAGGTTCTTCTGGCTTTGACATGCTTGTCACCAGCTGGAGGTTTATATGGAAGAAGGCCACTGCTTATTTTAGCTTAGCCACACGACTGCAAGACAAACAAGGGGCTAAGAGGATTGACCAAACAAGACCACTGACTTAAACACAAATGAAGGAGGCTTATAACTCACATTGACATGAGAGGAAGTTGCCAGACAACAGTTGAAGGGGGTCTACTACTACTACTGTACTCTATCTCCAAAAAGCTGTGGGTGAAAAGTGCAGAAAGAAATGATCTGCCACCAGCAGGGGAGCTGTGGATATTTAATAATAAGATTTTTTTTTCATGCTGCCAGCTACGGTACATTTAAGGTAAAAGTAATAATGTATCAAAAGAATTTCATTGGGAGAGTGTCCCCTGTCAACCCTCCTCAATTTACCTCCTGTACTCTCTTCAGATGAGTTTCAGGCTGGGACTCACACAGATGTTTCAGTGGAGATTGTGAACCTCTTTGTAGACATGGCCAGGCAATCGTGCAATGAACCAATCATTTAGCCTCAGCGACCCCCATCAGTTTTTTTTTGTCAGGTGAAAATGAGATGATGTATTCTCTGATGATGCACTGACATGGTGTGGCTGATGGTAGTCAAGACGACGACGGCGATGATGATAGTGTTGTTCTGCCAGGATCTTCTTAATGATGCTTATTATAATACTGATCATCTGATTATCACTGATACTGATTATAAAGTAGGTGGGGCGGTGCATTAGATCGTGGTGATAGTGCTGCAGCAGTCAGGAGTTAGGGAGCTACATCTTAAGACAGGAATAAGATCAAAAGGAGTTGATTTCCCAGAATGCTCTTCAGTCTAAGAGCTGTGTGACTTCTATTGGAGTAGAGGCAAACACCAGGTTAAAGTGCTCCTCCAAGAAGAGGACAAGTTGAGTATCTCCTGACAGCATGAAAGAATGAATATACTTGTATTTGGTGTTGTTAAAGTGGTGGGCTGGCAGCATCAACGCAGCCCTGACAGTCCGTGCAAAATGGTAGCGGCACACAAAGCCAATCCTGATTTTTCCATGTGACAGATTGCAAGTGTGTGTGTGTGTGTGTGTGTGTCTTTTTTTTCTTCTCTTTCCTCCGGTTGTTGTTTGTTCTCTCACATGCAGTCAGTTACGCATTCAAATGCTTTTGCGCACATTATCTAATTTTTTAACATGGATAAACATGACAAACAAAGCATCCAGCACGTTGTCAAACCCCCCCCCCCCAAAAAAAAAAAAACACCACAATGATGCACGCCTGCAGCCGCACTTGCCTACACACCTTATTGTGTCTTCCACCTATTCTAACATACAGTACAGTATGTGGCCTTGGGCTTAAAAATATCGGTGCGAACGCACGCACGCACGCATGCGTGCACACGCCTGGACATGGACACAGATATAAGCAGTTTGAGCAGGGACAGCCCCGGCGTGCTGGCACCCAACCAAAGAGCTGGTGATAACGAGGTTGAAGTTAGTTAGGATTTTAGCTGCGCATCAACCTCCTAACACCCTTTCTAAATCTGATTCATCCCAAAATGAGATGTTTTTCCAAGAGAGGGAGATAGAAAAACATTCTCTCTCTCTCTTGCTCTTTCTCCCTTCCTCTCCCTCTCTTTCTCACTCTACCTTCTTCCCATGCCAAATACAGTGGAACCCAACTTACCCCCCCCCCCCCCCCCCCCCCCACTCCAACATTCCCCACTCCCCCTCTCTTTCTAATACTCTCATACTCTCACACACTATCTGTTTCACACCCCGTTCCTCCCTCCCGTTCTCTCACATCTCTCTCTTCTCTTCTCCCCTGGCACCTCGATGTGTTTCTCTTTAATTGAGATGCATTTCAATGTGGTGCAAATTAGCTTTCTACAGCTCCAGTCTAAACTTGTAACCTGTGTGTGTGTGTGTGTCCAGGCATGTATGTGTGCATGTGTGTATATGTGTGCGTGTGTGTGTGTGTGTGTGTGCTTGTGTGTGCGTGTGTGTGAGAGAGAAGAATTCCCATAGTTGAAAGTGAAGGCGCTACCTTTCTGTTCATTTCTCCAACGCGACTTCTGATGCCTCCTCTCTCCCACAAACTTTACATTTTTAGTACAGCATTAATAATATTCATTGGTTTGGACGTCTTTCGTTTGTGTCTCTTGGCTAGAAGAATCCCCCCCCCCCCCAATCTATTTGGTTTTGAATTCTGATCTGTGCCTCTGAGAGATGAGAGTACATGGCAGCTCATTAGGGAGAGGGACGGAAATCAGGAGGGTCAGGGGGGGGAGAGGATGGGAGGGTTGAAGAGTGGGGGGGTTTATGAAGACATGTCTCAGTTATGCAATGCTTCTCCTCCTCAGCTGATCTGATCCGGTACTGTTTTTTGTGGAAGGAAAAGTCTGGCCGGTGATATTCTGCTCACAGTGCAGGGTGAGGGCACAAGCACACAGGAGCTACCAGATAAATAGTAACTACAGTTTTCCAGTTACAGTTTTTTTTTTTTAAAACATCATGTTTTGGCAAGAATACTTCTCTGCTCTTTTGAGAAACTTGATTATTTAGAGCTCAGTTGTTTCTGACATGGGGGTATCAAGACAGCTGATGAGGTTAGAAGATAAGTCACAACAAGATAAGGAAGAAACAAAAACATACACAAATGAAACACTGGATTGTTTGCTTTGGCCTGACTGCCCACATACAGCAAGAGCTTGGCAACCACTGAATTAGAGACAACACCATCTAGCCCAAGTGTAACCTTTCTTGGTGAAAAACAAATTGCTAAGACAAGTGGAGTTAAGTTTAAAAATATCTCAGTCGGTGACAGATACCTACACTCGTCTCAACGAAAATAATATTTATCAAGAAGATCAATGCAGTGGAGTATCTTGAAGTGGGTTTCTCCAGGTGTTCTCTGGTGTGTGGGTTTGTGTGTGTGTGTGTGTGTGCGGGCGCAGGCAGTGTATGAGTGTTAAGGTGGCATGATGCACTTTGTGTCACTTTTTCTGCGCGTGCATATGTTTGCGCACATGAGTACATGTGTGTGCGTGCGAGCGAGCGGGAGGAGTCGTTAGGGAGAGTGATGCTGACAGTGAGGTGACCTTGGGGCTCCCAGTCTTCCTCCTGTCGATGAAGGGGATGACTTAGTGCCTCCCTCCCCACCCATGATGGCTCATTTATTATCATTAGGCACACAGTCAAAAGATGCTGCTCAGGCCCTCAAGACAGAGCGGTACGTCTGTGGGTATGTGTGCGTGTCTCCGCGAGTGTCTGCGTGTGTGTGTGCGTATCAGCGAGAGTGAGAGACAAGAGGACAAGCAACAAGAAAAGGAAAATCTTATCTCTTACAATAAGCACGGCGGATCTGAGCATATGTGTCTGTCGGTGTGCGTTTGTCACAGGTACTCCCGCCTTTGTATCGGCTTCCCAGCGCAGTGTTCATCCATATGTCTGACTCGCGGACGTGTTTGCCTGTCAGTCCACGTCTGCCCCGCTTACCATGCAGCATAAATAAAGCGCCTCATGCCATAACCCTAACCTTACGTCACCCTCAGCCTGCCAGAGAGCAACATTAGTGGTATATGGCTACATCAGGGCTGCCAGTGTGCTATCGTTTCTCAGTGTGATGGATGGAGACTTCTGCAGGCCAGTCAATACCCAATCTGAGCCCCACTGTCCTGATTTAAGATACAGCAGCACCCAGGTGACACACTCAGAGGCACGCCACTTTAATCACTCTGAGTATCAACTCTACACTGCCAAGATTGGTGTGCGTGTTTGTTTGTGTGTGTGTGTGTGTGTGTGTGTGTGTGTGTGTGAGCGGGCGCGCCTGTGTGTGTCAAGCACCGCTGTACTCACACAGCGATCGGCAAGTGCCTGCACTTCTGACAGAGTTAACATTTCTTTAGAATGTGAAGTGAGAAACATAAATAACATTTATGAGAGACGATTTACACTACGTGAAGCTTGAGTAGAAACTGAAAACTTTCATGAAGCAAGAAGATGAAGAGACTGGGTTTATTTTAGCATTAACTGGAAAGGAAATAAGATGTGTACTATGCCTTGTGTAAACATAAAGTTCCTACACAGTAACGCTGCCTCTTACATTCATACATATATAATTTGCATTTCGCAAACTTGCTCTGGAAATATACGGTAATTGCTGCCTGGATTTAACTGTGTGGCACAGCCTCTTCTCATGCATGAACTGTGACATCCTTACCAGGGAAGGAGAAAAGAGTGGATGGTTGGATTCACAAAGCCAAGGACTTAAACAGGAGTTTTGCTGGTGCGCTGTGTGGTGTGGTTACGAGCAGGGATGCCTCTGTCAGGTTGTTTTGCTGCGGATACTGATCATCTATAGGTGAGATTGACTGATACCCATCATTTCTGGCGTACATTACAGATGGCAGATGTTACATCAGTTTTGCACACTTTGTAAAAAGTTCCACATGGCTGATTTGTTGTCTTGTTTTGGTGGCAGCACAACACAGTACACAGCGTTTCTCTTAGCCGCAGACAATGGAGTAACCACAGGTGATTGGTTTTAAAGTGAACGGTGTCAAGGAGAATTAACACTGATCTATTAATCATGTATTTTTAATGAATTCCTGCCCTAGTTACAAGCCTCCTTTGGTTGATGTCTGGGAAAAGTCATATATTGGATGAAATACTGAAAATGCCAATACATCTTCCAATAAAATTGGGATTTTAAACCACTTTTTCAGCATTAAATGCAACACAATCTTCACGTTCTGTATGCTTTTCCATTAAAATAGTACTTTTGTTGCCAGGAGCAGATGTTGAAAAGAAAACAAATTAAACACACTGATAGTGAGCATTTTGCTGATAATTTTCAGTTTGAACATTTTTTGCTTTGGCAGTGGGCAGTTTCAGTTCAATCTAAGAGTCTGTATTGTCTTGATAAAAAAAATCCCAGCCCACGCACAATTACTTTCCCCATAAAATGTATTTCCTAATGCAAACGTGTTTTATCTGAACATATTTTACTGAGAGATAGACCCACACATTGGCTACGCTGGGCAAAGATGTCAACCTTGCGTTAATTGTGTCGTATGCAAAGATGGAATAGTGGAATTGAAATCAGCATTTCATGATTGAAAAGGTGGCCAACCTAAATGCAGCGTCCCCAGTGTGTACGGTCTTCCTGCTGTCTTCATTTATGAGCGCATCATGCAGGCGAAAACGCTTCAGTACGTGTGGTAATCACAGGAAGATTGTGTTTGTATGAGTGAACGGCTGGATATCACTACTTTATCAGAGAGTAATCTGTTTGCACTGGCTCAAATTGTTCCCTCTTGACATGTCATTATTCACATACATGCACAGCACATACTTACTTGTGTACACTGACACACACTTAAACACACACACACACACAAACTTACTCATACACACACACACACACACACACACACACACACACACACACACACACACACACACACACACACACACACACACACACACACACACACACACACACACACACACACACACACACACACACACACACACACAGATATCCAGCCCCTCCCCTCCAGCCCCTCCGCTTTGGCTGTTAGTCTAATTTATGAGGTGCCGTTAATTTGGCCTAAACGCTCGTTGCGAGACCTCCCTCCTCTCTCATCCCTTCATCTCTGCATCCCTCCTTCTCTTCCTCCCTCTCATCAGTCACTCGGCAGAGTAAATCAGAGGGGTGGTATTGCGCAGCAGGCAATACATAGACTGGACACCTTGACTAATATACCACTGTCCTTCTCCCTCCCTTCCTCCCTTCCTCACTCCCTGTCTATCCAACTCTCTCCATCCCTCCCTTTCTCTGTCTCTCTTGCCCACTGTCTAAATCAAATCTCCTCTCCTCCTCTCCTCTCCTCTCCTCTCCTCTCCTCTCCTCTCCTCTCCTCTCCTCTCCTCTCCTCTCCTCTCCTCTCTCTTGTCTCCTTTGTTTCTTTTTCAGATTAGCCTCTTCTGTTTTCTCCTCTGCCACCTCTCCTGTCCGTGTTTCCTGGCAATTTCCCTCCTTTCTTTTTCTTTTCCTCCACCCACCATCTCCTCCACACTTCTGTCCTCCACTTTTCTTCTGCTACTCTCCTTCTCACTCCTTTACCTTGCCTCTCCCCTCTCTGCCTACTCCCCTTTTCTCCTGTTCTCATGTTTGGTGTAAATTTAGAACAGAAGGCATGAGGGGATGCTGTGTGTGTGTTTGTGTGTGCGCGCGTGCGCATGCGTGCGTGCGTGTGTGTGTGTTTGAGAGAGAGAAAGAGAAACTCCACATGAAAGCTTCTCAGAGTCCCCATACAGCGCTCAGATGGGGCTGATTAAAAACCTAAAGCCTTGGTTTTCATCCACATTTAGGATTCACATAAAATCACATTCACACACTCACATGCACTGAGTTTCACACACTCTCACGTGCGCACATGCATTCACACACAAACACTCTTGCACTCACAAGTTTCCCTCGTCATTATCTTCCTCTTATTTCTCTCTTTTGCTCCCTACATCTGTTGTCCTCTCCTTTTCCCTCTCTCGGTCTCACTGTCTCACAAACACTCTACACTATAGTGGCTAGTTGAAGGTGATTCTTTCCAATATGCTGGAAGTGAACAGGAACAACGTCGTCGGGCACCTGAGACTCCCTCATCACTTTACACCACACTGTTCTCTATAATTCCATACATGGCACACACTTGGGAGTAACCCTGTGCCGTACTCATTGTGCAGAACTGCCCAGTACACCTATACATCACTGTCCATCTATTCCAACTCTCTCTCTCGCTGTCTCTGTCTGTTCCCTCCCAATCGCTCTGGGTTTTATGTCTATTTATTTTCCTTCTCCTTTCTCATCTTTCACAACGTCGCTCTCCCATCTACCGGGCCCATCTTTGTCCTCTCTCCTCTCTCTTCTTCAAATTCCCAGAGCACAAAGGGCTTAGCTACTTCTCAATAAATGTAACAACATCTAGCCTCCTGTTCGCCGCCGCCGCCGCCGCCACCTCACCCCTCCTCTCCTTCCCCATTGCTACCTCTCCCTCCCCTCTCTGTCACTTCTCCCTCTCTCGCCAGGCTTCCTACCAGTGCACAGTCATACAGGCACAGTCTCACAGTCACAAGATAAAGCATGCTACCTCTGCTTTATCCCTTTGTGTATTATATAAATCCACCGTGGTTATCATTAAGCAGGAACACCTTAAAACACTGCCTCATTCTATATAAAGATCAGACTCTATGGAGCAAAGAATTTACTTAATTAGAATAGAGACAAAACCAGCCGGAAACAGGATTTTTTTTAAAGCACCATTTGAATTAAGAATATATAAAATATATGGGTTACAATATATATAGTATATATACATATATTAATTCTGCCTATCGATTTAGGTATTCATTATTTTATTAAGGACAAGGCCAAGTACATTTATTGCGGCAGACAGAGCTCAAAGCTGAGACTGTGACTCCTGTGATGCGCAGGCTGACAGGTTTAACACTAACAGATAGTTGCAGGGAATTGAAACATTTTGCCTCAGGACAAAAACAGTAAGACATTATTATTACAGCCAGAATTTAATCAGTACCCAACTATCCACTCTGACATTGGTAGTCTTAAGCATACAGTAATTAAATTAACCAGTTCAGGAAATTGAAGAACTTTGTCAGTAGCCTTCCACTATTCAGGCAGCATTATGTGAAAAGTATTTTGACTAAAACTTTGTGAAGCAGAATTTTAACATCGCGGCTCTGTTCAGCAGAGGCTTTTGTTGACCTTGAGACAGCACTAACAGCTGTTATAATAGGAAAATAAGGTCCCTCAAATTTGACTGTGAATGAAATATTAAATGTGAAAATAATTGTGCACAGCCTGAACAGAGACATGTGGGGGTAATTTGTTTGATGTAATACAGATTGCATACTGTATATCTCACTACTGCATTAATAAAGACACAAAGAGCAGAGCAACAATTAATTAACTAATGAATTAGTTGACTTACTGTACAAAACCAATCAGCAACTGTTTGACAGGCAATAGTTGCTTTTAGTTAAAAAAAAAAAATTCTGGTTTCCCCAAAGTTGTTTTTTGCTGTGCCAATATGATTAAGTAAAGATTAATTCATTAATTGCAGCCCTAAAGAACATGATGTGTTAATACACAGTGTTGCCGGTGTTATACAGGAAAGGAAACTGACATTTCAGTGGGAACTCTTTTTATTCGTTCGATATTGCAAACTCGCCCATACAACCGACGTGTGAAATTTAATTCAGTAGTAAATGCATTCAAGTCATGTTCTTTGGGATCAGCAGCACAAATCAGGGGTTATCAGCTTCCGGCAATGCTGGCAGCCCGCTAACGCAGTCAGGTAAGTGCAGAATGATGAATTGTTATTATATAAATGACTTGATCCTGACTTGATTTCTGGGGATAGCAGGGAGCATTCATCATTTCACAAGTGAAATGTGTTCAAATGAAGCAGTATGAATGTGGTAATATATGGATGTACATGTGAAAAGTGTTATTTCACATCTCTCCGCTGAGCAAGGTTCAACACTTTCAAGTTAAATAATAATCAGATTCAATGACAGACATGGAAGTCGCAAATCAAGTATGAATCGGGTGCATTTTCTTGTGTGAATCCATTATGTGGCTTTATCCCAGCGAGATCTCTGGGAGTCAGGCCAAGTGTCTCTGGCTGAGCCATCTCCATTCGCTATGTGTCTGTTCAGTCAGCCACACAGAAGACAGATAGAACCACCAGTCTGCTCACCCCTCCAGTCGCACCAATGTAATCAGACCTCAGCAGCCATAAACCACCGGCTATGGACACTCTGCCCAGCCCGCTGTCACCCGCGCGCACACAAACACACACCCACACACTCCCTAGCCCCACAGATACAGACCAAATGAATTCAAGTGTAGAGTCATGCACGAGGACGGATTTGCGTGCGTAAGCAGACACGGTCTGAAAAAAAAACACAACTCAAATGTGAGACATAGTGCTTTAACATTGAGTCGCACATATCTGTAGCGGCTGCTGCATGCATGAACACGCACATAGCTTAGAGTGAGACGTTGAGTGCTGAGTGGTGGTCCTCCATAAGTTGAGGCTTTCAGCCCAAGGAGCTTAGCCCAACGTGTCCCACTCCGCCGGGGTAGGAAGGATGTCTCCTGGCCCAAGGGGGATCTTAATCACGCTGCTCATCCTGCCAGTGTTATGTGTGTGTCTGTGCATGTGTGCGCAACGATGGACTACTACCGTCTACTGTGTGTGTGAGTTATGTGAAAGCTTGTGTCTTTATCTCCCTCCCTCACTGTCTCTTCCCTTCTATCACTCTTTTAGCACCTCCATCAGTGTCTGCCCCCCCAGCACCGCCGGCGTCTCGGGCCATTTTGTGTCTGTTTGTCTTTTTGTTATCTTGTATCTTTTGTTCTTCTCTTCAGCAAACTAACACTCAGCGTCTCCCTCTCCCATTTCCTCGTCTTTCTTCACTCTCTCTCTCTCTCTCTCTCTCTCTCTCTCTCTCTCTCTCTCTCTCTCTCTCACCATCTCTGTGGTGTGAACGATGGTGTGTGACTGTGCTTTAGGAGATTTACTGCTGGATCCTGTCTCTGTCAGGTGTCGAGACGAAAGGAAAGCAATGAGGGGGGGAGGGGGGTAGTGGGAGAAGCAGATGGAAGATGGAGCAGTACACAGGGAGATGAAGAAGGGAGAGAGTGAGAGGGGAAAATGGAATCAGAGGATGGGTGAAAAGAAAGGGATGAGAAAGAGAAGATTATGAGAATGTAAAATGCAAACAGTATAGAATAGATCGAGGGGCTGCGCTATGTTTTTTCAAAACAGTCTCTGAAAATAGTTTAACAGAATGGCTCTATATTCAAATCTAACTTTCTTTCTTACTTTCCCTCTTTTCACTCTCTTCTTCTCTTCTTTAGCATTAAAACAAACACAGAAATATAAACTTGCACAATTACAGACACCAACAAATGAATTCACACTGTCAGTTCCAGGTGAAACTTGCTCTCACATTGACCAGAAAACCAATTTGTGTTGCCGGATAAATGCAGAGATTTATCCACTCTGGCTGAAAACCAAACAGTGAAGCGCTGTGGGTCTTTGTGAGCGGGTTAAAGTTGTGGCCAAAGGGTCAGTATGAGGGTGTTTAACCCACTAATAGACTATTCACACACTTTAATGGCTCCCAAGGGGAGATACACATACGTCTTCAAAGAGCAGGCAGACTGCCTTAGTGTAAAGATGAGCGTATATTCACAGATGCGCACAGGCAACTCTCACCATACTTGTTCTGTGCCTTTAACATCATTGTTCACTACTGTAGATTGTAGTCAATACAGACAGGACACATCACATTTTCAAGGATGAGCATCATTTTAGGTTCAAATTTTTAATATATCAAATTTTACTGTTTTAACCATGTTAAAGCAGAAGTGAGTGATCCGGTCGTTTCGGCTAATGCTGCGTTCCAGGCCGGCTTTTGAAATCATAAATTACAGCTTCAAGTCACAACTTACGACTTTGTAGCGTTTCAGGCAACCCACTCGTGTTTTTCCGACCTGTTTTACCGGTGAAAGTAACTATAACGGCCACTCGTAACTTCCGACCCGTGAAATCGTACCAGTACGTCTTTTTGTACAGTCTATGTACCAGATCGAACTGGTACGACTTCACAGGTCGGAAAAAAACGAGTTTCCTTGAACGCACCATAACAGTCCTCGTCCCTACGTCGCCACATTCACGGCGTCCCCTTGGCTGCACACACAGCCTGCATGCCGTTCTCTCTCCTCATTGGATAAAAACTGTAGGATACGATAAATGTTTTCTCCACGACTCAGAGCAGAGCAGAGTGACTGACAGACCCGTGATTCAGACCAAACACTCTATGTAAGTGATTGCTGTCAGAAGATATAACTATTTAAGACTTATATTAACACAAATATATCACTTACTTCTGCTTTAACTTGTGCTACAAGAAATGCAGTGGAATTTTGTGTCCGTGATATCGACATTAATGAGAGTGGGAAAATCTGTTTTTCTTTTTTTTATCTCTATGCATTCATCCACCAAGCAGCAGATGGTTACATGGATGACTAGAAAAAAACTGAAATAGACTCCAAATAAATTGGAGGAGCCAGTTTAGTGAAGTGCAGATTTCGTCTTACTTCAACGAAGGAGGCTGTAACTATGCTTTCAGTTGCTCCATGTAGCATGTTCAAGTGCTTGAATCTCCAGTAGTACATTAGCTGTGTTACCAAGGAATTGCTCGTAAAGTGCAACTGCTCCTTATCCTGCCGAAAATAGCCCTTCATCTAGAGGCTGCCTTGGTGGGGGTGTGTGGCTACAGGTACTGGTGAGACGATTAGACACAAACCAGGAAGTCCAGCTTTAAAAGCTTTATCATACAACAAGGCACTGTGCAGCAGTTTATGCTCCGTTGGGGAAAGATTTTACAACTCTGCAAAGTTAAAATGTCAGCGATAATTTGCTCCTCCGTCTAGAGGCTCGCAAGGTAAACAGTAGAATTAGCACATTGCTGCATACAGTAGCACAACATGCTATGGTTTTACAGACAACACAGCAAAACTTATGATATTAACCACAGTCACCACTTTATATGAAAAGTGTCTGTTGGAGTACTTGTTTTTCCTACTTGTGACTTTTTATATTAAAATGCAGCCCTGTCATCACCACAGGATGCATTTATTGTGAAGCTTGTACTCTCCATGACTGGTTTTCAGGTTCACACCATGTTAGTCTGTCAGTGACGGCAGTGCTGGCAGCAGTGTCGGCACAGTCTGGACACCTCATGTCATTAAAACATGGCTCATCTTCTGAATGCTCCTGTTTACAATGAACACTGTTTTCACAGATATGATATTAGAATGGTAAATGACAGTAAAATATTTAACTTTAACCCAAAACTGTGAGTTAAGTATTCAGATCTCAAGAGAACTGCAAAGGGACAGGTATCCCCCAAATGATCTAATAGCCTAATAGTTATCTGCCACTCAGATTTGGAACTCAAACACTAAGGTATTATTTTTGATCAAGTATGCTGTTTTCTATTTTCAACAGTTCTCTCAATGTTTGTAATGAAAAGACCCCGTTTTAAGTAATAATTGATGAACTGTTTTATATTTGACTACATACCTGTTACTCACAACTCTAATATCTTCATCAGGGACATTTGTATCGAGCACAGATGATAATGTATATGCCTCTGTTGGCAACTATTTAATGTTTATGTGTGTCTTTACATTTTTCTTTTTGCTTAACCGCAATGTGTTTCCATTATATTTTCCCAGTGGCAATGAAAAGCAAAAATGTACAAGTTAACAAAAAAATCTCAAGGTCGACCAAACAGAAATCACACACTAAGGGGTGTTCAACACTCACACATGCACACATGTGCGTGCATGTGTGAGTGCATTATGTGCTGAGGAGAGATACTAAAGACATGAGATGCATAGAGAGAGAGAGAGAGAGAGAGAGAGAGAGAGAGAGAGAGAGAGAGAGAGAGAGAGAGAGAGAGAGAGAGAGAGAGAGAGAGAGCAGAAATAGAAATGGTCTGAGGCATCCATCTGTCAGCGAAAAAGAGGAGAGACGAGCTGGGAGATGGAGTGAGAGAGAGAGATGGGGGGTAAATTGACAAACGGCAAACAGCACATGGATGTACAGACACAGGCTATGAGACGGATAGAAAAGAGAGATGGTACGGGGCGACAGAGCACAGAGACAAAGAGGAACCAGAGAGGAGACAGAGACAGAAAGAGAGAGTGAAAGACATCCAGGCTGAGAGAGTGACAGAGTGTAGTCCTGAGAGGGAGAGTGTGTGGGTGAATGTGAGAGCTGTGTTAGCTAACTCGTCTGTCAATCTCAATCTGTGATTGACACCTCGGGGTACAGCACTCCCCCCTTAGCCCGCTGGCTCTTCCTGTCAGGATGTAGGGCACGGGGTCACACACACACACACACACACACACACACACACACACACACACACACACACATGCACACACGCACATAAAGTCAGGATTACGTACCTAGTGTGAGCTTTGTGATGGACACACTCATCCTTACATGATAGGAAATATGGCATAAATGTGTCACATTGTGCTGATCTACACATGCGCGCACACACACTTGCAACGGGGTCTAGCAGAGGTGAGGTCTCCTGTGGGGTCCAGTCTTGCTGACTGGAGCTTAACCTTTGACTTTTGACCTTTGACCTTTACACTGTCAGCAGTACAGCTTTTCACTGGATCTTTCACGTCAGAGTGTGAGTAGATGTGTCTGTGCATTGGCGTATTTGTATGTTTATGTCATCTTTTACTGTATGTTTTTATGTTCATGTTCATGCAGCTATTTCTCACTTTATCTTTTATTTTCTGTTCTGCTCTCTTTTTCTTTCTCTGTGTTTTTGCACAAACAAGCAATGTCATAAAACAGAGACGAAACAGAATTAACATGGTGTGTTACATGCATAAATGGCTTGCATTTCATACGCATGTAGATAACAGTTACAAACATATCTGTCATGGCGGTTAAACAATACGAACAGTATCTAAAGTGAAATTTAGAATCTCTCGTCAGCTTTGTGTTCATGATCCGCCCCTTTTGCTATGTGAACGTTTGGTGTAAACACTAGTCTGGAGCTTTCCAGGCCCACAACTTTTTGGGCTTTTGGGAAATGCTCTTGGTCCACTTTTAGTTTGAAAACTCTGGGTTGCCTGTAGTCTAGACTTTTGGAGACGAATGAGCAGACACCTTTCTTGCCCCCTGATTAGTTCTTATCATTTCTGACAACCAGACAGTGACAAATTCAATAAAGATAGGGACCAAAGGTCATAACACCCATTTGTTTTATCACTTGGAACAAAATCACATATAATCAAATATGAAGGGTGATTGTCTGATAGGTGCCAAATCGATTACTCATAATCGTGGTAAATACTGCATGCGATTAGAAGTCATATTACTTAAAGCAGAAGTGAGTGATATATTTGTGTTAATATAAGTCTTAAATAGTTATATCTTCCGACAGCAATCACTTACATAGAGTGTTTGGACTGAAACACGGGTCTGTCAGTCCCTCTGCTCTGCTCTGAGCCGAAGAGAAAACATTTATCGTATCCTACAGTTTTTATCCAATGAGGAGAGAGAACGGCATGCAGGGCTGTGTGTGCAGCCAAGGAACGCCGTGAATGTGGCGACGTAGGGACGAGGACTGTTATGGTGCGTTCAAGGAAACTCGTATTTTTCCGACCGTGAAGTGGTACCAGTTCGATCTGGTACGAGTTCACCGGTCGGAAGTTACGAGTGGCCGTTATAGTGACTTTCACCGGTAAAACAGGTCGGAAAAACACGAGTGGGTTGCCTGGAACGCTACAAAGTCGTAAGTTGTGACTTGAAGCTGTAATTTACGATTTCAAAAGCCTGCCTGGAACGCAGCATTAGCGAAAACGGCCGGATCACTCACTTCTGCTTTAATAGCTTCCAGTCGCAATGTCACATTTTCACTACACAGGTATTCCACCATAAAAATTCACAATAATGAGGTTATCAAAATATTCATAGAAAAAAAGAAAAATACAAAGAATAATGTTTTCAGTCAAAATCTTGCGTGTTTTGTCTCTTTGGCAAAAAGAATTAGATTGGAATGTGGATGTGGAGAGTGTTTGTAGCCAAAACTGGAACAAAAAACATGACCAGATAAACTGGTAAACAAAGGGTTCTACAAGGCCTAACATCTGCTATCATGATATTAATGTACACGCATTATTAATGCAATATCAATGCTGCATCTGTTTTTCTTTTCTTTTTTTTCTTTTTTTTTTTTTACTTATTGTGGTCATTATCACAATATGCTGACACCTCTAGCATGTATGTTTTCACTCATAGTACATTTTTTTCCCAAAGCGCTCAGTGTCCATGGATTTATGAAGTTATATTTTGACTTGAAATTCACTTTGTCACTGCTGTACATTATCATAATTACTTCTCATGTCCTTGAAGATACACTGTTTATTTTCTTACAGTGTGAAGGTCAAGAAAAAACTGTAATTTATGCATGCGTATTGCTAAATATATCTAATGAAAGACAAGATTAAACTGAGGGCTAGATTTGTGCATACTCAATGAGATGGTGTTTTTGCATAATATTCTGTATTGCTATGGATTAAAAAAAAATACAGGGATTAATATTCATTATTTAAAAAAGGTAGAGGTTTCCGTTTGAATTTAAACATAATGGCAGGCAAGGCAAGTTAAGTTTATTTGTATAGCCCAGTTTTACAAACAGTTTGTCTGCAAGGGATTTACATAGCATCCTCTGCCCTTAGACCCTCACATCGACTGAGGAAAAACTCCCAAGAAAGCCGTTAACAGTGAAAAAAACAGGCAAAACCTCAGGGTGAGCAACAGAGGAGCGATCTCTCACCCAGGACGGGCAGACATACAATAGACAAGAAAACAGCTTACGGGGCGGTGCGTGGCGCAGTGGTTAAAGCGGCCGCCCCATGTGGAGGCTACAGTCCTCAACGCAGGCGTCCCCGGTTCGAATCCCGCGTCGGGCATACCTTTCCTGCATGTCATTCCCCCTCTCTCTGCCTCCCCCTTTCCTGTCTATCTCACTGAGCTATCAAATAAAAAAAAAGAAAGAAAACACCTTACAACATGGAATATGAAAAAACATGGAACTGTGGATTTTCCAGTCAACAGCTAATGAAGGCAGCTTCTGGTGGGAGAGCTGGGCCATAAACAGGGAGAGCAGCTCAGCTTAAAGGAGAACTCCAGTCATTTTTGACCCCTAAATCGTTGTCCTGATGGTCACCCAGTGTTGGGGGGAGCAAAAAACGCGTCTAAAATGGATGCAGGCAAACCGGAGTTACACCATGGCTAGACGGCGATAGCGATAGCCACAACGCTAAAGTATGGGGGCAATTTTTTCAACCACAACAAACACCCAAAAAACAATCAAATATATATGGTACATGACTCGAATCCTTATGACACACTACTGAACCCATAAACTGTACAGTATAAACCGGTATAAACAGTGTAAACTTTGTGTTTTTGCATGTTATCACTCACCTCAGACAGCCGAACTCTGGAACATCCTGGGAAGACATTACTATTCGATCGCAGAGCGCCTTCTCCCCGCCACAGAAACAAACACTTTTTCCTTGTTGTGATGATTTCTTTACAAAAATAAACGGTCAGAGATATTTTGGATATTACCACTGCACTGCTCCACCGTTTATTTTAGTAAAGAAATCATCACAATAAGGAAAAAGTGTTTGTTTCTGTGGCGGGGAGAAGGCGCTCTGCGATCGAATAGTAATGTCTTTCCAGGATGCTCCAGAGTTCGGCTGTCTGAGGTGAGTGATAACATGCAAAAACACAAGTTTACACTGTTTATACCGGTTTATACTGTACAGTTTATGGGTTCAGTAGTGTGTCATAAGGATTCGAGTCATGTACCATAGATATTTGATTGTTTTTTGGGTGTTTGTTGTGGTTGAAAAAATTGCCCCCATACTTTAGTGTTGTCGCTAGCGCTAGCGCCGTCTAGCCATGGTGTAACTCCGGTTTGCCTGCATCAATTTTAGTCGTGTTTTTTGCTCCCCCCAACACCGGATGACCATCAGGACAACGATTTAGGGGTCAAAAATGACCAGAGTTCTCCTTTAATGGGAGTACTGGATGGCAGACTGGTTCATAAGCAGGGAGGGCAGGCTGGTTTAGAAACAGAGGAAAGGAGGTGATGCAGGTGATGCAGGTGGTGGTTGGTGCAGAGGGATGGAGCTCCGGAGAGATCTGAAACACAGAGTGCGAGAGACCGAGGCCAAACTACAAAGTACAAAAGATAATGACTGCAGCATGTGACGCGCTCTTTAGCATTAACCACGCCCACTTTTTCTGACCAATCACACAATACTTATCAGATTGACATCGTTCTTTGGGAGCCCTGGGAGAGAGTGTACATTTTTCACACAGCGTCAAAAAAGATGGTGCTGTCTCTTGATATCCAGTTGTCTTGGCTGAGTTTTACAGTAAGATCTACTGACCTTTCTAAAATTTAGGGACCCTCGTAAAATGTCCCAAACTCAGTTGCAATGACAGATTTTAAATCACACATATTACACATGTCTTTTCAGTGCAGCTTATCACCTGCAGTGTCAGTGGTGTGAAAACAACTGAAGTGTCCAAGCAGTGTTTCACAAATGGAAGAAGATGAGATGCACTGATTGTTTTTACATTACGTGGTGCTGTATCTGTGGAGCTTTCAAGTCTTTTTAAAAAACAATATCACATAATGCAACACATACACGTTAATGAGACGAGGTGTCCATCTGGCACTTTATGTGTGCGCACATGTGTGTGCGTGTGTGTGTGCGTTTAAGTTTGTGTGTGCATGCTTGTGCACCAGTAGGGGTTTGTGACTAATGGGGTCATTATTGATGCTGAGTCAGGATTACTGCTGATTGCGATGGCTGGATACCGACCTAACGAGTGTTCAAATGTACACACGCCACACACAGGCATGCACACACATGCACGTACACACTCTCCTTCTGTCTTCCTCTCTCAGACACTCACACACACATACACACACATTTTCATTTCTTTCAGGTTCTCATAGGTGCACTTATGCACATAAACCTCCCACATCAGCTAATAAACTTACTCACCCAGGCATCCCTCACTTCACCTCTCTAGACCTCCTTTGCTGTTGCGCTTGCAAACACACACACACACACACACACACACACACACACACACACACACACACACACACACACACACACACACACACACACACACACACACACACTCACTCTATGGGGTTCCATTTATATCAAAATAAGCAGAGACATGCAGCAACGTGTGTGCATGCATGATTAACTTAGTAAATTTTGTTGCATTCATGAGCGCTTGCATTTTCTGATACGCGACCGGAAGTTAAAGGGATAGTTCACCCTAGAATGATATTTCGCTCATTATCTACTCACCCTCATGTTGACTAAGGGCTGGAAGAATTTTCAGAGTCCACCGTCCCTTCTCTGAGTTACAGGGGGTCTTGGTGTAGCAGTGCATTTCAATGCAACGGTTGCAAAGGGACACCAGAGCTCTTCGTAAAAAAACACACACAAAAAAACATCCAAATACCTCCATGATGCTCGTATGTAATGTCCGTCTTGTGCTGAAGCCCCAAATTGCGTAATTGTCCCGAAAAAAATTAAATAAGTCTATATTTTAAGCTTGTTTGTAGCGGAAGCTTCTCGAAGCTCCTCTTCCTGGTCCGTCCAAATCTCGCGTGATTTGCGCCGGCGTCAGTGCGGTTACTGCGAATCACGCGAGATTTGGACGGACCAGGAAGAGGAGAAGAAGAAGAAGACGAGAAGCTTCCGCTACAAACAAGCTTAAAATATAGACTTATTTAATTTTTTTTCGGGACAATTACGCAATTTGGGGCTTCAGCACAAGACGGACATTACATACAAGCATCATGGAGGTATTTGGATGTTTTTTTGTGTGTGTTTTTTTACGAAGAGCTCTGGTGTCCCTTTGCAACCGTTGCATTGAAATGCACTGCTACGCCAAGACCCCCTGTAACTCAGAGAAGGGACGGTGGACTCTGATAATTCTTCCAGCCCTTAGTCAACATGAGGGTGAGTAGATAATGAGCGAAATATCATTCTAGGGTGAACTATCCCTTTAATGTGCATCGCGTGCACCAGGCCACGTACATAAACGCCTCACGTAGTTGTTCCAGTAGATGGTGCAATCAATCCAATAATACAAGATACAGACAGCTATAATTATATTTTTTTAAATATTATTTGTAAATCAAAAAAATGAACAAGTGACAAATTATTTTGTTTTTTGTTTTTTAATCAAACACCACAAAGAAAAAAAAATGGCTGGTTTTTCATATTTCAATTTTAGGCTTGTATCAAAAATACGAAATGGAAAAATGGGCCACAGGAATTTGATTTGGATATTTAATTGGTCGGGTTTACGTTACCCGGAAGTTTGTCCCCCTTGGTTACTGTTGCTATGTTTGTTAAGCTTTCACTCCCAGCCATGCTCCTGGCATAAGAAATAGGGGGTTTTCAGCCATATTGGCATCGGTTTCAAAGGAAATATCAGCACATTTCTGGATAAACTGTTCGGACTGAAATACAGCAGCGGACAAAAAAAATAATCAAAAGGGGGCGGTGTTTAGCTCAGTTGGTAGAGCACCCGCCCCATGTTTTGGTGTTGAGGCTAATAGTCCTCACTGTAGGCGGCCCCGGTTCAAGTCCCGCATCCAGCGGCCCTATCCTGCGTGTCATTCCCCCCTTCTCTGCCTCCCATTTCCTGTCTCTCTCTCAACTGTCATATCAATTAAAGGCCAAAAAGCCCCCCAAAATATACTTTCAAACACCAAAAACCAAAAACAATAAAAAGGCGAGAGAGCAGTGTCTTATTTCATGATCAGTGAGATGACCTAAGTATTCGTGGTTGCTGCTCTCTACAGAGTCCGGTCGTGCCGTTGAACAGATGTTTGGCAGGTCATGTAACTGAAAACCATGAATGATCTCTCTGACTGCTTCTCTCTGATATCTCCAAACAGTTAACCCAGAAATTTGCTGATATTTCCTTTGAAACCAATGCCAATATGGCTGAAAACTCTACTGTATATTTCTTATGCCAGGAGTATGGCTGGAAGTGAAAGCCTGACAGACATAACAACAGTAACCAAGGGGGGCAAACTCTGCATGTGGTTGCATCTGGTTTGTGTCCTCCTTAAAGGGATAGTTCACCCAAAATTCAAATTTCACTCATTTTCTACTCACCCTCATGTCGACTAAGGGTTGGGAGAAGTCCTCCATGCCTTCTTGGAGTTACAGGGGGGGTCCGCGCAGCACTGCATTGCCATATGACAGTGGTGAACGGGGCTCACTTTTCTTCGTCCAAAAAGACACACCAAAAAACATCCAAATACCTCCATACTGCTCTGATGGTTTTTGGTTTGTCTTTTTGTTACGGAGAAAAGTGGTATCCATTTGCAACCGTCATATGGACATGCAGTGCTGCACGGAGCCCCGCTGTAACTCAGAGAAGGCACAGAAGACTCTGAAACTTCTCCCAGCCCTTAGTCGACATGAGGGTGAGTAGAAAATGAGTGAAATTTGAATTTTGGGTGAACTATCCCTTTAAGTCCTTCGAAAGTATCACAAACATGTATCTTATTGAACCCTGAGCAGATGAATATTGCCATTCCTGGTTCATTAAGTTGTTAGTGTTAAATCATGTGATTGACATATGGAATAATTGTAGGGATTGGAGCAGCATGTGAGGGTTTGTAATTATGAAATGTTTAACTCTGCTGGTGTCACAATATGCCTGTGTGTTTATTCAGCTGCCTGTGTAATAGCCTACAGTGTGTGTGTGTGTGTGTGTGTGTGTGTGTGTGTGTGTGTGTGTGTGTGTGTGTGTGTGTGTGTGTGTGTGTCTGTGTGTGTGTGTGTGTGTCGATGTGTTCCCCGGTGTTTGTTGTTTGAGCTTCCAGGAGTGATGCTCTTTAGCACATGAATTACACACTCAGAAATGTTTATTCTCAATAACAACTCAGCGGTGTGGCCCCAGGTTTTAATCAAATGCGTGTGTTTCCAGCCCTAAGTGTAATATGACAATGTTCAGTGGTTCTGAAAGCCACTGTAGTTTCTAAATCAAGTCCTTTATGAAGTTCTGCTGCTCTGGGCAGACCATTAACATTTCATGTCACCCTGGCTCCCGCGCTGTCTTTCTCCTATGGGCATGGAGGAGAAATTGCCTCTTTGAATAATCCCTACGGTCTGCAAAAGGCAGACCACACTGACCACGCTTTGTTTATTGAGATCTTAAATTTTTATTGTTGTTTTTATTTATTTATTTGAAAAAATAAAAGTTTTTAAAGTTGTCTGTGAGCTCAACCTTTTCCATATGAACTTTGCGTTTGAGCTTAAATGTTCATTTTGACAAACTGATTTTCATAACGCCTATGGAGGAACAGATTTTTTTTTTTTTTAATCGGAGCGGAGCCGTAGGGGGAAATTTTTCTCTTAAGTTTCATCACTTTGCCAGACTTTAGAGTCTCTTTCTCTCACTATGTCCTCACTCTCTTAACATTCACCGCTCACTTGTCAGTTCTGAAGCGCAGCTTGCCTTAAGTATCGGGATTCAGTGTGTAAGCTCATCTCATTATCCCCGTTTGTGTGTGGACGCGCGAGTGTGTGTGCGTGCGTGCGCTTCATGTATGAGTGTATAACTGACTGTGAGAGTGTGAGTGAGTGATGGGTGTGTAAGCCCCCCTCTCTTGCGCTCTGTTTGAAATAAAGCGACAGATAATCGCAGGGCTCTGGCGAAGCGAGCTCATCTGAGCGCCAATCGATACGGGTGCCATAGCTTCAAAGCAACCCTTCAAAGAGGAGAGAAATAGCCATATGCTCTACGTGCTCTGTGTGTTTGTGCGTGTGATTGTGTGTGTGTATATGAGAGACGGGAGAGGGGGGGGGGGCAAAACAGCTAGAGTAAATGTGTGAGAGAGAGCGAGAGAGAGAGAGAGAGACTGGCAGCCAGAGAACAAAAGCAGAGGAGAGACAGAGTCAGGGAGTTTCTCTGTGCAGATGAAAACTGTTTTCGTTTGGTTGCAAACATTATCATATCAC